>NC_139519.1:24970643-25451455 GCF_947247035.1 Vipera ursinii | reverse complement strand
TTTTGTGGCATTAGATGTTGATGCGGTAATAAATTTGTGACTCTTTTAAGGTGTAGCACGTTCTCCTCTCTTGCTTATTTCAATCGTGTGTGTGTCATACTATAGAATTTGCAAACTGTGATGCTTAAGACACCTTGTTAAGCTATTTTCTTATAGGATGATTGGAAACCTTACACTTGGTTATAATTCAGTTGTGATGTTAAGTGTTATTTATAGTTTTTCTTTGTATCGTCCTCTCATTATGAGGATTGAGTTGAAGACTCCTTATCTGATCAATTACGGGCCAGGATCTGCTCCAACTCTTCGTCTTTAGGTTTTGCAAAGTGATCCAACTTCATTGACACTGCCACCAGGATAGAAAATGCGGTTGCTAAAAGAGTTTTGCATTTAATTGTGAATGTCTTGTGTTTGTCTTTTAATCTGTACATGTCTATTCCTAACCTGGCTTGTATCCCAAGATTCGTAAGGAATACAAATAACCAGAATCTAACATGTTTCTTTATTATTGGCCATTCCTAAAATTACAGTAGGTGCCAATTCAGTGTGTCCGGTGTGAACAACCAGATCCACACGTGAAGAGTTCAATTAGCTACGTGATTGCTCAAGCCTATAAGACAGGAATCTTCCCAGACTGGTGGCTTGCATTTGGGCCAGACTAGATAAGGTTCAATGGCATTCAAGGGGATCAGTTACCTTTCTGTACCTACACAAGGATTCCAGATGAATTCCCTGTTTGACTCCTCCTCCTGGCTTGGCCAGTCTTTCTCTCTCTCCTAAAATGTCCATGGCAAGGAAGAGATGGTCTTCCTCTGAAAGTGTCCTGGTGACGTTGGGTATTGCATCTGTGCCGTGGTTTTTGGTTTAGGGCAACCGTCTCCGTAACTGCTCTTCTCCTACAGGGCCTTTCCAAAGGATTCCCAGATTCTCTCCCTGGGTGTAAAATGCTTTCATCCCCTTGCGGCTTTGGGGGAGTTGAGAATTTCCTTGGCTCTTGCAGAAACCGGAGCATCGCTCAGCCTTCTCCTTCTCGTCAAATGCTCCCACAAGAGCCCAGCCTATTAATTTGCCACCGCATAAAGGATTGCTGGCCCATAAAATATGATGCATGATAAAAGGTATCAATTCTGAACACTGCAAATCTGCCTTTTCACCACAGCGTGAAGGCAAATGAGTTTCCTTTAGCTCGAATGAGTTCAGAGATAAACTTCAATTTAACAAAATTTCTTTTTGCAAGAAACAGGGGGAGCCTCTGCCTTGGCGTGCAGGTTTCTTATCAACATGTGAGCTTTGGAGCTTATTAGTCAACTTAATTTGGGGAAACGCCAGGATAATTTGCAGATCAAAAGGTCCAGCCGAGAGGGGCAAGCGTCAGTAAGCACTTGACAATTTTTTTCTGCAGGACCTGTCTTTTTAAAGAATTAACCAAATGAGCCATTTGCTTGGTGTCTTTTTGTAATGGGGTGATTCATTCATTCATTCGTTCATTCATTCTTATTTTTTTTCCCTCTTTTTCATTGTCTGTGTTGTGTCTTTGATGTGCAGATAAGCCTGAAGTACACGTTTTGCAGAATTCTCCTCCGCAGCCGCTCACAAGGGAAGGAGACCTGCTTGAACTCCTGTGCCAAGTCAAAGGGAAACCAGAGTAAGTGAGGTTCTGACATGGGGGTTGGCTTGCTGTGACAGAGCAGGACCTCTCTTGAGTTGCTGTGTGGCCAAACCTCCCCTCTGGCTTGCCACCCTCTGGCGGTTGTCCCTTCTTGAACCCCCGCGTCTCTCAGCCCCTTCTCTCTCTGGCTCCTTGTCCTGGTCTTTGTGGCGGTCAGGCAGTGGAGGTACCAAGATGGCATCTGTGGTTGAAGCAGGTGCCATGAACCATCCCACTAGAGGCAGCTGGTGGCCTTTGTTCGTTGTAGAGTAGAGAAGCTGATGCGTGTCTCCAGAAAGACAGGATGTGAGCGGAAGACCCTGGATCTCCGCTGGGCTGCAGATGGGAACTCGGCAGAAAGACTGGGATGTGCCACCTAGTTGAATGTGGTAGGCGTGGAATTATAGGAGAGAAAGATCCCTTCTCACCCATGCTAAGTACTTTGTATTTGTCAGCTTTTCATTTCCCTAAGCCCCCAAATCCCTAAATGGAAGATGCTAATAAGCTGTTGCAAAAATTGAAGCATTATAGCAGTTTTTCAGTAGCTTTTTATATCCAGGCTCTTAAGAGCCATTTCTGAGCAGGAATGTGATGAAATCTTTTTGCAGAGAATTAGTGCAGAAGAAACGACAAATATTTTGAGCAAGGAAAGGGTTCTTTGTAGGCTGGGTGTTACCTACTATTAATTCTTTACAACTCACAGCTTTTGCATCTGAGCCTTCCTTTTTCAGTCTCTCAAATGAATTAACCAGGACAGAGATATCTCTAATCCAGTGTTTCTCACCCTTTGCAGCTTTAAGATGTGTGGACTTGAAGTCTGCACATTTTAAAGGTGCCAAGGTTAAAAAACCTCACTGCTCTAATCGATACATTTCTGGTTGGGCCAATTCAGCTAGAGGTCTCGTGCGCACATGCATACACACACACACACACACACACACACACCAGTAAATCCACTATGTTCCACCATGCATTCAAATCTAAAACTGACACACAGTGATTCTATTCAGTGGAGCTGTCTTGGAAGGAAGGGTGCATTGGACAGAAGAGACATATTGCGCTAGGTAAAGTCTTTCGGCTTTGTTTCTCTTTCTTATTTATTTCTTTTTTAAATTTCCCCTCCTGTTGGCTTGGCTTGGCTGCATGCTTCTGGGTTTTGCTTTTGAGTGTTGTATTTTGCAGTGTTGTCTTTCCTGTTCTCTGTGATATATTCTAATTTATTCATTGTGTGGAACCCATCACACGTTGTGGCTTAACATTAATGTTTACTCTTCCTATGAAGGAATAAGAGAGAAACAGATTGCTATCTTGGCAATTACATTCCAGGTGCCCAGAGTAATTCAGAAAGCCATAAGATTTACCACTGATTTATGTAGTGGTTGGGTTATGTCTGACTTGAAAGAAAATGCTCAGCTTCTGGCTTGGACAGATCAGGGACGGG
This sequence comes from Vipera ursinii, assembly GCF_947247035.1. NCBI lineage: Eukaryota > Metazoa > Chordata > Lepidosauria > Squamata > Viperidae > Vipera > Vipera ursinii. Next base: position 25,448,369 of record NC_139519.1, on the reverse strand, counting down.
AAATCATTTCAACCTCCCCCCTCCCCTCCCCCAGTGTGCTTTTCTGTTTATGATTAGCTGATTCCTTCGTGCGGAGACAGTTTTGACCTTTCTTTCTTTCTTTCTTTCTTTCTTTCTTTCTTTCTTTCTTTCTTTCTTTCTTTCTTTCTTTCTTTCTTTCTTTCTTTCTTTCTTTCTTTCTTTCCTCTCTCAGACAGACTCATTGGGGCTGGAGTTTATGCTCGCAGGGATGGGGGAGCCGCGTGGCCCGGGAAGGTCTTTCACGATGTTCTTCTTTGGGTCTTCTTCTCAGGCCTGTTGATGTGACGTGGTTAAGAGTCGACGATGAGATGCCCCAGCACGTTTTGGTGTCAGGGTCAAACCTCCACATTGACAGCCTAAACAAAAGCGATAACGGCACATACCGTTGTGAGGCTTCCAATCAAGTGGGGACGGCCTTTTCTGATTACACGCTTTATGTATACGGTACGTGAGACCAGCGCACCTTTCTTCCAGATGCCTTAATGCAGAATTGCTCTCGAGGTCTTTGGGGAGGGGGCGTGGTGTCGGCAAATGACCCCCCTTTTGCTCTGGTCAGCTGCTTTCCTTGGACCCAGGCCCAGCATGAGCGTACTGTAAAGAAAGCGTAACTGGAACAAAGCTGGTTAGCTCCTCCCTCCCTCCCTCCCTCCCTCCCTCCCTCCCTCCCTCCCTTCCTTCCTTCCTTCCTTCCTTCCTTCCTTCCTTCCTCCTGACTCCGAGGTCGTCTTCTTCTGGCACCGAGTAGACCACTCCTGCCCTTACAATTTTGTCAGCTGAAGGAGCAGTCCCAAACCAGGAAGGGAAAATGCTTTGGCTGGACGAGTTCAGCCGCGTCCCCACTTGTGTTTTATTTGAGCTATGTGCACTGTGAAGAAAAACGGGTGTGTGTGGTTTGCTTTAGGGTTTTAACCAGGGCTGCTCAAATGCCACTGGTGCATAATCTACGGCAGGAGTAGGCAGCCTTGGCTCTTTTATGACTCCTGGACTTCAACTCCCAGAATTCCTGAGCCAGCTGGGAGTTGAAGTCCAGGAGTCATAAAAGAGCCAAGGCTGCCTACCCCTGATCTAGGGGAACAAAGCTCCATTCTGGCAATCTTTCATCACCAAAAACTCTTTGAAAACTGTATGATAAACTGCTGTGTGCTGCTAGACTACTTCCTTTCCTTGGACCAGGCCTTCAAGTTGGGCTTCAGAAGCAACAATAAACTCAGCCCCTGAGCAGAAGCAGGGATCTGCTTGCATATGGGTTCAACCCTGTCGAGAGTTTGGTGGGTTGAAAGCCACGGCAGCCAGCCGCTTCGTGACCGGGAGGGCAGATGGACTCCGAAGCTCCAAAATGAAAGCAGCCATGGCATCTCCGAATGGCAGCGGCTGTTGTTGGAAGTCCCGTTCAGTGAAATATCACTATGGAATCTCAGGAATTTAGTTGACAGAGCCAGCTCAGCAGGAAACGTGAAAGCTTAGGTAATTGAGTGGAGGCATTACAAGCATCCTTCCTCCCCCCCCCCACTTTGAACTCTTCCCTCCCCACGCCTGCCCTGGCCCCCCAGTGGTGCTCCCTGCAAATATTTATCTTTGTACTGATTCACACGGAAGCCTCCTCTGTGCTTCAAGCCAAGGCACCAAGGGCCAAGTCCCAGGTTGTTCCTCTTAGGGGGTCAGGTAGAAAGCTTCCATCAGTCAACCAATTGCAGAGCTTTTTCGTCCTAGAATAAATAGGGCCAGTCATTAAATATTGTCCTTAATCAGAATAAGTGTGTGCTTAAAGAAAATAGGTGAGAAACGTAGAGACACCACTTTATAGAGAGAAGTTACCTGATTGCAGTTGTGGACAGGTAGACACTGGTTGGGCTAAGAAGAGCAAGAAGGAGCACAGATTGGAAGAGAGAGATTCTTCTCACAGAGTTGGGCCCCCTCTTCTTTTAAGAGGCAAATGGAATTGCTATTCCTGCCCAAGTTGATGCCTCTCACGGGAGCTGAACAGGTGCTGTCCTTCCTGTGGTCCCTCTGGAAAAACGAGGCAAGCCTAACGGTAGAGCAGTTGTTGACTCCCAGAGGAATTGGTAACTAGATGAGGCCATGCTTAAATTTCCAGAAGAGTCTCCTGGTCTGTTCTCTTGCATCTAGCACATGCTAGACCAGTTCTGGTCCCCCTTCACTAGAAGTCAAACTTGGACTCCAAACCAAAAACTTCTCTTTTTAGCAGAACCCTTCCTGGCTGAGGGTCAGCTGGGCAGAAGTTGACAGGCCTGGCGTATCTGAATCTCTCCAAACAGCGACAGGTCAGGTCAGCCACCACAAACTGGTGCTCATCACATGGGCTGGAAGTTATGTTCTCTAGACTTTCTGGCCAGCTTGGCTGCTTCTGGCCAAATTTGTTTTCCCATGGATAAGTCAGAGGTCCCGACCTCAAGACAGCTCAGTACATTTTCCCTTTCATCTTTCTCTGTGCTTGACCAGCTGTACAGAATAAATATATTTCACTTCTTTTTGAGTAGGAAAAGGGTGTTTCTCAAAACACCCTTTCCTAGAGGATCCTCCTTTGCAGATAATCTTGCAAGGGGGGATAGGATTTCCTTGACGAACTCCTGTATCAAACCGTGGATCAAAATGGCCCCAAGCGACAGAAAGGCAGTAGAGAACTGAACAAGAATGGTCCTTGTGACCTTTTATGCTGCTGCCAGTTGCCTGTGAGAGGTAACAAGCTGGTGTTGTGTTTATCCCCTGGATTCACACACAGGGGGTAAATTTTCCCAGCCTCCTTTCCATTCTGGAAAATCGTGGCCTTCTCTGTCACGGAGGAGACAGAGACTCTCTGGTCCTGGTGCACTGCAGTCTCCATCTCATCCTCCACCACAAACCAGCCAGATGCTGTTTATATGGAAAGGAGCCATGACCTGCAGCAGCAGCGTGGCTTCGGAGAGCGCCACCATCTTGCTGCGGACAAATGTGGCCACCATCTAAAATGAACCTTGGCACATTTGTGTGGGAGCTGGGTTCACGGACGTGGGTGGAATAGATAAAGTGAGAGCCTCTTTATTGATCCAGGATCAAACACAAGAGGACCGCCTGTGTTGAGCCCCGCTGCTGGGCGTCCAGAGTCAGATCAAGCCGGGCAGCTTCTCTGAAACTGGACTCCGGGAACAAAGCCATTTGCTCCGCTGCCGTTGCCTTCCCAGATGGTCCAGTCCTTTAATTTGGTGCCCAAAAGGCCTCTCTCACCTGGCACCTGCGGAAGAGGTCCCGGGAGGCTTGGGCAGCCCCGCATCCCGGCCATATCTACTCCCTCCTGAAGAAGTTGTGCCAAGCACACAATAAAGGTGAAACACCTAATTCAAGTTTGGATTTATTAATTAGAAAATCCAAGAGCTCTCTTGAAGATAAAAGAGTAGTAGATGTGTCAGTGATGAGAAGTTTGACATGCTTAAGATAAAATTTGAAATCAAAAGCCTCTGAACCGTTTCAAGCTCCATTACTGACGATTCATTGCCAAGTTCAAAGTCGGGTGTTGTGCTTAACACATTCAGTTTGATCATTTGGGCAGGGATATGTGGTGCTTCCTCCTCTCCCCCCCCCCCCGTCTCCCAGTATCTCATCTCCCTTCTGTCCTCCCTCTAGCAAGTCAAGAGGCCACTAGTGCTTTGCAAACGTTGGGTGCTCTTAGGAGGCTGGCATTGATAAGCCATCCTCCTTCTGGAGCAAAGGTTTTTCCCCTCCCTTTTGTGGTCAGAAAGGAAAAGGGGAGAATCCCCCTTTATTTCACCCATTGGAGTACAAAATGTACCAACCAGAAGAAAAATGCATGAATCCTGGGCTGGGTATGAATATTTACAAGTCCCAAAGACATTGACTTTATGTTAAAAGAAATCTCACTAAAATCTTCCATGCATCCAACTTGATATTTAGTCGTGACATTCTCGTTCCCTTTTGTATTTATTACCGGCTTAGAAGTAGTTTTGTATCCTGCTGGGATGGCTTGACGGAGGGGGGAATGATGAAGTTAACTGCTCTGGAGGAAGCAAAGAGCAAGAGGCACAGACTTATTTGGTGTTGGTATTTGGTCTGTTAAACGCAGCGGGGGTTTCTCTGCCCCCCACCCCCCGCCACACACACGCCTGGCCCCTCTTTTCAGATGTCAAAGCACCAGCTGAAGAAACCAAAACACGCAAGGATTTAATACGGTTGATAAATGGTGCAAATAGCTCTCCTTCCTGTGGGGAACATGCAGCCTCAGTGGGGTTTTCTCTGGTGGGTTCTGCAGGGGGGGGGTCCTCCCCGTGCCCTTCCCTGCGGCCTTGCATCTGTGACTCATTTTCTGCTCCATCTCCTCTCCATCTCCCCCGCCCAGCTCCCTATCCTGGGGGGAGGGGCGGGGAGGGGGAGGCTAACTGCCCTTGGATCTCATCCAGCCCAAGCAAGAGGGGCCCCGCCCTGGGGCCACCGCCAGTGACGGCGGGGCTGAGCCGAGCTGTTAACCACCGTCATCCTCCTTTCGTTTGGCTTCTTAGTTAATTGGTTGACCATTTTTGTGTTTTGCTCATTTCTTTTTAATTTGCTTTTTTTCTGTTTTCTGTTTCTTTCTTTATGTGTTTTTATCTAGATCTTCCCACAACTCCCCCTCCCACCACCTCCCTTTCCGCCATCACCACCACCATCTCCGCCATCTCCACCACCATCGCCGCAGGTACAGTACCTTCACGAGCCCTCCGGGTCGAAGCCCCAAGGTGTGTTGGGCCTTACCTAAAGGGAGGGGGGGCTGGAGGTGAGCGGCCGTGAAAGAGAGAGGGAGAGGCTTCTTTCCAGCTTCGTTTATTCCTGGTTTAGGTTGCTTTTCCTTGCCTGGGTAACGTGACTCGAAAGGGTTTGGGCTGTGGGCCTTGCAACCACCCTCCTCAAGAGAGCCAAAGGGGGCTGAGACCTTTAGGGTACCGTAGTCTGCAAGTGGATGCGACTGACTTTGGTTCAACCTGAGTTCTGCTTTTCCTTGTTTAAAATACAGAGAACCGATTCTCCTTTTCAGCTCTGGTCCACAGGCATCACTCTTCATAAAGACAATTAATTTGATTTTTGGTTTTCATGCAACTACCTCACCAGCTGCAAGCCCATTGTACCCAAGATGGCTGCTTTGCCACCCTTAAAGCCCCACCCTGACCCCTGCCACGCATCATTTCTGGGCCGCCCTTTGGCCACTACGTACCAGCCTTTTCCAGGGCAGGTGTCTCAGCTCCACCTGGGAGTAGCCATATCCCCCCTCCCCCCCCGGGCTCTTCTCTTGCAGGGGTTTCTCTTCTTCTTCCCTCTTGGGCTCATGGCCAGAAGTGGACTTGTGGGTCGAGTCCAGCACGGGAGGCGAGATTGTGCTCTTCTCACTGCAGAAGCAGCCCGTGTGGCTTCCACCTTGCTTCACCTGGCAGTCTTTGGCCTCCTGTCTGTCTGTCATGATGCTCTCACCCCTGTCCTACGACTTACATGCTCTGCTTTCTCTAAGAACATTCAAAAATGTTGGGTCTACTGAAATAACAAAACCTTTCCTCTCTGTGTGCCTTAACCGTCATTTTTTCTTATGCTGACCGTCAAGTATTTTGCCTCGTTATAATTTTCTCCTTCCAGACTCTTAAGAAAGCCGATACTTTGAGTCCTTGTTTGTGCGGCTTATTTATTTCCACAGTTGTATAGTCATAGGGTCTAGCCTACTCCGTGGGTTGCTCTGTGGTGTTGATTCCAGGTGACCTTCACCCCCTCCAAGGAGCAGATCAAGGGCAAGCCGGGAAGGGGGGGCATAAAGTCAGCCTTCTTCACATCATGCTCACATCTGACCGTGCAAAAGAGCTTCATTAATTTGAATTAATGTTGTGTGCCTTTTGGTGTCTTGGGGTGCTCATTTGATGAAGGGGAGCAATTGCAAGTGTGGGAATGCCCGCCGGCTCAAGGCGCTCTTCCTGAAAGCAACGTAAGGGAACTGCCTCGGGTTGGGCCACGGTGTCCTGCCATGTGCCGCTTGCTCTCCTTCCTGGATGGCTGCCTGGCTCGCTGCTTTTAATGGTGCTCCCTGAATCGCAGGAGGAGTTGGCTCCCTTTTCATCCCCATTGATCATCCGTGAGGCCGTCAGGTGTTTGGACTGACTCCTGAAAGCAAAGTCTTGACATTTTTAGAAAATAGTGTATGTGGGTTGGAGTCGGCTAGTAAATTAGGGATGCTAATCTCATAGTCAGAGGCTTTAGAAAGGGATGGTGGGGTTAGGAACAGTTGAACTCGATGGAGAAGGATTCAGCTGCTCTCTAAGAGAAGAAGTCAGCAGAGCAAGACGTTTGACTCAAGACCACCTCCGGCCTCTTGGGCCAGGTGGGGTTGGGGAGAACGTGGACTGGACCCCTCCTGCCTCTTTTTCTCTTACTGAGTATTTCATTGAACCTACTTTTGGCCAGCCCCTCTTCTCCCCTGAAGCCTGTGGTGTCCCACAGTCACAGAGCAGAGTCCTGACCTGGTTGTCCCAGAACCTGAGGAGTCCTTCCAGCTGTGGTGCCCTCAACCCCAGCCTGTTCTCTGACGGGCTCATTGTAGAAGGTTTTACAGACCCCAGCGAGAATACTGTTCTCCAAATGGGCTGTAAGGCACCTTCCTGTATTTCCAAGATGAGAGACATCCCCTCTTTTACCTGCTCAATTTTCTTCTCCTCACCTGAAATCCCTCCTCGATGCCAAGATGTTAGTTTCACCACGTTTTCCCCTCTGACATTCAGTGTGTGATAAAGATACACCTTCCCTCCCATCTTTTAAGCTCAGTTCCTCCTGAGCTGGTATGTTACTTAATTTTGTGGCCAGATTGTTGCTGACAGACGTTAATCTTCTTTGTAGAGGGTTGTGTGTCTTCCTTTGCCTTGTTTTTTTTTTCTGTTTCTTCCTGCTGTGAGTTACCTGCAGCCACAGATGGGAGACAAATAGGCCCTTTGTGCTGGGTGAATTGGGCATCTTTCGTATCTTTATGGAATCTGCTCTCCTCTTAGAGGTTCCCCTTGGCTTTGCATGTTTGTGTGTGCTCCCAGGGGTTTGGCTATCAAGGGGGAAGAAAGGATTAATTCAGTGAGTTTAAGCTAATTGATTCTGCATAAATCTGTCCTTGGTGGAAAGCACTATTCCTGGATCAGAAAGCCTGTTTCCCTCTTTAGAAGATGCCTTCTCTAGATAGCATGGAAGAGGCCTTCCTCCCGTAGGAAGAATGGCAAGATGCTTTTCCAAAAGACAGGGCTGGTCCTCTGCAGCAGGGCTGTCCAACCTTGGCAACTTTACAACTTGTGGACTTCAACTCCCAGAATTCCTCAGCCAGCTTCACAACGTTAGGACCTGTGGGTTTCAACTCCCAGAATTCCATGCTGGCTGAGGAATTCTGGGAGTTGAAGCCCACAGGTCCTAAAATTGCCAAGGTTGGAGATCCCTACTCTGAGCTACAAATATTATCTTCTGTTGGTAATTGGTCGTGGGATTTCCTTTTAGGCACTCACCCACCCACTCCTCTTTTCCTAAAATGTGTCGCCGTGAGCCTTCCCAGAAGGCCCCTTAGTCTTCAGTCGCTGCAACTCCCATCTCAAGAATTTGCCCGTCTTCTTCCTGCTCCAAGCACTCTTGTTGCAACACACCATCTGGCACCAAGGCTCAGTTAAGCTGAGATTGCCACTCAGCAATTTTGTCAAATCCCCTCTTTGGATGGATAGGATCTCGCCGCGTTGCCGTGTCTTAGTAGACAGGCTGTGTATGTATTTATCTTATCCAGAAGCCCTGATGTAGCCTGCCTGGGATTTAACTTGGGCTCTCTCTCTTCAAACAGAGGAAAGGTTGGAGGACAAAAGGCTGACCCCCCCCTCCTTTCTTCTGCCAGGGAGTGGGCGGCCTGCTTAAATTTGCTTGGGTGTATTATCTCCTGTCAAATGGCTACAGAAATGAATTTCTGTGGAACTCGGAGCCACCCATTAGCCTTAAAAGCCTCCACAGGCAAACACCGGTGATTAAGTGCCGGCATAAAACTCCAGGAGTCTATATTCTTCTCCTGTGCTAAAGGTTTATATAACAGAAACCATTCTCCAAATGAAATTAGCATAATTACCCCCATTTCATGCAGGACTCACTAGGAAGAATGAACCTTGCCTAAAAGCCTCGGCTGCCACTCTCCCCTTCCCGTGCAGCCCGCTCCCCTTGAAGCAGAAGAAGGCTCATTGGCTGAAGGCCCTAACAGGAACCCCCCCCCCATTATCTCAGACTGTGCCACCCAACGTGGGCCGCTCTGCACGAGGCAGCTTAGGCAGTTAGTCCCTTTCCATCCAAAGCCACAGGCTTCCGGTTGTCCAGGTGATCATCCCAAAGGGGCAAACAGCCAGGCTGATTCGCTTAATGACTGTGGCAAAATGTGATCATAGCATGGGGAATGGGTCACTTAACGACCGCAGTGAAAGTTCCCAGTCCCAATTGCGCTTGTATGCCAAGGACTCCCTTTAAATGTCCTGGATTCTCCCCAGGAAGCGAGACCTTTTTTAGGACTTTGGAAATAACCAAATGTACCCACCCACCCCCGACCTTTGGATAAGGCCCATCACTTCCTCTCTCTTCTCCGAGAGTGTTGTTATTGTGTAGTGCACAATGGAGCAAAGTCGCCAGCACCATTTCTCAGATTGAGGCAAAAGGCTCAGTTCTCACCAGTTATTTTTTCTCTCCTTGGGCTTCTTGTGCCTCTGGTAAAATGTCAAGTTAATTTAGCACGGTCCCTGCGATAGCCTGACCTTTCCAGCCTCTCTGCAACCACATTAAAAGGGAGGCGTTGGAGCCCCCCCCCCGTGCCCACCCCCCAAAGCGGCGAAGTTTCTGCCGCTGAGCTTGGCCGGCACCCAGGAAGGATGTCTTCGTGTTGAGATGTGCACAGGTCTTGTTTCCAACCTGAAACCAAACATACATCTCAGAAGTGCTGTCAAAAGTTTGGGTCAGCCATAGTTCGTCATTAGTCGTTCTGGTTTTGGAGGGATTTTGGAGGGATTTGATGGGATAAATTAGGTAAAACTGGATCAGGCCCTTCCTTCTCCCCCTTGCACAGCCTCTGCATTGGCCGCTGGAGCTTCCCAGCCCTTCTCTGCCTTCTCTCTCAGCTCCCAGGTTCTTCTCCAAGGAAGCCCCTCGGCCTCATCTTTTCTCCACAGTAAGCTGCCCCAAGCTTCTCCTGTCCAGAAGAACCCCAGTTTGGTCCTCCTTCACCTTCCACACATGGACCCCACATCCAAACCACACATTTCAGCACCTACACAGACCACCCCAAGCCAGTATGTTTGGATGCCCACCACAATTGCTCTCCTGTTTTGCATCCCGGTTGACCTGCCTCTCGAAGACCAGGAGACCCAGAAGGAGTGGTTCTTCTCCAGCATGCCTTGATGCTCCTGTATGTCTAAGAAGGCTCTCCACCTTCAAGGACCTCCAGTGCTCTGTCAGCAAAAGGGAACCCACCTGCACTCCCTTGGGAAGCCCTGCTTAGCGCAGCAAATACAAATGGCCCCGACATCCACAGCACATCCGCTTTAGGACTTGCGGGGGGAAACAGAGAGCTGAGCAAGGCTTCATTGCACGGCTGCTTATGCAGGAGACCTTTGATTAAGCAATGGTTTGGAGGGGCTTTTCTTGCTGATGCAAGGCGGTTTCCATTTTGCTAGGGAAGGAAGCCTGGGAGGAGAGCAGAGAAGGGTGAAGCATTAAATCACAGTCCTCTGTACGGTGCCATGCTTCAAATAATAATAATAATAATTTTCCATACTACACAAAATTCCTAAATGGGTCCTGATTATTTTTACAAAACATCCGGTCTGAAGGGGGTGGTGCAAGCAGGCCACTCTCTCAACGTGCTCTTGTGACTCGGATTGCAGGTCTCTCTTCCTCTTCCTCTTTCCAGCTCTTGCACGGCTCTGTCTTTCCACCTTCCGGTGTGAGCTGAGCCATTCTTGAGTTTCCCTGAAATGTAATCCAGGACAAAGGAAAAATATGAATGCAGGTTTCCAACCACCATTTTACAGTCCCAGAAACTTGCTCCATCCTGTTCTGCTTCTAAGAAACATGGGTGGCCTCCAGATTTTCCATCTTGGGTGAGATGCCTAGAACTGGTGCTGTCCAGATCAGAACAAAACTACTATATATCGCAGTCTTGGATCAGAAATCCAGTAGGATAAATAAAATTTAATACATAGTGAAATATTCAATAACATTCATATCTAAGCCAAACTACCTCTTGTCGAAAGTCATTTTGTTCTGCCACGCTGATCTTCCCAGATCCTGAGAAGGAAACTTGGCTCCGTGTCTGGAGTCTGCACCCCCCCCATCCCCATCGGCCTGAGCGCTTCGTGGGATCCGATCCGGCTGGCGGGTGAAAATGGGGCTGGGCAACTGAAGGCCAGGCAGTTTTTCAAGACCGCCTCGGACTCCCCCTACACAATTTCACGATACCAGGCTTTGCCTGTGCAAACTTTTAGGGTATTTATTAAAAAATGTGTCCTTGGCTTTTCATTTTCATTTAAAAAATCCATTCTGCGAGAGACTGTGGACTAATTTTACGGATTAGTTTTTAAACCCTCAGTCTGTCACATTCAGTGAACAGTTTTAAGTTGGAGAGAAGCCATCTGAATAGATGAAACTCTGCCTGCCGCAGAGCAGGTTCAGCTCCACGGTTTCCCATGGATATTGCCAAGCTGTCTGGGGGGGGATGATGGGGGGGCTCGTTAGTGATTTCCTCTTCACAACCTAGTTAAAGAAGCGATTGGAAAGGCCTGGACCCTTCCGCGTTTTCCACTTTGGTGCTGCGTAGTTGGATGGAGAACCCCTCCCCCCTTAGGTGGAGTCCCAGCAATTACTCTGGAATTGGTCTTGATCTGTTTCTTGGTGCTGCTGCCAAAGACCGAAGTGGGCGCTGGGTTTTGCACTTCAGAAGGAGTGGGGATCCGATGTGTTGCCTTTGCGTTGCTGGAAAGTGCCTCATATGGGTTTCTCCCCCCCAGAGCCTCTGCCTCTTTCGGCAGGCAGAGGCAGCGTTGAAGTAGGAAGGCCATAGGAGAGCAGCCACGAGGCTGCCTTGCCTGGAGAGGCCGAACCCCTTTTATCGAACTCTGCTGCTCACTGTGGCTCATCCACACACCCCTCCATCTAATCACAACTTTGCCATTCTAGCTGCAGCCAACATAATGTTGTTTGATTTGGAATATTTGTTCGCCTTAACCGCTTGAAACTTTTGTGTTCCGTTTTTGTTTGTTTGTCTCCTGCTCTGTCCCTGGATGGGGAAAGCGAGCTGCACTGTGGGCGCGGAACCATGCTCCTTAACCGATCCTCTTTTTCCAGCGCACGGACAGGGGTCCTGATTCCTGCAGAGTCTTGCGTTCCCTGCAGCCACCCAGGAGGGCGTGCAGGGTTCCTTGTGGAGACGCCACCAAATTGCAGAACAGAAGGCCCAGCTCAGGTTGACTCAGCTGGGCCACCTGCCAGCACCACCACCACCCCGTCTTGTCCCCACCCTGCACCTGCACGCAAGCCTCAGGGTGCCCCTCCTAGGAAGGCCGCCTTGGCCAGGCCCTGGCTTGCGCTGCCCTGGGGTAGTTTTGATGCTCCGACTTGGCTAGAGCTGCTTGTGTAAGAACAGCTCCTGATGTCCTGGAGCCCTTCGGGCCCTGCCTGTGATAAAAGGCAGGCTCAGACAATTTGTAGGCGAATTGCAGACATGTCACTTTGGACCAAATGCCTCCTTCAGTTGTGCAGAAGAGGTGGTTTTCTGTCAATATAAAACATACTAGAAGGTTCCATCTGTAAGTATGATGCTGCCTGGTCCTGCCCCACCTGCCCCACTGGGGTTGTTCAGGTATTTATTTATTTTGTCCTGGCCCCTGCTCTGTGGAGCCCGGCCCTGGGTGCCTGAGGAGAGGAGCCCGGACACTCAGAAAGCCAGCAGTGGAGAAACACCGCCCTGCCCTTGCTTACTGAAGTGGCAGGTCGTTTGGGGGCTCAGTTGTGTGTTGCATCACTTTGCACAAAGACATGCTTTTTTTCATTTCAACATTGCCTCTGCTGACTAGAGAAAGCCTCTGGGGTCCCTCAGCAGATCCTTGGACCTGCGCAAGGGAATCAGGATTGTGTCGGGTGGCAACGTCAGCCGACAGAGCAGCATCGACAGAGCAGAGATGCTGCTGAAGACCCACCGAGGGGTTTGGTGCGGCTGAAACAGCCCGTGCCGTTTCCAGGTCCTGCTGTGATGTTTTAGGACTGGGGTTTAGAGAGCAGAAGGATGGGTTAGGGTTCGGGTTAGGCCATCAAGGTGGGCCAAGCCGGCGCGACCTCCGGCATAAGCTGCAACTCTTCAAAAACTCTGATGTTGAGTCAACTCCAGACAGTCTTTGGGGTTGCTCTGCCGAGTCCCAAAAGAGCTACAGGCCCATCAGGAGGGTGGACATAAAGATCCCTTTAGCTTCAGGGAGGCCTGGTCCCTGGAGAACAAAGCCCCCCCAAGAGACATTCACAATTATCTGAACCCCTTCCGCCTGGCTCTCAGTGGCACTTTCCGCTCAGCCACACACCCCCTCTAGGAGAAGGGGGCGTGTGTAGGTTGGTGTTCATATGGACCTGGTTGGAGAGCGGAGGGGGTGGTTTTCAAAGAACCCCTCTCTTTTCCCTCTGCCAAGATGGCGCCTGCTCGTTCTGCTGTCTCCCTCCATCATCTCTATATGGCTTGCTGGAGGCAAAGCTTCTCTCCCACCACAGCCTTGGATTTCCAGCGGCAAGAAGGCCGCAGTGGGCTCCTTCCTGCTGCTCCTGCACCTGGGGAAGGGGACGGAGGCCATGGACCCTCCAGCAGTCAAGCCCAGAGGGAGGCCCCACCTGCAGAGGCAATGTTTGAATGTACGAAGCCTTCAGAGGACTGCACCCCGCCCCACCCCGCTGTCTCAATCTGGGGCCGCTTTCGGCTTCCCTGGGGGGAGCAGGGGTCTCTTCAAGCTTTGCATGCGCCCCGCCAGAAAGCAGCGCTCTTGCCAGCCTCTGGAAGCCAAGCAGCCCAGGGCTCTTTCTAACTGCCCCCCCCCTCCATCCTCTAGGCTCCTGGCTTAAAAGCGCAAGGCATGACTCTTAAAACAGTGCAACTCACTTCAAATGCTTTGACCTTTCATTTTATGATTGCTTGTCACGCAATGTTCTTGGAAAGCTTGCTCTCATATATGATCTGTTCCATTTTTTTTCCATTTCCCTTTTTTGCATGCTGTACCTCCTGTTTCTTCCCTTCCTCCAAACTCTGTTCCCGTGTGTAGACACAACGGCGGCGACAGAACCGGCAGTTCACGGTTGGTATTGCATTCCTGTTCTCTCTTTTCACTCTGCTGAGCTAAGGGGCAAGGCAAGCCTGGGAGAAAAGGAGGGCGAGGAGCGGGGAGGGGCCGAGAGGAATTTGTGGCAGGGGAAAACCACCTTCCCAAAAGGACTGGTCTCAGACCCTCTCCTGACTTTTAAGGCCTGAAAGGGGGTCCGGGTTGGTCTCTTCTGCAGGCCCTTAATTGCATTCCACACGACCATCTCCCCTCCTCGGCAGAAGCATCAGGATGTCAGAGCAGAAAAGACACCAGGGATCCACTTTTATTTTTAATATCCTCTCTGCATGTCTCGGTGATTTCCTGAAGTCTGCCAGAGAAGTGTGAAAGTTTCATATCCCCATGACAGTGACATAACCTGAATCTTTCAACAGCAGGCTGGCTCTCACGTGCTGCCATCCCTGGATCTGGAACGATAAACCAGACACCTCTCTTTCTCTTTCCGCTGCCGCATTGATCCTTGGACAGCTTCCTCACCCGGGTGTCAATTTTCAAAGTGGGATGACTATTGGGGTCTTAGCCAGAGAGAAAAATATATTGGGGAAATGACCTTTATGTCATTAAGATGACTGTGCTTCAGTTAAGATAAGCCTCCCTATATTTATGGCTTAAAATGCTCCCCTTCTGTCTTAAGAGACACTTAGCTTGGCGGGTCATTAGAATAACTGCCAGGAAGAATAAAAGAGAACGTAGGTGGTTTATGTACAGGTTAAGAATCCTGATCAGACCTGGGAGTTTGTGCATCAGCTGGTCCAGCAGAATTTCATTGTTGACTTCATCAGAAGCTGCCTTTATACAGGTGGCTGGTCAGAGGAGGGTTGCTGTACTCCTCTAAGTAGTGCATTTGCTATTAGAGATCTTGAAATTTAGCTTTGGTCTATAGCAAAGCTATGCTCTGCTTCTAAATGATGGCTTGTCCCCAATTTTATTTTACCGGGAAAGATGCATGTTCCGTGCATCTTGATCATTCAGTTCAAAGATTGAAAATTCATGATGATTGCCTAGAGTCTTAAACAACATGTCCCTTCAGTCTTTGCAATTAGCTAGCCCTGCTTTGTATTAGGAAACTGCAAGCTAGCCTGGAAGGAGATGTCAAGCTTGGAGTCCTTGCACAGTCACAAGCAGCATAAGCTTGACCTCCCCCCACCCCACCCCAGATCCATGAAGCCTTGTCTAGTCCTTCCCAGGGGAAGACAAGCAGTCTGGTGGGATTCTTGTAACTTAGGTGCTAGACAATGAAGTTACTGACTTTTCCTTATCCAGGAGTGCCTCTGATTGTTTGCATCTGACAGTTTGAGTGGAAATCCAGGAAAGTACCAAATTATCTACTGGTGGACCAAAGTTTTTCAAAGTTTATCCACAGAAAACAAAATTCCATAAAAGTCTGCAACTGTCTCTTGTGACCATCTTGGCATTATGGAGAAAGTGCGATGTTTCATTGCCCATTCCTTTTGGAGTTATTTTAGCCTGCCCAATAACTGCCTGCTGCTTCTTCTAGAGAAAGCCATTATTTCTTGAAGAGTTGCCATTACGGACAGCAGCACAAATTGTGCAGTGTGATTGCCTCTCATTTGACGGTGCCTCATAATGTAAGCCACAGTGAGGTCCAGATTAGTTGGGAAGCCTAGGAACCAGACATCTGGGGCCCATTTCTATGCTTCCACCGTCAAAAGAGGAGTTCTTTTCAGCAGCGGCAAAGAAATATTTTAGATAAAGTTAAAGAAGAGAATAAAACAAGTTAGATCTGAAAATCACAGTATTGAGATTTTCAGTGTGTGTCGTGAATCATTCTGGATAGCAAGATAGGAGGCATATAAATTCAATAAATAAATAGATGGATCCATGATTGTGGGCTTGTCAGCTGGAAAGCTGGCAGCCCGGGTTAAGAGACCTGAGCGCCATGCAAAGGGATGAGCTCCCATCCTCGCCCCAGCAAGGATCCTGGAATTCTTCTGTTTTGGCTTTAAATAATATCTTGGTTTGCAGTCATTTACATTGTTTGAAAGCCTCTTTGGGAGACTTTTATCCTGGAAAGTAAATCGTCGCCCTAGAAAACAAACGTCAGATCCAAGGAAAAGGAGCAGGAAGGCTCCCTTTGTTTTGAGGTAGAGTCAGTTGTTTTTAAGTCTCATTGGCCAAAGTTCCATCACTCCAATTTGTATATGTATTTATCCTGCGCTTTCTGCCTTAAAAGGGGGAGGGGGATTCCTTGAGACCCTCTTTAGCAAGGTGTCTCTTTCCCCCCTGCAGCTCCTCTCCGTCTCCTTCCAAGCTTGCATTGCCGGAGTGTGTCTGAAGTGGATCGGGTGTTTCTCGTGTGTGATGGCCAGTTTGTTCTGACCAGTGTCCAAATAAAGCATCAGCATGTCTGTGGATGGGGAGAAATGCATGACAGGCATGGCCCTGCCCTGGAACTAGGGGGCTCCTCCCAAAGCGGGCCCCGCTTGATACCAGTCCCAGAAGGCGCCTGTTCCAGGGTATCTGAAACGGAGCAGGCTGCTTGGCCCTGCCCCTCCCTCCCTCCCTCCCTCTTTGGGGAACCTGTCCCAGAGAAGAGATGAGTTTGTGGAGTGCATGCAGAACTGCAGCCCCCCGCCCCACCCCACCCAGACCCTCCCTCACAACACAGGACTGACCCACAGCAATGCATGGCAAGTTTAAAGCACGGAGGCTTCCCTTCTTCCTCTACCTAATGCCAACGATTTTAAGCTTCCAGATTTCTGTATGTGTCTCTGCCCCTTCCCGTCTGGCTGCCTTGCCAGGACTCTGGTCAAAGCATGTTCCCGGCAGCTGGTGCTCTGGCCTCGGCTGCCCTTCTGAACTCTCCTCTCTGCTTAACTCTCCCTTGTCTTCCAGATGCCCTTTTGGATAAATTCATTCCCCCAGACCAGTTGAACGAGGAGAAAGGCTTGTTTTTCCCAGAACATACTTAGTATTCCTAGAAAGGTCCGGTGACACTTTCTCCCTCTGGAATGTTTTTCTTCTTTCTGCACATGGCGCTCATGTGCCCTTTATCCTCAGCTCCCCCCCTCCCCGTGCCTGCATGAGAACTGGAGAGCCCTTTTAAAACCCAATCTGCATTTCAATGACGCCATTGACAAAGAGAGGAAATAGACCCAGAGCTCTCCAGAGCTCCCTGTGGCGAGGCCAGGTGTAGTCTTCCCCCAGGCAGGCAGGCAGGCATCTGTGCAGCCCCCCCCCCTCCATAAAAGTGGAGAAACCCTGTTAGGGGTGCTGGAGGGGTGCTGGAGGGCCATGCGATCCTCTCCCTCAATCACGCCCATTAATTATGGCCTTTAGGAGGTCCTCCCAGCGTCCTCCTGTCCTGACCTCCAGAACCTATAAATCCACTCCCTTTAAAATTTAGTGTTCCAGCAGACCTTCCCCCACCCACTCAGTCAGCACAAGTTATATAAAAAAATGTACAGAACTCCGTAAGGGAGTGAAGAAACTCCATGTCATCCATTCTCCAAGCTGATGGAGCCAACTAAGGAGCAGAAGACAGGGAAATGAAGTTCATGCTGCAAATTGTGTTTGGGCTTGTGTAAAAAAATCTAAAATACCACAAATTGGCATCTTTTTTGCAGAAAAGAGTCTTGAACACAACCCATTAAAATTCAGCAGTTACAACAGGCCATAATAACGTCATAGACCATCCTTTAGAAAAAGTCCTTATTAAAAAAAGGTAGGGCGAGGAAAGATGAAAAATGCTCTGTCCAATCAAACATAGAAACTTTGCAGCAAGATCAAGCATCACCAATCAGACAGGAAGATGCCGTGTTTCTGCACCTTGATGACTTCTGCACCTTGATGTGTGGACTGCAACTCCTAGAATTCCCAAGCCAGCACATAGCTGGCTGGCTGGGGAATTCTAGCAGTTGCAGTCCACACATTTTAAAGTCATCAAGGTGGAGACACAGTGCTCTAGACCGAAGGCTGAATCCAGACTTAGTCAAGTTCATAAGCTGGCAAATTGAGATGAGTGTAAACTGAAACAATCCACAGTGGCCTTTTACAGGCATCGGTCATTCTTGGTTGAGGTGGTTACATATTGACGTTTTTTATAGACAAGAACTTCCAGAGCAGCTTAGAAGGCAATGGCTTAGGACTGGTTTCCTGCACTTCCCTTGGGGATGTTCACCCAGAAATGAAGGTGACATTTTGCCTTATTCTGTCTAGGGCCACCTGGGGGTGGGGATTAAGTGGAGCTACAGCTCTGCAGTGGCTTAGATACATAATGCCAAGCACCCACTTTGCCTGAGCATGACTCAATCCAAAGAAGAAGGAGCTATTGTTGCAATGTGGAGGCCCAGCATCTTAGACTCTTGATGGGTTGTGCGGGTCTATCATCTGGGAGTCCTCCTGATTTCGTGGCTTGGTTTGAAGAGCACGTGGAGAACGTCGCGGGGAGCTTTGGTAGAGCCTCACTCAGCTGGTTCACCAACTGTGGTCTTACCTGAAAAGGGAGATGCCCTTCTGATCTCCAGGTTAGGGTGATGGAACTCACTCTGCGTGAGGCCGCCCTTGAAGGCGCCCTCCCCATCAAAAAAAACCCTTCAGCTAGTCCAAGGTGCTTCTTAGTGGTCAGTCACACTAGTTGGGTTACACCTCCACTGTCGTAGGCTTTTGAGTGCAATTCCAGGTGCCAGTCACTACCTAGAAAGCCCTGTGTGGCTCGGGGAAGGAATGTCTGCTAGGAGCCCCCACCAAGCAGGTGGTAGAGCAGGAGGGAGCCCCCCCCCCGGCCGGTCTTCTCCACAGCAGCTCCTCTCCTTCAGACCCCCATCCTGTTGGCCATCTGGAATCAGGTGGAGATTTGGCTCTCCAGCTGGCCTTCAGGAATTAAGTAGCAACAGAGGTACCATACGCAGTAAATTTAATTCACTGCTTTTAGTACCTGTTTAAATCGGGACATAGATTACTTCTTTAATTGATCATTACACTGCTTTGCATTGCATTGCATCTTATACAGTTATAAGCTGCCCCAAAGTCCTGGTTTTAAATCTCAGAAGTCATTTTCTATTTATCATTTTTCAGTGATCACTTGATTTCTGCCAATCAAACCCTCCAGCCCCACAACATTTGCATTTTTCCCATCAAAGCTAATTTGTATTCAGGCTAAGCAGGGGCACCTTCATGTTCAAACCTATGGCTTGTCTCCTGGCAGTGTCCCATCAAGGCCACTTTTTTATTGAGATGTTATCCAGCTGTTTTATATCCTGTCTGGAAACTTGAATAACTGTATTTGCATTATTTAATAGCTCTGCAGACTTATGCCATAAGCACATTTCAGGATAATATTTTCTTAATTTTTGTTTTAAATTTTTAAAGGAAGGAAAATTGATTGCTGCTCTCAGATCAATTCTGGAAGCAAGAGGAATGAGGTTGGGCAAACATGGGTCTGCAAAAGGAAAACCACTCTCTCATTTCAGTCCAAACACTCCAGGGTTGCCCTCCCTGTTCGGCTGATTTTTCACTTTCAATCCATATGGTGAAAGGACCATCAGCAGTGGTTTTAAGTATTCCATTTCCTTTGCTTTGTAAAAGATGCAGCTTTGCCCCCTTTAATGGTCAGGGGAAAAAATCTGACAGTGAAAACAAACTGAAACTAATGTGATCTTAAGTTAGTTTGCTTCAAATCTGTAGATTTAAATAGTTCATTAATCTTAAAGCTTTCTCCTCTTAAACAAGGGATTGATCAAGTCTAGTTGCTGTTGATGCTTAGCTCACCCAAACTGAGTCTCATGCCAGAAGGTAGTTAGAAGCCAGAACCAGTAGGATGCACAGCACTGGGGTTACTGGTTGTAATGGGCCATCTAAGAGCCAAGTTTGCCCAACCCGTGCAGATGGACTGAAACCTACCTGTGCTCAGTGCGCCTCTGCTCTCGCCAGTGAAATCGGCCCTGTGAAGGCAGAAACACTTGAGTCTTCAGTGCTCTGTTCTCTTTGTACTGAACTCCTTATTAAGAGTCTGCCAGTTTCTGTCTACGTTGTGCTGAGCAAAGAGCTCCTCGGCCCTTCCAGGAGCTTCAGCATTGTAAGGGCTAACAATAGTCTTCAGCAGGAAGGGAGGTCTGCTCATTTCACAGCGGTGCCGGAGGCTGAAGTTATAAAGATCTTTTTCCAAACACCAGAATTGTAAGGTAGCCTGATTTCACCAGTCAGGGAAATGGTTGTGGAGGGCCTCTTGTCAGTTGCGGCTGATGCATCTTCTTAGAGTTTGGGGTTACCATCCTAGAGCGCTTCACAATCACAGTTTAGAGTGACCGTCTATAAAGCTGCTCTCCAAGATGACAGCTGAATGTTGAGGTCAACGGGAGTTCCTGAATGTGAATGCTGTCCACAGTGCAGAAAGCCGCAAGAAGTCGAGGATCTCCTTGCTTGTCCCAAAGGAGGATCATTTGGCTGTAAACAAGGCTACAGAGGCAGGTGAACCAGTGGCGGAATAGATAGCCGCCCTCCTTTAGTCTTCCCACAACGTTCAGTGGCCGGGAGGAGGCCTCTGTTGAAGTTAACTCTGCAATTCAGCAACTGCAACTTGAATGGCCAGCAAAGCACCCAAATAAAAAATGAGTTAATCAGCTGACAGCCCACATTGTGCGGAAGAGATGGCGCTGCCTTAGCCAGCCAGCCTCCGTTCAAGGGGGAAGGTCTCCTCGGTCCAACTTGAACATGGCAGAGGTGGGAACTGGAAGGAAACAGAAAAGAGTCGCCTGTCATTTGTCAGCTCAAAACATGCCCTCAAAATGTTCCTCTTTCTCTGAGGCAAGAGAGGCCGAGGTGGAGGTGACTGACTCCGTCATCCACCTTCTCTTCTCCCAGGGTTTTTCTTCTCCTGGCCTCGACTCTGTCCCCAGACAAATGCATCGTCTGAGGGGAGATTGACAGGCCTTGGTGCTCATCTTCCTTCCATAACCTTGAGCTGAAATGCACCCCCATCAAACGGCCATTTTAAAACTAGCGAAGGGACACCCGTCTAAACAGGCATACTTCAGGTTTTCATAGCAAGGTAGTTTCAGGAAAGCTGAAGGAAATTTCTGACCACCACCCCGTCCCCAACAAAAAAATATGCACATACTTTATCAACTTTGAGATGACTTTCTAAGCAACAGACCCTCAGTGATTTTTCCAAAACATTTCCCATAAAAACACCAACGCATCCCAACTATAAACCTGTTGTTTTGAAAATACATCCCAGCAGAGCTCCGTATTGCTAAGAGAATAATATTCCTAGCCTGGCCACAAGACTGACATGTATACAGAAACCTGGAAAAAAAATGCCACGTTTGTTAAGCATCTAAATGGGGCGGTTCCCCTTTATCCTGGGAAATTTTGCAGTAAACCAGTTGGGGAAATACTTTGTGCATGTACTTATGGGTGAGTGGCTTTGAATGTTCCCCTTTACGTTTTGTGCTTTTCAAATAGAGCAGACCAAGATTTTTTTTTCCTGACACTGTACTGGTCTTCTTGTAGATTTAAAAGACGCAAGAGATCTGCCTGCATGTGTGTTTATATATGTATATGTACACACACACATACGTATCTCTGATGGAAATTGTTCGAGGAGCCTCCTTGGCAGGCAGACTCGAGTCAGATGGCAAATTACTTCTCGGGGACTGTTGTCCTCCTCTGTTCTTAAGTGTTTTGTTTTTCTTGCCCTGTGGAACCCAGAGAAAAATGAGTTTGTTTTTATTTGTAAGGCTTTACTCAGTTGCCCAATACTGCCGAAGAGCTGGACTATGGGGATCAATCAGGTAAGGGCTGGCCTCCGTGTGGCTGTCTGCATCTGCTCCACGCCTTCTTTGCATTTGGCCGCTTCTCCCGGCACCCCGCGGTTGTGACCCTCCGCAGCATCAAGGGCCTCTGGAGTCGGAGGAACCGTCTTCCCCCCCACCCCACCCCAAGCCGACCTTTCCCTTTTCCCGGTTGCCAGAAGCCGAGCAGCCTCGGTTGCCCAAGATGGGGGGGGGGCATCAGCCACCGTGGCCAGAAGGTTTAAGAGGTGGGGCAAATTGGGAGTGGTGCTCTGAGCTTCGTTGCTGAGGGGAGGGGGGATTCTAATTCCTAATTGGAAGACCTTTCCCTTGAAATGTGGATTATTTTGTCAAAGGCATAAGAGGGAGGGAGCCTGAGCACAGCCTCCTGGATGCTGCATGGGGGGGGGGGCTTGGCATGGCCGCCTGTCCCATTAGTGGAACAGAAGAGGGGGGTTCCTTGCCTGCACATTAATTGCTCCCCGACTTTATTCCTTTACAGCAAGTGGCCCGTCTGCCAGGAAAGGGGGCGGGCGAGAAGAACGCCCCTCCCACCTTAACGCCTG
Organism: Vipera ursinii; assembly: GCF_947247035.1. NCBI lineage: Eukaryota > Metazoa > Chordata > Lepidosauria > Squamata > Viperidae > Vipera > Vipera ursinii. The sequence continues at coordinate 25,426,667 of NC_139519.1, read as the reverse complement.
CCCTTTGCTTTGCACAGGAGGCTGCCCTGAGTCTGTAGTTCAGAGGGCGGGAGCCCCTCCCCCCCCCAGGCAGCCTGTTCTGCTTTGTGCTTTATCTTCTAATCAGCAGCTGCCAGCCCAGGTTAAGAAGGCCTCCCCTCTCTCCTGCCTGGTAGATGATCCTCCTTCCCTCCTTTTCCAGTTCCTGTAGAGACTAAGGGGGCTCCTGTTTATGCAGCCCCAGAGCTTCCTTCCCTTTCCGCAGGTTGTAGAGCATGGCACAATCAAAAGGGACCTGTGTAGTTTGATTAACTAATCAAAAACTGATTAGCACCTTTGTTCATAGGGGATGCTGATTAATCAATTACTATTGATTGCAAGCATGGCTTTGGAAAAGAGATGTCTGGAGAAGCAGCCAATAAAAATTGAGCACCTGTCATAGTGATTTAATTTATTAAAACAAAATACATTATTTTTTATGAAGCTATCTTGAAATGGGTCACTGAAGGGGAACATATTGATTGGGGAAGGATGAACTCCTTGAATTTCACTCGCTTAAATTAGAGACCAAATTCAATTATATTACAAGACAATCTCTGGCTTTAAATAGCCCATCGCTAAATTAGAGAAGGTGAGGGGATAAACTGGGCTGATGAATAATATCAGGGAGCCACGAGGGTCCGCATCCCCTTTCCGGATTGTTATCGTGGGAATAAGCATTCCTTAGTTGTCACCATAAATGAGGGCCGTCCATCAAGCTTTGATCCACACGAGAGAGCAAGACTTTCCTCTGGAGACCAGAGTGCCACAGCCATGCTGAGCTGCAGAAGTTCCTTCTCCAAGCCATCTAGATGATCTCTGGAAGCCCATCTCTGAATTCCAGGGGGACGGAGAGATTGAATTAGGTCTCTTTTTGTCAGGCTGCTGAAGAAACCCAGAGAACCCCTGGTGCAAATTTTGATTGGATACCAGCTTCGTTAATCTGTTGCAGGAAGGTAGAGGTTGCCATCCCTCTCAATTCCCACAGGGGTTCCCGAGGGCCATCAAGGCAGAATCGGAGATCTGCAGCTGTTAGAGCAGGGGTCTTCAAACTTGGCCCTTTTATGACTTGTGGACTTCAGCTCCCAGAATTCCTCAGCCAGCACAGACCCCTGCATTAGAGGAAGTGAAGAATATAGATTTGGCGTTGCCTGAAGCAAGGCTGACCCTTCTTTAGTTGGGTGGAGTTGGTGCTGTGAAGGTGAAGCGGTTTGTGTTTGGGTCACGCTGGAAGGGAAAACGCCAGAGCTGCAGTTGGGGTGTGCCTTGGCCCCTCCGTTCTCTCCAGATTCTGAGGTGGCGAGTCCTCCCTGTCTCAATTGCAGCCTTTCCTGGAAAGTCTGATTCGCCACCGCTTCCATTATGCAAGGCAGATTTTGCTGGGGGACAAAAGAAAGCCACCTTTGGGCATTTCCGGTGGTGGTGACTGCAGTTCAGAGGTGAAGGTGATGGGAAAACCAAAGTGATTCTGCAGGGGTGAAGGAGGCCGCTGCCCCATCCTCTGAGCATGGCTCCTGGCCTTGCCCGTTTCTGATGCTGATGGATGGCCCTGCAGCCTGGACAGAGAGAGGCCAGAGGGGAGGGGACGCATGTGCAATAGAATGGCACTTTGGAACCTTCCTTTACAACGGGAGCTGCTAAAACTTCTGTAAGAGGGAGCCTTAAATCTAAATTTGCCACAATTAACAGCCATGCTGAGCCCACTCGGTAACCATCCATCAGCCCTTTGCTTTTACAGCATAAATGCGGTTGGGAGGAACTTCAGGCCGATTGGTCTGGTGCTGCCCCTCCTGTTCCCTAAAGAGAACCCTTTAATACCTGGGTCTACATAACTTAGTAGGAGGAAATGAGACCCTGCGGAGCACAAGAGGTAGATCACAGCAATAAAACATCCCGGCTTCCTTAAGTGCTCGGCTTCTATTGTGCCCTGGGTATTCAAAACAGCAACGGCAATGGCCGAGCTGTGCGCAGCTTATGGGGAGCAAGAGGGAGGAAAGATGGTTGGAAGCTCTCGATGCACTTTGCACCCAGTTTGCGGGCAACCTTGTTCTTCCTCTCTCTGCTCAGAAAGTGACCCGGCCGATGCTGGTGTGCTCACGGGCACCCTGCGGTCCCGGCCTGCTCTTAATAGCTCTGATTAGGAGAACCTTCTCTTGTCCCCTGTGATCATAAAGCAAGGAGATCCTGTCCTCCATTTTCTTTGCGCTGAGAATGTGGCTAGCTCCAGCTTCATTCTGAGAAGGAGAAAGCTCTTGAGCGTTGGGGGATGCCAAAGGAGGTCTGGGCAGTTGGGCAGGCAGGAGAAAGTGGTCGCGGAGGGAAAGCAGCATTCATTCAGCTGCAGTTGCTTTTTTTCCTCAAGTGGTTTGCATAACAGTTCCTCCATCCCATTCCTCTAGCAAGAAGGTGATTCTTTGCAACCTGTCATTCGGCTGTGCACAAACAACGTTGATTTCTTAAAGTTGACGTATTTTCAGATGATTTCACCAGTGGCAATGGGCCTTCTGTAAAGCAGCTCTGAGCACACTCTCGCCCATCCTTATTTGCCGAATTTTGTGGGCTAAATTTTGGGAGTAGAATGTGAAGAAAATGGAATGGCTAAGCTGAAATCTTAGAAGAGCTAACATGTTTCTGAGATCTCAGCTTAAATTCTGGGTGTAAATGAGATAACTCATGGTTCGTATTATTGCTAAACTTCCAAAGTTTGGAAATGTGTAGTTAAGATTGTACAAATTTGTGCCTGGGTCATTATACAATTATGTCAGTTTTTGAAATGCAGTGGGGTTTGTGAGTGTCTGTGTGAAAACAACAAATATTCTCTTAAAAAAACTTTCAATTTGTAATGGTAAGCCTATCACTAAAATGTTGTCAATTAACCTTTTCATTAGGCCAGATCACAATGGTGGGATCGTTGGTGCCTGCCCTCTGAGCTTATTTGCTTGCAGACTTTTCATTACCCAACTAGGGATCACCATCAATGCTAGTGAGTGTGGGGGTTTTCACTTCGCACTCTTTATACACACACCCTCCTTTGCACTGATGATGTTCCCTAGTTAGGTAAAGAAACACCAGCAAGCAAACAGCTGTGCTCAGAGAGCACCAAAGACCCCACAGTTCAACCTTGAGTGACGGAGAATGTCTCCTATGGAAATCACAATTGTATTGGCAGAAGACAGTTCTCCGTATATGCTTTTTCTCTGCACTAGACATTCCAATAATACAGAAGATAAAATTAGTGTACTAAGCCAAGCCAAGATTTTAAACAATCCTCAGTTAAATAGGAGAACAATTTTCATAGTCCCAAAGCAGTGGTTGAGTTGATGCTGTCCAGTTTTGAGGACCATCTCTCAGTTTTGGACAAGGCTCTTCTGAGCTGCAGCTCAGGACCAGACATCATCATCACCGCCGATGGTCCAGCTACTAAGTCAGAGGTCTTGGAGGAAGCTTGCAGAGGGGGTTCTCTGGGGTCCTCGTGGCTTGCCCCCCCAAAATCAACGTCTGATGCTGAGGATAGATTTGTTTTCTGCCCATTGCACAGTAGTTGCTTAAGTTGCATGATTTGGGGGTTGGTGAATGGCATAGACTGCTGCCCCACAGAGTAGGCGCCCCCCCTCCAGAGCATGGGGTTCCCTTCCCTCTGCTGATTGCCATTTTACCCCTGGGCAGAGAGCACTGGGCACAGTCTAACTCAGTTCCCCATACTTCCTCCTGGGAGGCACCTGGACAGAAATGCTAGCAGGCTAAGGTGTATATTAACATCTTAATGAAAAAGCCGTGCATGGATCTACGTTTACTGCTCTGTCTGACAAGAAGGAATTAAATGTCAGAAGGATTTGTAGCATCTGTAATTGAATTGGTGCTGAGAAAAGCAAACCTTAAGGAAGAAAGAATAACACATTAGGATTAGCAAGAAACGTGGCATTTTCTCAGAATTTGCCAGTGAAAGTTTCCCCGCTCAGCTTTGAACTGGCACCTCTCTGCTTCTGTCTTCCTCTTAAGAGAGGAGGTTAACTGGGACAGCCCTTTTCAGCTGCCACTTATTTTTAAGGTCAAATAATAGTTTTCACACGGGACACTCGGGAATTTTCCCCAATTGTTCAGTGGAGGCACTTTTGATTTCATCAGTCAGGGACGGTCCCCTCTTAAGATGGAACGGCTTCCATTTTGTGCTTTGTTAGACATATCAACAGGCAGCTGGACAGCCAGGGGGAGACTCCAAGTGCCAAATTGCCTGGTTGATCAGCAGATAAATCTTCTTTGACACTCAAAATACCCCCAACAAATAGTGAAATAGAAATAGCCCAATTCAATTTTGTGTGTGCGCGCTCATGGGTACACACACAAACATAAACACACTGCCAGAAAGAGGCTCACTCCAGTTTTAATTTTTGATCCAACTGGATCATCAGTGATTGGTTTTTAAACTGTCCATAAATCTTCTGAGTTTGCATTTTCCATTTAAAAGGTGGGCTTCGGCATGTAGAATTCCCCCCCCCCCACGCACACACACACACACACAGCCGGGCCATGCCTGCCTGTGAATCCACCCAGGTAGATGTTTCCCAGGCTTGGATGTGCCCCAGGGGCTTTAAGCTGGCCAGGGTCTCGGTGAGGAACTCAGTTACAGGCCTTGAAGCCTGTCCTCATCCATAAACCCTCACTCACAAATGAGGGTTAAGAAATTGAATTGGGAGAAGCTGATGTTTGCGGTTGGAGCCTTAAGTTCCCCATTAACATAAACTGAACTGTTTTGAAAGGGAAAAAAAACAAAGTCCAGCTGCCTTTTGGAAAAAGCACCTTTGGGACCAACTGCCACTTGGCTCTGGGCACTCGGCAGAGGCGGCAACCCCCAGCAAAGCACAGAGTCTCCCCCCCCAAAAAAAAGCAGCCAAGGGGGACCCAATTGTTCTGTCCCAGCAGGTCCTCCTATCTCCCACCTGAGCCAAAGCTCACAGGTAGAATTGGGGGAGGGGGGAATGCCTGGCCAAAGTGAGGAGGATGGACATGACACAACTTTAGATGTTGCTTATTAAATTAGAACCAAGAGCAGAGCAGCGTGAACCTGCCGTAAGCCATTCCCACTATAGGTTAGGGGAGGATAACTAAAACCAACCTTTCTGCAACTCTTACTCACCCTGGAGGCAGCACTCTGGACTCTGGGACAGAGGACCACGGCCAGTGGTGTCAAATGAGATAGATGTGACTAAAATCATGCCAATGGTTCGTTAAGGCATGTGAAAATGAGACTTGCAGAGCTGACGGTCTTAAGTGCCCTGCTCAAGACAGGGCTTCTCTTCCCTTGCCCCGGGTGGAAGGCGGGTGGTTGGCCCACGGCAGGGGCAGCCTTGTTCCCTCCGGGGCCCTCCAGGTGGGGGTGGCTGCTGCCCTCACCTGTCTCCTCCTCTCTGCCCTGGTGGCAACCAGGATTTTGCTCTTCCTATTCCAGGGAGACAGTTTGCCTGGGCAGCATCTAACGGGGTCTCCAGAGGACTCTTAATTGGAATTATATTTTTTAAAATTAAACTTCCTTTTACAGCAGTTTTTGGCCAGGAGTTATTTACTTGGCTCTTTGAGTGTTTAATCGTGGTGCAGATTTGATGCTATCCATGGGGATCGTAAATCCTTTCCCCCAACTGAAAGCCTTGTATCTGCCCTCTCTCCTTCTCCAAGAAGCCCCATTACCTGGAGCTGTCATGGAGCTGCACAGTTGATCGATAAACTTCAAATATTATTAGAGAGCGAGGCCTCCGCCAGAAGAGCCACTGGGGGAGAGATCAATCTTTCTTAAAAATGGGTTAAAATTTGCACAACCGGCTCTTCCTGGCGAAACGCATTTCTCTCTGGCACGGGGGGAGGCAGGGGGGTGCTTTATTGGCCAGGCGCTTCTTGTCGTGAAAGATTTAAATGGCAAATCCTTCACATTGGACTTCACAAATCATGTAAAGTTAAAAGAATTTTACCATTTCAGTTGCTGCTGTGCTTAAATTGTAAGGGACGGCCAGTAAATCATTTTAATGGAGGTGTCACGGTTAAACTCAATCAAAAAAATAATAATATAAAAAAAGAGGTGGGGAACAGCGACCATGGCTGATCTTCCTTTCCAAAATGTTAATGTATTAATCAACAGGAGAATAATTGTCTTTTGCTCCCTTATAAATCTCGGTTGCCATTAGAGCTGCACGGAGGGCTGCTAAAGCTGAGTCCCTAAATTAAAATTGTTTACATTGCTATACATTAATTTTACGTGGCCATTGCTCACTCGGGGTTCACTGCAGTTTCTCCCCAGCTCAGCGAGTCATTCCTTTTCTGACAGAAAGCATTGTGGGGGGTGTAGAAGAGAGCGAGCAGCTCGTAAAAGCAAATTAATTGCAGGGGAAGATGTTAAAAAATAAAAAAGCAATAGGCAATGATTGCTTTTCGTCTTCAGTTCAGAAGAGGTTGACGGCGTGTTTTGAAATCTCCCAGAATGGGGAGTGGGGCAGAGAGAGGCTCAGGGTTGACCCACCCACAATTCCACCCATCCACCCACCGACCCCCTTGGACAGGGGAGAAGGAAGCAGATCCTGCCCCCCTATTGCTGCTTCAGAGAAATTTGGCCTTCATTTGAGGGGGGGTTCTTGTGGGACAGCAGCTAAAAGTTATGGATTCCCTATATCGGAAGGTTGCCCCCCAAAATGTGTCCATGCTTCCAGTTGCTTCCCCTTCTGCTGGCATCTCCTGGTTCCCACCACCCAGATGCGTTCCAGTAGTGCCCAGCAGCCCTGTGCCACTTCCCGGCGGCCCATTTGGGGCTCTCTTGGTCTAAAACAGGGGTGTCCAACCTTGGCAAAAATTTAAGTCTTGTGGACTTGAATTCCCAACTCTGGGAGCTGAAGTCCACAAGTCCTAAGGTTGCCAAAATTGGACGCCCCTGGTCTAAAATAAGTCACGCCTCTGCGAGGAAGGGTGGTTGAGCTTGCCAGGGACCATCCTGACCATCTTCTAATTGTGGCAGATTCTCGAGCAGGAGAAGAGAGCGCCATCACGGCGGTGGACCATGCGGTGATCGGAGGAGTCGTGGCTGTGGTGGTCTTCGCGATGCTGTGTCTCCTGATCATCCTGGGGCGGTACTTTGCAAGACACAAAGGTCAGTGCAAGGGGAACGCTTGCCGACAAAGGTGGGATCAAGGCAGAAGGGATCTTGGGCACCCCCTGTCCTCTCCCTGCCGGTTTAATGGGCTTGGGGGAGGATCATGTTTTCGGCTTCTTCCCTGCTTTTCCACCCGTCAAAGAAAGCTCTTCCCAGGACTGGACAGAAGTCCTTGTAGCCAGAAGCAAAAAGCGGTAGGAGGTCCTCCCTCTCAGGATGCCTGAAGCAACTATGCCATTGGTCTATTGATAGGGCCAGTCCAATTTTTCTGGGGACCTTTTAACTAATGAAGGATCATGGAGGCTACAAAACCAGCTGGCTTGGAGGTCTCACTCTGATTGGATGAGCAGATGTTGCCCTGCATATTAGATATTCCTCAAAATGTGTGCAGGAGCTTCACGGGGCTAAGAGCTTTTCAAAATGCTTTCCCTTCCCCCAAAGATAGTTCATACAGTCCCATCTTGGAGCCAAGTCTGTAGAGGAACCAAAAGTTCTTGCGTGAGGAATAAGATGGGAAGCAGGTCTAGGAGGAACAGAGCCAGAGAGCCGAGCCGGAGTCCAGCGCCAGCTGAGCCTCGGTTTCAGGGTCCCTGAGGCCTCTCTCCTTGCTGCAGGTACATACTTCACCCATGAAGCCAAAGGAGCTGACGATGCAGCGGATGCCGACACGGCGATCATCAACGCCGAGGGGGGACAGAACAACTCTGAGGAGAAGAAGGAATACTTCATTTAGAGCCGCCTTGTTCCAGGAGGGGCCCAACGGCGGGGCTGAGGGAGCTCCCGGCCCTTCCAAGAAGATAAAGACAATGACGTTGGAAGTTGCTACCAGCTTACGGCTTTTTTAATTTGTCTCTTTGTGTGTCTTTCTTTCTTTCTTTCTTTCTTTCTTTCTTTCTTTCTTTCTTTCTTTCTTTCTTTCTTTCTTTCTTCCTTTTTCTTTTTCTTTTCTAAATTTATGGCTGGCAAAATGTGTGGGAGTTGAGGAGTCCCAACGTAAAAAGTGTTCTTTGTAAAGTACACTGCTGTGTGACACTTCTGTATCATTGGGTTGTTAATTCTCTGGCCAAGTTCAGCTTGGATTTAGTTTAGTTCCATCATTTACAGAAAATTCTGTGCCTTGTTTTATTTTTTATTTCATTGGAGGGAGGGGAGGGGGAGAGAACCTGCAGTTTCATACAGTTCTTACTTTTTATTTTTTTTTTCTTCCGAGCCTTTCTTGGAATTGTCTGCTGGGATCCCTTGGAAAGAGATTTGGGCTGGTTGGTTGTTATTTTTTGTTTTTTTTAAATCTCAGTTTGGTTCCGTTACTTTTCTCTTCTTCTACTATTTCTTCTCTCTTTTTTTCGTTTTTGTTTGAGATTCTGGGTTCTATTTTGTTGTTGTTGTTTGAAACTACGTCATCAAAGGAGAACCAGCACACCTTAGATTTCATTGTTTGAAACTGAGTGTACCCATCATCCATCCTAATCCCTCGTTGTGAGAGCCTGGACCGGTAGGCTTGGTAGGAGGAGGGGCAGCCGCCCACCCAGTTTCCAGGGCAGCGAAGACGAGCACCTGGGCTCCTTCTGCTTCGGACCAAGCCCGGAGGGTGCTCACCTGGGCCCCTGCAAGCAAAGTGTGTGCCTAGGGGCCAAACCTCCTTTCCTTCCGTGCTTTTCCCCACTCCGGGAGTCTGGTCAGCCTGCAGATGCCTTGTCCAAGATCTTGCCCAAAACGGTTGCAATGGACGGGGGCAGATCCTTCCGGGACAGCAGGCAAAGCTGAGTCGTACGAGGGGGAGGAAAGGTTGAGTTTGGCTCCGATTATCTTGGTTCCCAAAGGTCCCGTCGGTGGCTCCCAATTTGGCCTAGCATTGCTGCAATATGCTGGAGACAGAAAACTCTGTGAATCGGCCAGCTTGTCCCCTTTTGCTTTTTTTATAAAAAATTTTCCTCCCTGTTTTCATTCTGCTTATTCTTTCGGCCTCGTTTTATCCCATCTTCCCTTTTGTACTTGGCAACAGAGCTCGCAGAGGTGTGATCTCGGCCCACAGACCCGGCACGTGACCCATATTGGGCACCCTGAGCCACCGAGGCAGAGGTTGGGTGAAGCCTGCCAGGCCTCCGGACGTGGTTGTTGGACAAAAGGTGGAGGTGGAAGAGAAGCGGGCCTCGCTCCCTGGCTGGACGGCCCCTGCACCTCTGTCCCCCAGAGGTCAGCGCAGCGGCCGGCGCAGAAGCTTTTCATTTACTTAATCCAAAACGTTCGGGCTGAGCGAGACAGAGAGAGAGAGAGAGAGAGAGGGGTTATTTTCCTTTCCCCTGACTACTGCTTCCGAATGGAGTCTTGGTTCCCTTCCCCAGGCTTAACCTCCACCTACCCATAATTTCTCAATCTTTGCCTGGTGGCGGTAATAGCGAGGAGACCACTAGCACTAAGTCTTCTTGGGGGGTGTTGGAAATCTGAAGCTCTGTGAGAGCAGAGCAGTCTTCCTCTCTTCCCCAAGGCTGGAAACGCGGGCACCCCCCTCTTGGAAAGCCCAGGAGGAGGCAGGCAGCATCTCGTAGCTGCAAAGGGGTGAGTCATCGAGGGCAGCGTTTCTCAACCTTAGCAACTTAAGACAAGTGGACTTCAACTCCCAGAATTCCCCAGCCAGCAGTGCTAGCTGAGGAGTTCTGGGAGCTGGAGTCCACCTTGTCTTAAAGTTGCTAAGGTTGAGAAACGTGGGTCTCTCTGGGAAGAATCCACATGGGAAGCACTGGAAGGACATGGACTGATAGATTTGTACGGCTGTCCTGTTATATACTTGCAAAGATTTATGGCGGGGGGGAGGGGGAGAGAAGCTATCATCTCTTTACGTCAACATCTTTTTTTAAAAAAAGAAAGAAAGAAAGGCTTTTGAAAATATTTATTTTTAAATTATTGGCAGAAACATTTAGACGTTAACCTTTTGCTGAAGAATTTGGCACGCGAAACCCGTCCTTTTTAAAAGAACCTTCCCATCCTCCCACCCCACCCCCACCTCGCCATCCTTAAGCCATGAACCCAAACCCGGCCTTTGGCTGCCCCCCGTCCAGTTTTGCACCACGCCATCCTGTTTCTCAGCCTTCGGAACGCTGGAGATCCCCGTCGGGCACCCTGGCAGGCCGGCCACGGACCGCTGCTGAACGAGTTTCGAGAGGGAGGGGGGCTTTTTTTTACCACCACCCATCCCAGGACTGGCACATCCTCTTTGCCGAGCGGCTCATCTTTGTTTTGGAAAGTGTACAGTAGTGCCGTGTTCCCGATGTAACTTTGACTTAATACTGTTGAGATGTCTCAGGTTCACGTGTTTTGATTGGTGTTTCCGTCTCAGGTAGATTGCGAACTTTTTGGATCCCACACCTTGGAAGAGACCGCAAGGAGCAGCCCCACCAGGGAAGGGTGGGCGGTGGTCCTCCGTCGCCTGGAAAGGAGGCTCTCTTGAGGAGGAGGAGGAGGAGGAGGAGGAGGGAGGGGGGTTGTTCCTGCGAGTGTACTGTGCACTGTTTGAAATGTATTGTTAGCTATTGATTTGTGCAGGCTTAGATTCAAAGAGTTAGGAGTTGAGAAAGAACAAACTTGTTTCTTGGGCTTTGGTCATTCGGATGTGGTTTTATTTTTCCCCCTTTTCCTTTTTCTTAAGACAAAACAAAAGGGAAAGTTGAGGAGGAAAACGAAGGGTGTGTAGTTAATGCCAAATAAGCTTGTTCTTGACTCGCCCTTTGACCTGTTTTCATTTTGCCCCCTTAGGCCGATTCTGTTTAAGGTGTCCATGGATGATGTTACAGTGTAAGATAACGCATAACCATCTCTTCCCATTCACATTTTGTATTGGTTCATGTATGCCATTTTTACAAAGAGAAAGAAGTACTATAAAGTATCTGTCTTCTTAATAAAAACAAATTAATGTTACAAAACTAGTTATGACCTCGGTTGGTGCTTATTTCTCACTGCTGACTCCTTGAGGCTCCCGGCCCTGTCCGCCGTGGCTCACTTCCTGAAGCTGAGGGGGTATTAGCCACGGTTTCCTGGACCCCCTTCCAAGTGCCCGTTGCTTGTGAATGGTCATTGGTGGCCGTGCCAACATCAGGACCTTCTTTGAGGCCTTCCACTATCCAGAGGTTCAGGCTGAGGGACTCCCCTGATTTCAACAGCACTAAAAAACCTCATGATTAGCCAAAGTTTGGCCTCTTTGCTTCCTTGATCTGTCTAGGATCCTTTTCTCCCACAGGTCTGCCCATTCAGGGCTCCCACGGTGGCATTCAGGACAGCCTCTGAATTCTGAGCTTTCTTATTGTTCCTCCCTCAAGGGTGTGCTGTAGTATTTTCAAGCTTGCCATTAAATTAATTGTGAAGAAATGCTCTCCAGTGGAGCCGTAGGGGAAATTTCTTGTCTTGTTTCAGAAGAAGGTAAAGGGAGGCCTGATTCCTTCAGGGCGGGCATTGGAGTCTGGGGCAGGTGGCGTTTCCCCCGACATGGGTGATGGCAGGCAGGCGAAGGGGGTCCTCTAATGGCCCCTTCATTCACTGTCCTGTGAAAACCATAAAGGGAAAATTGTACGCAATAGAAGAGAGTTCTTCCTCTGGAGAAATCTTGCTCTTTTCAGCTGAAAAAACAGCCTGCCTTTCTCCACATCTTGTCTTATGTCAAAAGGAAGTTTCATCTGATTACATTTTTTGAGTGTCAGGCTGAAGAGGAAGGGGATCTGGACTTAACCTCTCAGGATTTGGTTCTTTCCCTTGATCTACTATCTGGTTTGAGCACACTAATTCTGTCACAGTCCCTTCCTTCTCATTGGCTGAGCTGTGATAGAAAAGGGGGCAACCAGTTATATTTATTTGGTTAGAAACAGTTGGACTATCTGATCTAAAGCTGGATAGTTGCTAATTCTCTTTCCTTCTTAAGCTAGATCCTTGAGTGACTTGAACTCATGGGAAGAATAGAATAGAGGTGGAAGGGACCTTGGAGGTCTTCTAGTCCAGCCCCCTGCTCAAGCAGGAGAACCTACACCATCTCAGACAAGTGACTGTCTAGCCTCTTCTTTAAAATCTCCAGTGATGGAGCCCCCACGACTTCTGGAGGCAAAGCTGTTCCACTGGTTAATTGTCCTCACTGTCAGGAAGTTTCTCCTTAATTCCAGGTTGCTACTCTATCTGGTCAGTTTCCAACCATTCTTTCTCATCCCTCTGGTGGTCTGGTAAATAACTGACCCCCCTCTGTGGCAGCCCCTCAAATACTGGAATACTGCTATCATGTCTCCCCTGTTCTTTTCTTTAGACTAGCCAAACTGCAGGATGTGTATTCTTATTCCTTTCCTAATTTGTTCCAGATGAGGAGGTGTTCTTGAAGAAATGCTGGCTTGAATTGGATCAAAAGCTATAACTAACTGCTTGGCCTATTTTCCCAGGCAATTCCTATAGAATTGACTTGCCTGTTGGTTAAATGTCACCCCAACATTTGCAGTCTTCTTGAAATGGGTCATCTTTAGGCTTGGGTTTCAGTCGCTCATCCATGTCCCCAGAATATCTGAGTGCATGCTGAGGAGCAGACCTCAACTGTGACACAACTCCTCTGGACTCCAGTCCCAAACATGACATTGTTAACTTGACCACAATGAAAGTCAATATTCATTTGTGCAAACTGGGGCAGCCCTCTTCTGTGGTTGATGTCCAAGCAGTTGACCATTTGCTGTCTGTTGCACAAAGCCTGAGTCTCTGCTTTCCTGCAGCTCCAAGGGTTGAGAAGGGATTCCTGAGTTGGCAAATAGGACAATGAAATAGGCTGATGGCAACATTGTCCAGTGTAAAGTACCAGATGTTTGTGCTAACTGCTAGTCTCCCTTCCCTTGTGGATATCTGTTCATATCAATAAGGAAACTTAGCTGTTTGGCCAAACTTATTGACTCGGGTCCTCAGTAGGGAACAAACCACAAAGCCCTTGGATGCCTCCTTTAGAGGAAGCTGTCCTGACGTGGAGCTTTTCAAACACTTTCCTATTTCTTCAGATTGTGGGCCAGAATTATTTTAAGAGCCTGTGGCTTTACCGTGGCTTATCTCCGGAAGGAAGATGCCCCTCTTTCTGAAGCTAATCTTTAAAGCCACCAAAACAAGAGCCTCAGCCACAGGAGAAGAAATCAAAAGCTTACTGCTCCTCTCTGGAAACTGGCTGCCTTCTCCTTAGTATGCCTGGTTGCTTCATTTTCCCAAACCCGATCACCTTAAATCTTCCTTAAGTGATCTCTCCTCAGGTTAATTAATCTCCAAGCTTAAACTTGCTGTGAGCAGCAGGCAGCCGGTCCTGGAGTCAGCAATGCTACGATTGCATCTCCTAATGCTGTTTATCCTGCATTAGTGTTTACTTAAGGAGAAAATTGATCTGTAATTGATATTTCAATCTTCCAGGGCTGATGTGGGAAGAAACTAAAAAGCAGACTTTAGCTACATGGAAAAATTAGCATGTCCATCGCTCTTCTGCTCTGCCTCTCCCGTATTAAATGCCAAAAATACAAGTTGGAACTAAGGATTGTGTTTGGCCGTTGTTTTTTTTTAAAGAACTTTAATTTGAGTGAGGGGAGAGTCTGTCAGGGATTACTGTGAAGATGGCAACAGTCCCGAGTATCTGTGATTGGAGACTAAATGCTTGCGGGAGGGAGAGGCTGCCCCGCCAGGCCCTGCCTCCTGGGCACTGCCTTCCCACTGGCATCCAGATGGGCATAAAGGGCTTTTTTGACTGATGCTGCCATGCAAGGGTTTCTGCTCCCCTCCCTCCCTTCTGCTTGATCCTGTGCTTGATAAAATGCCAGAACTGGCTATTTGGTCCCCCAGCAGTGCCCAATTCAGGAACAATTGCCTGTTGTGGAATGTTCTGTCCCTCTAAAAGTCACAGGTTGGGAAAATGTCAGCTTTGCTCAGAAAAACAAAAATCAAAGTCACTCTGGAAGTGGTGATTCTATTCACTGGTCAAGCTGCATTTGGAATATGGTGTCCATTTTTGGTTGCCATGATACAAGGAAGCTCCTGGGAAATTGGAGAGTATGGAAGAAAGCAGCAAAGATGATGACAAAGCCCAGTGAAGAACTGCTAACGGAAGTGGGTCTTTCCTGTAACCTAAAGAACAGAAGACTGAGCGAGTGGTCAGCAGCAGTTTTCCAGTGCTTGAAAGACTGTCATAGAAGTGTTGGGGGGGGGCATTTACTCTGTGTGGTCCCTGTGGCAGGACAAAACCCAACAGGTGGCACTTCATGGCATTCCAAATTTGAAATAAGGAAGAACTTTCTCCGCATGAGAGCTGTGAAGTGGTTACACGGCTTAGCCCCTGGGATGATTTTTAGCAAAAGTTGGGCCTGTCATTTTTCTGAGATGATTTGAGGACTTCCACCAAGATCCTGAGCACATTCCAAGCCGATGCTTGTGCCCAGGGAGAAGCTTTAGCCCACTGCAGAAGAGGCGAGCTTCTCTTCCTTCACTTGGGAAGGGTTTTAGCCTGCAAGGTGCCTTGGAGCTGTCCTTGGTCCTGTTTTGGCTGCTGCTCCACACAGAATTGCTGTTCAGCCTGACAGGGCCGCTGGACGGCTTCTTAAGCGACCCACCAAGTCTGAACTTGTTCCATGTGAGTTCAGCTCCCCCTCCTAGATTTGGCCTACTCAGAATTCATTGGGTTTTCCGTGTAAGTCTTGGGCAATCAGAGCATTCTCTGACTCCTTGCATTTTAGCTCATCAGATTCCTAGTTGAACATGTAAAAACATGTAAAAACGTCTTGAAACTAGTTTGAGGTTTCCTGCTGCTCCTGCATCCAGTTTTCCTCTGCTTTTCCTCTGCTAGCTAAACCCAGTCCTGGATGTATTTTTTTCTGTTGGTTGACTGAGATACTTTCAGTTTACAAGAATGTCCATTCCGTAGTACAAAAGGACTGTTTTTTTTATTTAAAAAAAGAGGAGGATGGGAAATTTTGCTATTTCTGGGACAGGGATGTCCAAATCTGCATAAGCATTAAACACATAACCACAAACCCTTTGGAGAAACTGAGCTGGATTAGAACTTCCTGTCTTCAGAGGTTTCCCAGAGCTATTTCATGGCATAGCTTTGGTTTCCAGAAACTGCAAGAGCTGGCTGTCTGCTCTGGAGGCTGTGCATTGTTCTTTGGCTGAACCGAGCCATTATTCTTACTCTGGGCACATCCTCTTAGAAATACCTGAAGTTTATGTGGCTGCTCAGCTAGAACCAACAGAATCTTTTGTAACCTATTCTGCCTGCAATGCATCTTTGGATGACTTCCAAGAGACGCTACAATTCCATTATAGCATCCCACATACTGCATGGGGTGGAACAACAGAGAGTGGGGTGGGGGAGAGAGAGCACAGCTCCTTTCTTTTCCTGGGTATTACAACTGTGTGTATTGAGAGAGATGACACCAGAGACAAGAAGATTAAATCATTCCTCTGCCTTCCACCTCAGCATTACAGCTTGAAACCCTCAGATGCATCCTGCCATGCTCTTCTGCTCCCATGCACCAACTAGGGCTCCATGTCTGTTTCTGGACCTACCATAACTACATGTGGAATGGGAGGAGGAAGAGGAGGAGGAGGCTTAAATTAAGATGTCCATTATCTGAAGGCTCTATAGGCAAAGCAATTTGGCCAAAGGCGTGACTTTCCATTATCCATTAGATACATCATTTCTGGTCTTGTGGCAAGGCAGAACTGAACTCATGAGTCTGAAGCTAACATGGTTCAGGGATTGGGGCCCCCCTCGTTGTTAGGGAAGCCTCTGCAACCCGTTCCACATCCCAAGGAAACTTCAGGGCCCTTCCTGCTTCAGTGTACCCATAAGTGGGACACAGAGATCCAGTCAAGCACTGGGTACAAAATGCCATTTAGGCTTCTCACAGTTTCTGAGCCTCAGTTAGCGAGACATTTTTTTTTCTTCCACACAATTGTCCTGCTGCTTTCAAACTGTAAAAATGCTCCTTGTTTGGAGTGTGCAGAAGTACAGGAGACCTTTTGTTTGCTTGCTTGCTTGTTTAATCAAATGAGGGATGTGGACAGTCAACTACCCTAAATCATGCCACAGCAATAATGGCCACAGTTGAATTTTGGTGTGTTAACTATTCGTGCAAGAATCCAATATCAGCCAGAAAAAAAGCTGCTGCTATTTGTATCTCGTGTGGGGAAAACAGAAGGGCATAATAGAGATTTTCAATCTATTTCTGGGCAACGGTGCTCTTTTCCCTTTGCCAATTGTTCTTGCTAAGGATGAATTACAGTCTGCATGTTGAGCCAGAATTGCAAAAGTCTGGGTTTCGGCCAACGTTTTGATCAGTCTCCCCAAGTGAACTCTCTTGCGCCGAGCAATTTTGTCCTGAGCACACCATCTGTTTTGCACCATTTGAAGAGGGAACTAAACATACTTGCAAGAGCAGTGACCATGCACCCCGGTCACCTGAGCCTGTGGAGCTCTGGGGAGCCTCCCTCCACAGAAACCCAGATTTGGAGGAGGAGCTCCTGGAAACAGAAACCGCCCCCCAGCCCTTCTCTGCCCTTCCATCAGCCAGATGCCTCTTACCCAATGCCACATCTCAGTTGCAGGGTATGGAAAGGATTCAGCTGCTTTAAAGAGCGATAGGCAAGGATTCCTTGTGTCCCTTTGTTCTAAAGTGTCATTTTGTCTTTAAAGCCAAGAATTGCACAGCCACAATAGCCTTCAAAAAGAGCAATATTCTGCTCCTGGAAGTGAGGGATGGGCAAGGAAGAATGTTAAAGTGAGGACACAGTCATGGTTTGGCATCTACCTCTCCCCCACCTTCAGGGTTGGTCTCCAAGCTCTTTTCTGGTGCTTGGTGATCATTTTTCATCCTGCCCACAAAAATGGAGGGTTTCTAATGGGTCTCTGGTGTCCTGGAAGCCTGTGAACTTTGATTTAAAGTACATTGTTTGCAGTAGTAAGTTGAGCACTTCTAAAAGAATGAATAATTTCCCCCTAATTGCACAATTATTTTATTTTGTAGTCCTCGGATCCGTGGAACTTCAGCTACATCGATTGAGGTATTACTTTAATTAATAAATAGTTTTGCTTCTCATAATTACTGCCTTGACTTTTCTGAAAACTTAATGCTACTAAAAGTCAAGGCTTTCATCTCTAGTGCTGCATAAAGTAATTGTGCAATTAGTAATAAATGTTGCTTTGACTTGTGGCATGTTAAGGAACAAAAGCAGGGAGGGCCATCATGTTGAACACGCACATTGGAGATGTCACAGAAAGGAATCGGGAGACGATGCCACCTCGAAGCACGGATCTGAGATAACTCGTCATTGATTGAGAAAAGGGCTTGACAGCAGGCTAATAGGTTTTCTGATGCTTCAGTCACAACTCCTAGATATTGGTTTGTGGTGCCGCACAACACGTCATTTCTCCTCATCCCCTCCTATCCTCCAACATTACTCCATTGATTTGAAAGTTCAGCATCTTCAAACTTCCCATTTGTCATCTGGGTAGCCTTTACTCAGGCAAAGGAAGTGCAGTTGGGCCAGGAGAAGTCAAAGGGAGGGTTTCTTTTCCTCGGGATATTATACACGGTTTTCTCCTCTAGAGGCCCTCCCCTCCACTGGCTTAAGGGGAACTCCAATAATAGGGTTGAGCAAACCTTTGCAGGATGCGGCCTTCTGGTTTGTCAGCTGGCATCAGAGACAACAGAAGGTGGGTGGGTTTGGGGTGGGCCAGGCTGCTTTCCACCCTGATTTCCCGTCAGACCCCATGTGTTATCCTTAAGGATAGAGACAACTGTTGAGTCTCTCATTTTCAAGTCCCTCTCTTTATCCCAGCAGCTCCTGGGTGAGAGTCTTGGGTTCCAGCACCCCAAAACTCACTGGCATTTTCTTCAACTTTCCTTTGAAACTCTGATGAAGTAGGCTTCATGCCCTCCGCATTATATCCCCTTTTGGCCATCACAACCTTCCCCACCCCCACCCCAGTCATTTCTTTCCCTATCATTCTGCCCAAAGAAGAAAGCTGGGGATCTGTAAAGTCTCTCCTTAAAAATACTGTAAAGTGCATTCTTTTCATCTCATTCCCCCCCCCTAACCATAACTTGGCGTTTCACAAACAACTGCCCAGATAGTTGAAGAGCTACCTTTTAATTCTTAAAACTCACGTTTCAAAGAAATTGAATACTTAGGTTTTTTCACGAATGAAGGCAAATTTGCATATCCCAGGATAATGTTGCAAGATCCAATCTGAGTTGGTCACAAAGAAGCTCCCTGAAGATGGGCTCCAGCACAAGTCCGAAAGCTCGGAAGAGTCAACTTCTGGTCTTGGTAACCAACCCAGATTGGATCTTGAAATTTAGGTCTTTGCCTAAATCAAATCTTCTTCTGCAGGGGAGAATTAAAACAGAATTCAAGTCATCCACCCCTTCATAGGCTAAATGCAGGTTTTCATTGTCTTACTCTTCTATGTAGCAATCAGCCCAGACCAAAATGGACCTATTCAGAAGCGTTTTCTTGACCCTGCAATTTTTCTCCTATGGCAGTATGGTGCAAGCTATCAAAAGCAAGCATTCATATGGGGGAGAAAAGGAAAAGAATGGTTCTGTTTATAGCTTTTCCATAGGGTCTTAACACCAAAGCCTCAAAACCAACTTGCATAATGTGTTAAAGGAAATACAAAACAGGAAAATCCATAAAAGACATCAAAGCAGCAGATGAAATGATTTTTTTTAAAAAAACAAGCAAATCCCATAATAGCCATTGAATCACCAGTAATGAATGGAAAATGGAAGAGTCTGAAACAGGCAGCCCTTGAAAGGTTTGGAGAAGTGAGATGAACATCACCTCCATGGAGACATTTACTTACTTGCTTGCTTGCTTGCTTGCTTACTTACTTATTTACCAGATTTACATTGCCCACCAGCTCACCAAAGCTTCCGATCTTCAGGAAGTTCTCAGCTCATGTGAGTGTGGAACTCCTGTCACTCACCTTGAATGGAGGGACAAAAATTTGCTTGACTAGATGAGCTAGTGAAAAGCTGAAGACTTCTTTGAGAAAGAGGGTTCTCTACAGAAACCATTATGAATTCTGGATGAAAAGGCAGGACAGAAAGTTAACGCTGAAATATTATTTGTGTATAATTTGTTCTCATGGGATAAGTTAGAGAACAGAGCTAGGGAGCTACTATTTATTCGGCATCTGCTGCGGTTCTCAGGATAACTATATGTGATATTATAGCCCAAGAGGAATTGCTGTTCCTGGAATGTGACTTCCAGCTCTGGCACTGTGTTTCAGGGAGGAAATTGACAGACTGAGAAGCCCACCAAGAGAGCAACCAAGATGACAGGGTGCCTGGAAGGAAAACCCCATGAGGGATGGATTGGAGGTGTTGTATATGGAGAAGACAGGCTTATAGAAGACATAACAACTGTCCTCCAAGATCTGTAGGGCTGTCATGTAGATGATGGGGCAGAATTGTTCAGGGTGTTCCAGAAACGAGGCAAGAAACAAAGGGTTGAAATTACAAAGGAGGCAGAGAACAGCTGGACATCAGAAAAACATGGAAAGCGCTGTTCAACAATGGGCCACTCCATCTTGGGAGACAATGAATGTCCTTCACGAGAAGTGTTTAAACAGAGGCTGGAGGCTGATGTCCCAGAGATGCTCTCATGGTGGTTTCCTGCATGGAGAAGACAGTTAGACTAGGTAACCCCCAAGTTCTTTTCCAAATGTTTGATCCTACTGTTACATATGACTCCTTCATTAATGAAAACAAACTGATTTGTACAAGGGACCTGGGTTTGATACCCATCCCCTGACCCTCACCGCTTTCTCTTGACATGAAAGAAGCTCCTTAAAACCTTGCAGAATCAACAAACTCCAAATAAATAAAGACAGGTCCATGACACTCCACACTCCCTTCAGTTTCTTTAGAGGAGCTCCCTGGAGCTTGGTTGACTCCTCCCTCATGAAATATGCAAGGTCTCCAAAGAGAAGTCAGTTTCTTCTTTAGACCCACACAAGCTGCCTGATTGCTAGACACACAAAGGGCCACCTGTGACCTTTGACTTTTAAGAAGGAAAAATTAGCCACCGTCCACTCTGGGTGTCCAGAACAACAGCGTTTCACATCATTTTAACACTCCTTCTTGTGGAAAGTTTATCTTTTCCATTTCTCTGTACTGTCTACCATATCTTGAACATGGAAGGGTGACTATTATTCCCTCCCCAACTCAAGGTCTCCCAAGAACATTGCATTGGCAACTGCCCTGGGAGCATCTGGTAGGGAACGAATTGTGCTCACAGGATGGATCTACCCCTCCACGGAGTTGCTTTTGGGGGTTCCAGGACAGATGGCGTTCCTTCCAATTTTCTCCCCATAGGCCATCAAATGCCTTCTCCCACATATGTTGGCATCGCCTACTCTGTTCTGTGAAACTTTAATTTTGGAGACTGATTTACAACAGTGACCGAAACAACTCTCTGTAAATGCTCTAGTTAATATAACTGTGTCCACAAATGACAGATTAAGACTATCATTGATTAAGAGGACTAGGCTCCCTTTGTTGTCAGGTGGCACCGGGGTCCCCAAGTTTTCAGACTCTGCCAAAGCTGGTGCTGCAGCAACTACATTCAAGGAGACATGAAACAAACAGGGAAATGGAGAAGCAGCTGGCAGTAAAAGGAATTTTTGATCACAAGCCCTCTGTCCGCTTTGTGCTCAGCTCACCCATATCTCCTGGGAAGCCCCCTCCTCAGATACAAGGATGCCATGTGCCTCTCATCCACACAGGGCTCTTCCTTTTCCCATCAGGCTGGCCCTCCTTGCCCCCTGCCCTCTTCCATCTGGGCCTGCCTCTTCCAGCCCCCCTCCCCCCGAAGTCCCATTACTCTCCTTACACAGGGCCCCCACTCTCCCCCTTTGGCCTGCAATGTGTCACAAGACCTCTTGTGATCTGGCAGCAGATTGAGGGCTCTGGATCTTGCTTTCTGATGACTGTTGATGTTCTAATGAACGTCAGACATTCATTAGTTGGTCTATATTATTTCGTAAATCCAACTCCATCATGACTCCAGGTGGCAAATAATTTACACAACTTTGAGCCATTCACATGGCACCAAAGAAGATCCAGATCAGAGCAACCCCCCCTCTTTCAAATCAGACCACTCATTTGGGGCTGGCTATCCACCCCACCCCAGACCCCAAGTGAAGATCTTGAGGGCTCATCTCAAGGATGTCATGATTCTCTGGGCTTGCAAATATTTTAAATGAATCTGGCCTATTTCAAGTCTTGAAACCTCCCCCGTGTGCTGAGCCAGTCCAGTCAGTTGTTAACGGTATGTGTCCAGCCTTAGGGAAGCATCTGAACCAGCAGCACCCGTAGTTCACCCTTTGGAGAATCTTCTCCCCCTTGTGAGGGGGAGAAAAAGAAGGACTAGACCCAGAGACAGACTTGGTAAATCAGATCCAAGGGACCCACCCTCTTTCTTCCCCTTCTTCCCTATCATCTCAGGGCTGCATTGATTGCCCTTGATTTGATTCCTTGGAAGAAAAGGATCCTGTCTCTGCAAAGCAGGGGGTGGGTGGGTGAGTGGGTGGGGGCTGCTGCAGATCCAGCTGCACTCCTCCTTTTAACAGCAGAGTGCCAATACACTTCACAGAGCTGCTTCAAAAGGCTCCTGGATGAGCCTTTGATCAAAGCACCCTTTTAAGAATGGCCTGGCCCTAATGCACATGCTTATTCTTTTGCAAATAAGAGGCTTCGCTGAGTAGTCAGGAGAGAGCCTGCTTCAGAAACAATCTAGGGCTGGCTCCAGGAGACTCACCCAGACAATGCCTCCTTTCTGAGAGAAGGACTTGGGCTTGCTTGGCTGGTCCAGAAGAGAGGCCAGGGGACTCTGGCCAGGCCAACGACTTCCTGGTGAAGCTGAAGGAGAGCTTTCCAGATCGCTGAAGCTGGGCTGGGGAGGACTGCTCCTGGGAGAATAAACCAGTAATGACCCACAAGGAGAACATCATGACCAAGCTAAAGAAGTGAGGAACTCTCTTGCGGTAGTGGGAAAATGGAATATTCCTTTGGCCCAGGAAACCAAGAGCTCCATCTGTCCTCTTCTCACAGAGAGTCACCCTGTCCTAACACTACAACTCAGTTCCATATCGCAGCACCTTTTGGGAGGGCAGGGAAGTGCTATCGCTCATGCCCCAAACATCACAGTGGGGGAGGGAGGTGACTGCAGGGGCCATTTTGGTGAAAACTCTAGGTGCCTCCTCAGGTTCAGGGCCCTGGAAAAGCCCCTTTGCCTCTCTCTTGCTTTTTCTCACCTCGCCTGGGACTGAGCATCCAAGGCCAACGTCTTTCAAACTGAGCATATTCTGAACGTCAAAGGCCAACTTTGCAGCCATCTGCTTTGCCATGCTGCCCTTCTGTTCCTTCTAGCTGGGGGTCTGGAGCATTTCCCTCCCAGCTCTTGCTTTGTTTGAAAGGATTCTTACAATGTTTAACTCAAGTCAGAAATGGTAAAGTCATGTCTTCAGTTTCTGGGTCAAATGTTTGTCTACCCATACCGGCACACACACACACACACCCCTCCACTGTCCTCTTGATGTAGAGTTCCAGGAGGAGGGGGCCCACAACTGCTTGTTTCTGCCCATCAACTTTGTCCAAATGACAGCCAAGCAAATCCTCGCTCTGAAGGCTAATAACAGGAAGATAAATCCATCAGGGAGCGTATGAAAGGGCATTGCAAATGTCCATCCTGCTTCTGAGGAGGACAAGAAGATTGTCATCCTTTGTCACACAGGGCCAGGGTCAGCCTGCACAATTTTGCCTGTCTTGGGCAGAAAGAGGGTGAAGTGGCAAGGAGAAGAAGGCCTCCATCCTGAAGCTTTGGGACGGCAGGATGGAAAGAAGGGGTGTCCACCAAGGGGCTTGCCCAAGACAATGGAGGGGCTAAGCAAAGCTTCATGGGGGGGAGAACGTGGGAGTTGCAAGAGGGGGGAGGTGCCACCAGCACAACAGAGGCAGCTGCTGTGGCTGCCAAGTAAAGAAGTCTTAGCGCTGCTTAGACAGGACAACCCAGAAAGGAGGTCTTGAAATATGATAAGAAGGACCCCAACATCCAAGCTCAAGTCTAGAGACCCTGGCAGGGGACTCAAATCATCAGGTTGTGGCTCTTGGGCAGGGCCAGATTTTGGTTCACCAGACAGGACCACTTGATCCTTTGCTACCAAGAGGGCAGCCCCTTTGCTGGCCAAAATTGTGTGGCTCACAAAGCAGCTAGATCCCTCTGGATGGAAGAAGCTCAGAAGAGCAGGAATATCTCCATATGCACATATTCACGTCAGTATCTCTCTATATCCATACACCTCCCCAAAAAGAGAAACGCTGCACCCCCATCCTATTGATTTCTGACATTCACTTTCTGCTTGTGTACAT
This sequence comes from Vipera ursinii, assembly GCF_947247035.1. Lineage (NCBI taxonomy): Eukaryota > Metazoa > Chordata > Lepidosauria > Squamata > Viperidae > Vipera > Vipera ursinii. Next base: position 25,403,102 of record NC_139519.1, on the reverse strand, counting down.
TTCTTCTGAGCAGAGCTTTGTCTACCTTGCCTACACATTCAGAGCTCCGAAGAGTCTGTCAGTTTCTCTCCCAGCTACTCCAAGGTGCCGTCTGGGTGAGTCTCTTCCTACCTTTTTTTCTTAATTAGTGATTCTGTATTGCTGGGCAGAGCTCTTGGTGATGACTGTCTTTTCAGAATAATTTTCAAAAACAAAATAAGAACAAGTTAAGGTCTATGCAACGGCTCAGATGCTTGGAAAAGGCAGGGCTGGGGTTTTTTTACTCATAAAAAAAGCTTTTCCCTTGCTGGGAGGGCGGCTAAGGTTGATTTCTGAAGGCTGGGTTGGGGGAGGGGGAATGAATATTTTATGCTTTTTGATGTAACTGAATGCTGGGAAGAGCAGAGGAGTTTCTCCCTTGACTGGGAAAATCAGTCAAAACGTTTATCAGAAATCTGTACTACTGGGCTAAGCATTACTGAGAGCCAATCTTGGCAAGACTGGAAGACATGGAGAGACCTGGCCCAGAGAATCACCAAGAGTCGGACTTGACTGAATGAGTATCATCATCATCATCATCAGTCTCTGCATGGCTAATCAGAATGGGTTAAGTCAACTCAGGCTTGTCCTGGGTGCCTTCAATAAGGTGAGAAGCCCCATGGAGATGTTCCAGGAGAAAACATCAGCTTGGAGAGCCCCATGGGTGGCCCAAGAAGAGACCAAAAAGGCCATCAGGAAGAGTCAGAAGTTGAGGTTCAGTGGAGAACTTCGCTAAGCCAAGCCAAGATGCTACATTCATCAAGACATCTTTGTTGTTGTTAGTTGCGAAGTCGTGTCCGACCCATCGCAACCCCATGGCAACCCTCCAGGCCTTCCTGTCCTCTACCATCTTCTTCCCAAAAGGTGCTGCGATATGGAACTGAGTTGTAGTGTTAGGACAGGGTGACTCTCTGTGAGAAGAGGACAGATGGAGCTCTTGGTTTCCTGGGCCAAAGGAATATTCCATTTAAGCTCACGCCTACTGCTTCAGTGACTCCATCCAGCCACCTCATTCTCTGTCATCCCCTTCTTCTATTGCCCTCAATCTTTCCCAGCATTAGGCTCTTCTCCAGTGAGTCCTTCCTTCTTATTATGTGGCCAAAGTATTTGAGTTTCAACTTCAGGATCTGGCCTTCTAAAGAGCAGTCAGCGTGGATCTCCCCTAGGACTGACCGGTTTGATCGCCTTGCAGTCCAAGGGGCTCGCAGGAGTCTCCTCCAGCACCATAGTTCAAAGGCCTCAATTCTTTGGCGCTCAGCCTTTCTTATGGTCCAGCTTTCACTGCCATACATTGCAACTGGGAAGACCATAGCCTTGACTATACACACTTTTGTTGGCAGGGTGATGTCTCTGCTTTTTAGTGTGCTGTCTAGATTTGCCATGGCTTTCCTCCCTAGGAGCAAGCGTCTTTTAATTTCTTGGCTGAAGTCCCCATCTGCGGTGATCTTGGAGCCCAGGAAAATAAAATCTGTCACTACCTCCATTTCTTCCCCATCTATTTGCCAGGAATTGAGAGGGCCGGATGCCATGATCTTGGTTTTCTTAATGTTAAGTTTCAACCCAACTTTTGCACTCTCCTTCTTCACCTGCAACAAGAGGCTCTTTAGTTCTTCACTTTCTGCCATTAAAGTGGTATCTTAGGTTGTTGATATTTCTCCCGGCAATCTTAATTCCAACTTTTGATTCATCTAGCCCTGCCTTTCTCATGATGTGCTCTGCATATAAGTTAAATAGGCAGGGCGACAGTATACAGCCTTGCCGGACTCCTTTCCCAATTTTGAACCAATCAGTGGTTCCGTGTCCAGTTCTCACTGTTGCTTCCCATCTCTTTAAGAACTTGCCACAGTTTGTTGTGATCCACACAATCAAAGGCTTTAGCATTGTCAATGAAGCAGAAGTAGATGTTTTTCTGGAACTCTCTAGCTTTCTCCATGATCCAGCGCATGTTGGCAATTTGATCTCTAGTTCCTTTGCCTCTTTGAAATCCTGCCTGTACTTCTGGTAGTTCTCGATCCACATACTGCTGGAGTCTAGCTTGTAGGATTTTAAGCATAACTTTACTAGCATGTGAAATGAGTGCAATGGTCCGATAGTTTGAACATTCTTTAGCACTGCCTTTCTTTGGAATTGGAATTGAAAACCCCATGGACAGTACCAAAAGGCAAAAAAAGACATCTTTAGATGGGGCCAAATAGAAATGGCTGTGTCTTATTTTTAATTTGGAGTTTCTGGGAGAACTGCTACTTAAAGGCAGGTTCCAAGTACATGTAAATAAATACATGTATTCTCCTTGGCTGATCTTGGTGGCTCTCAAACTCTTCTTCTCTGCTGACTCTTTTTGACCTTTAGTGGGTTCTCTGCCTGCCTCTCAGGCTCCACACAGATGAGACACTGGCTGCTTCTGATGCTTCTGCTGGCACGAATCCAGCCCTCGAATAGTCCATGCTGCTCTGAGTCAGACAGAAAAGTTGGCTCTTGAGGGGTTCCAGCAAATTTCCCTTTACAGCAGACCCCAGAGGCAGAGCTGCCTAGTTCTGGGAAGTCGCTCTGGCTTTTCAGTAAATGAAGTCTCAGCTCTCCAGCTTGGATCTTCTGCAGCAAAGTTTATTGTAAGCCTGATGTATTTTTATAGTGCCTGTGAAATGCATCCACATTTCCACTTTCTCTTAATGCCTCCCAGGCACTCTCACATGATGGGTGGTGGGCGTGCGTTTGCACCAGAGTTTACAGGGATTGGGTTCCACTAACGGGAGAGGAGAACCTCACAAAACCCTTGATGCTTCTGTCTCTTCTGAACGTCTACCTGCTCCTTGTCCTCCTTCCACTAAGTCCACCTATTTCTGGGATCTCTGCAAAGAAGTGGTCCACCTCCACCCCACCACAGAACTCATGGGCTTTAAAGGGAAATACGAAATCAAATCTCTTTTCTGGCTGAGGCCAAATCAAAAGGATAGCCCCCTGCCCCACATATACACACAGAGCAAACTCCATTGACCCAACAAACTCTTCAGTTAGATTTTGTCCCTTGGTTGCTGGAGGTGGGTGGGAGAAGGACACCCAAGTGCCTCTTTCCTAAAGCCCACAGACTTTACTCTACTGTCTGCCAGCAGCACTTCAGGTCGCAAAATAGACTCAAATTCTCTCCTTTGTCCCCTCTTGCATTAGGGTTAGGATTGTAAACCCCTCTTCCCTTTTTTGTCCCACCTCCTTTGCCCCACAACCTCTGAGACTGCATTCCGCTAGTTATTTTGCATTGGTTTTATTTACTAACTTGGTCTTCTGAAGCGATGGCTCCAAAACTCTGAGACGGCTCCAAAATTTCCTGCAGAATTTCTTCACCTAAAAGGGCTCCTTGAGCTCTTGCAATCTGTTTCCCTCCCCAGCACTCCCCTCTCTCTGTCCCCCACCCCCCACCGCCCAGTGAGAAGGCCAGTGGAGGAGTTTGTTTGGTAGCGAAATGAATATTCTTTCCTGAGAACCAGCTCAAGTGTTGTCTGGAGATACCCAAGCGAAGACCACATTTAGAAACTTATTTAAGCTAATACAAAGAGAGGACTCTGGGGTGGGGGGGAGAATTAATTAATTTTACGCAGATGCAGATACTTTTAATTAAATATGAGCACGCTTCCTTTTTAAAACTATATTTTTAAAAAACTGAACCTATGCTTTTGTACAACTTTGGCTAATGAAAGAAGGAGTTGCTGAACTTATTGGGGAAGAAAAGAAATCTATTGAAGCCAGAGGAGAGAATAATCAGCAGCAGAAATTGGGTTGTTGTTGTTTTTTGCTTTTATCAGGGTGTGTGTTTGGGTAAGTGTGAATGTATAGGTTTGGGGGAGCCTGGGGCGGGGAGAAAACATGATGGAAGCTTAATTGCAATGCAAAAGAGGTTTTGTCATCGGCAAGCCTGGCAAAAGATGTTTTGTGGAAGTTGTTTCTGCCAGGAAGAAGATGGTCTAGTTTGCCTCGGAAGAGGAGATGGAACAGGTAACATCTCTGAGACCTCAAGAACAGGTTGCCCCAATCCAACAAGACAAGTCACCGTAAGGCTTCTTGACAAACACCCTGCTTGGCTCTTCCCATAAATGCAAACAGCCAGCAGAGCAGAGTCAGTCCCAGCCTGGCTTCTTAGCCTGTCGTCCAAACCAGGATAATTTGCCATTTCGCCTTCAACAAAATCTATCTTTGGGGCCTTCAGCCCTCACTTGGGAGAAGCTGGCAGGGCTTCTTTTTGTTCTGGTGGGACGAAGCCTAAGAGTCAGGTTCATAAGTACAAAAGAATGAAGTCAAAGTTGGCATCGTGGTTTGTTGCAAGACCTTGTCCTTGCACCTGTGCCAGTCTTGGAGGAAGGGGCTCATAGTACCCCCAAGTAGCTGCTTGTGGCTGAGAGGAGTTGCCAATCTATCCCACGAGCCCAGGTGTAGCAGAGTGAGCACAAAGCACCTCTGGCTGTACCAGGAGGAGGACGAAGGCATCCGGCCCTGAAAGACTATAGGCCTTCTCTGGGCAGCTCACACTTTCTACATGTATTCTGCCATGTTGCTGTTTTCCCTTCCTTCTCGGGGAAGCAGCTCCTTTCATTTCAGCTGTGAAAATGCACCGGGCAGATCAAAGTCTATCAGTGGTGTCTGATTTTCCTCCACTCTCCACAGCTGGTTGTCCTTTCCTGAGATTAAACAGGCTTGCAAACCCGTTTGGGCAAGCATTACCAGCAGGGCTCCTGATTGGGGTGATGGTGGGTGGGAGAGGGGGCTGCAGCTGAGCTTCAGGAAATTGCACCTCATGCAAGAACCTGCAAATATGAATTTCCAGACTGCTGCCTACTCCCTCCCTCCCCCCAGAAAGGCACGGTTTCCTGCCTCATTCTGGTCTCTCCTTCCCGCAGGAAACCTGTGGCCGTATAATCTCACAGGAGTGACCTTGGGAGATTGTCCATCTCTGCGGCATGTCAGCTGGACCAAGGTTGCTGGAGGCCCACGTTCATATGTATTGTTGTGAATTAACCACCTTGTGGGCTGAGGATTCTGCTCTTAGAAAATATGAATCATGAAAAAATGAGTAATTAACTGAATCATCCTGATAGCACACATGGATTTCTAGACAGATGGACTCTAACCTGGTTCTCTATTTTTACAGAACACCGCAGTTCTGTCTTGAATATGTTACTTTTACGAAGTGTTTAGCAGTGGAATCATGAAACTTAGAAGCGAGGCAGCCATCTCAGCTGTTCAAAATGTATTCCTATGCTTCTGGGAGTGAATGATCTGTTTGCAATGCTGCCTTGTCTGATTGGGTGGGACTGGGCCTTTATCACCATTTCTGACTCTCCTTTGAGTTCCTACAGCTCATAATTTAGAAAAACATGTGGCTTCACACGACCACTTATTCAAGTATAATGTGGCTTCAATTAGATATTGCCTGTGCTCTTCTGTGATGCATAGTTCCCATTTTTGTACAAAAAACCTGGGGCTTTTATTTTGAAGGCCAAGGATTTGTACCCAACTGTTGTAATTCAGCAGACTTGGTTAAAGCAAAGCAACTGCTTCTTAATTCAACAAAGTGGATGAAAGCAAAGCCAGTTTGTCCGGAAACATGGTTGACCACAGATGGCTTTATCATCGCCCCCTGCTTGATAAATTCATTTAGACATCTAATGGCTTTCTCAGAAATTCTCAACATATGAAGCACTATTTTTACACCATCATCTGTTGTCTTGCAAGCTCCAAAGTTGGTATCAAATTTGAAGAAGACTCACAAAGAGAAGAAATGAAACCTTGGTCTCTTAGCTCAGAATCATCCACACTGAGAGCAGATTTGGGGATTTTCAGAATGAGATTTTGATAACTGAGGACACCAGGGATGGGCCCTGGACCCTTCGGCATTACATGAGAGATGCACCCTACTAACTGGCACAGCCCTTTCTCCAGGAGAGGAGATATTATTAGAGGCTCCCAATCATCTCACACACAATCACAGCTGACTTGATTTCAAATAATATGATACTTGAGTTGACAAAACCAAGTGAATGGTTGCTAAGCAACTGAGTAGTCCAGTGCCTCTAACATGCATAGGGTCAATAATGCTGGTTACCTGAGTACTGGGACTGCCAGCATGTACCCATATAATATACATGTGACCACCTCCATCTACGTCCCTCTTTCCCTCTGGAACAGATTGTGGGTCAGTCAGACAGAGAGAAGTCCTGGGGTTTGGACTGCCAACTTCCCACACTAGCAAGTGCCCAGGGATCTGTGGTAGGGGAGGAAGGAGGAGGCATCTCCAGCCTTTCAGCCATAATGTGTGTGTGTTTCTGTATGTCTCTGTGTACATAGTTTTCTTGCATAAATGTTTGGTTTCTAATCTTCAGGATCTGGAATGAAAGAAAAGTAAATGGATGGGCACTTAGAGCTTTGCCCTTTCAAATGAGACCACTTGGGGTGATGGGCTTCTCAGAGTCCGGGATGAAAGTATCAATGGCGGTTGATTGATATAAAAACATTAAAAATAGCCTGCAGCTGTTGGGGCTACTGTGGTACTGAAATGTCACAAGAAAATAACTGTGAAGTAAAGGGCTGGTTTGGCCAAAGTGTTATGCTTTTGAAACAAAATCCCAGCTCACCGAGTCTGAATTGGATTCAGCTCTGACTTTATTCTCCTGCACACACTTCCATGGCAGTTAATTTCCTGTATTCCCAGGGCCACAGGATGTACTTATTTTTAATGAAGCTGGTTCCCAGCTGTACAAACCTGCCACTCCACATTTTGGGCACAGAGTTATTCTCCCCAGAAATTTTGCAGAATAGAGAAGCTGGTGTGATGATGGTTACAAAGCCTTGTTGTTCAACCCCAGGAAGCTGATACAGACAGCTCTGGACTTTGTGTCTCGGCCATTGCTGGGGAACGACAAGAGAATGTTGTCCAATATGCTTGACTTTATTTTTATAAAGCACATTAAAGAAGCTTTACTTGGTTGCATGCATGAGATTGAGAAAACCGGTCTAGTCAGTTGCAGCTGCAACTATGTCAGGTCAATTCCATCAGAGCTGCCCATGCCTTTTCTTTCTGTTTCACCTGAGGTTCATCCATCAGGTTATTCAGGAATGCTGAATAGGGAACTCCTGCAGTGGGCAGGGATCTGACTAGATGACCTCTCAGTTCTCTGCTGATCTTTCCATTTGATGCTTCTCATGACTGTGGCACTTTATAGGGAAAAGGCTGAAGCATCCCTTTGGACTACCCAGGGCTTTGATCATTTTGTCAACCAGGAAAGGTTAAATACTGCGACCATAGATAAACTGGTAAATTCTGAATGGGAGTCCAATAAGTCCAGGCTCTGGCTAGGTTCATCCAATAAACCCTGGTTTGTTGACATGGGGTATCTTGAATAGCCCCCCCCCCCCACAAGGAGCTGGACATGCCAGCCATGCAAAATGACACAGCTACGCCAACTGAGTTAACTCCTACATAAGACACCGTTAAGGTTCTAAAGCCCAGAACATCTCGGAGCTGAGCAGCTCTTCCCTCTGCCTTGCAGGTCTCCCCAGTCTCTGCACAGGACCCTGTGGAGCTGCTTTCCTTTCCCTCTCATGCTGAAGGCATCTTGGGGTCCCATCTGCTTGGCTTTCCTGGTCCACTGGACAACTCGCTCATGGGAGAAAAGTCCAGCTTCACAGGCTCCACATTGGCTGAGTGCCAGGAAATGCCCCGAATCCTTTACCCCATGCCTCTTCTACTCTGATTCTAGCCCCTCTGTGCTTCATGACTTTCTGCCCACAGAGAAGATCAACCTCTCTGCTGGGCCCAGGTGGCTTCCATTCTTCCTCTCTCCCTTCTCTATGCTTCCCCCCACTTCCTTCTCCTCCTCCTCCCTTTCCTCTCCTCCTCAGCCACCCTGAAAAGCAAGTCCTGGATCTGTCTTGGACCTGGCTTGCTACTCCCAACTCATTGATTCTAATTGATTCTCCCTCCCCCAACTAACCTCTTCTGCTCCCTTTCTTGCTCTGCCTGGCCTTTAGCATCTGGGAGAGGTGAAACATTGTTAGAGGGAGGGCTAGAGGCTGCTTCCTCCCTCTTTTCCCAACCCTCTCTACCACCTCCAGGTAACCCCTTGCTTCTTGCCCCCTTTGCCTAAAGCCTTTTCACCTTTCCAGCAGCTTCCTTGCCAGCCCCGATGGCCCTTCTGCCAGTTCCACAGGCCATCTTCAGCGGGGGAGGGGGGAGCATGGAGGGGGCCATGGTGTACAGCTCAAGCAAAGAGCCTGGTGAAGCCAGGACAACCAGGAGAGCCGCCATTGTTTCAACTGCTAATTACTGCCAAATGGGACGAAGGCAGAGAATAACCTCCTGCCAATTTTAAAAAAAGCGCTACCTGAGTTTCCATAGCAACCAGCTCTTTTGCACAAAAGCCAAACGGGAGGCCTGCTGGGGTTTGCTCTGTGGGGCTCACTGATTGCCCCCCACAAGCCTTTTGTTAGTGACTTACACACCATTTGTTGACCTTTCCCCCACGGCTGGGTTATCAGGCCCCCACAATGTGTTTTTGACTCTGAAAGAAAGTGGCATTTCTGTTTGGATGCTCAGATCTTCAAAAGCTGCACCATCTTGTCCTTAAGCAGCAGGTGTGGCTTCCAGGGGGGGGGCCAGAAAGGAGCAACCTAGGCAATGCTGAGTGGACCCTCTCAGTCTCCCTAACCCAGGGGTGTCAAACCTTGACAACTTTAAGACTTCAATTCCCAGAATCCCTCAGCTTTAAGTCCACAGGTCTTGAAGTTGCCGAGGTTGGACACCCCTGCCCTAACCTGACCTGCTGCTCTGGGAGACCCTCCCTCAATGCAAGGATTGGGCAAAGATTCAGTGCCACTCTACCACCTTTAAGAGAAAAGGGGGAGGAGGATGCCCCACCTTGTATTTTGTCCCAGGACACAGCAAAATTTCTCCGGCTCTCCAAATGTGGAGCTTGGGTGTAGATGGTTAACAGCTCTTAGAATTCCCTGCAGGTGGCCTGTTGATGCCGAGAGAAGCCTTTGCATCTTGCTAAGCAAAGGGGATGGACGGCTTCTTTGATTCCACACCTTTTTAGTCCAAGCACAGAGCTCTTCGGAGCCCCCAGGGGAGCTGACAAACATCTTGATAACCTCAGAAGTTGCAATACAGTGGAGGAGGAGGATGGGAAGGGGACAGAAAGAGAAGATTGCACAGGTAGGTCTTCTTCTAAATGCTAAGCATGATTCTAGTCAATTGGGACTTTGAAGGAGAAAAGCTGCAATTTATTGGACCTCGAATGTGACTTTCTTACATTGGGTACATCCATAATCTCCAGAGAATGCCTCTGGAGCACGTATCAATTTGAAAAACTCAGTAATTGTCCCACAGGTGTTTTTTCTCCAAACAGCAATTGGGCTTTCTCATTTTTTCCTGAAGACTTCTCCTCCCAGAAGCTTCTTCAGTTCTAACTAACTGGTGGAGAATGGAAATATTAAAGGTTCAGTTAGTTAGAACTGAAGAAGCTTCTGGGAGGAGAAGAAAAACCTCTTCAAGAGAAATCAAGGAAGCCCAATTGCTATCTGGAGAGAAAAAGCACGTGTGGAACAGCCATCACCTGGAGGACGGAAATTTTTCACAGACACTCAGGTAATTCTCCCTGTGTGATTTGATGGCTTCATTGCTGAACAAGACCTGATATTCACCAGTCCCCTCTTTGGTTCTGCAGGTTAATATTTTCCAGGGCAGAACCAGGAATCTTGGAGAACTTTTATTGGGATCTCCATCCTCTCTCACCAGTTGTGGTCTGTCTGGCAGGGAGTTAAAAATAAAGCATCTTCGGATTTGCTCAAGAAGACGGCTCTGAGCCTTCCCTTTCTTTAACAGCCTCACATTTTCTGCAGGGGGGACTTGCAGTGGAGGAGAGACCCATTATGCCTCTCGTTTTCCCAAGACGTTCTTATTAGGTGGTTGGGCAAAAGGCAGGACTTCTTACACCAGGAGCCATGCAAGAAAAACAGCCAGGGAGGGATGGGCCATCTCCTTTCTTTCACACACACAAGGGAGGACCAATTTCTTCCTTTTTTGCAGGGTGGGGCAAAATGCGTGTGCAGAAACCAGCGGGCTGACGCTACAAGATCCACCGAGGTCAAAGAATTACTGTGTGCCCAGGAGCTCCCTCCCAGCCTGAAAGGGTTTTGAGTGGGCTCCTTCTCCCCCCCTCTCAACTTTGGTGTTTGGTATTATTATTTTTAAAGTCAGTCTAATCAAAGGGTGAATTGGCCACAATCATTTCTTCAGCTAACCTTCAGCTGGAGATGATTAATATGTATGGAGTTCATTAGGGGGAGTTTAATTTTTATTTTTGGAAACGAGAACCTGATAAATGGAGCCGAGGAGGAAGTACTGAAGAAGAAAGCGAGAGGAAGATAACAGATTCCCAACAGATCAGCAGCTTAATCCACAAGCTCGCTCATCGCTCGATTGTAGGCAGCCGAGTCCACTTGATGTTCAAATCCCTACAGGGATGAGTTTGCTACTAATATGCCTACTGTAAAAGGTCGGCTAAGCTGCCAGAGTGATAAGAACAGCACTGAGCTTTGGAGCCGGGCTTAAGGTAGCGGAGCTCATGGGAACTTCAGGAAGGGCAACCGGATTCGAGGAATTGCTCTGTCAACTCAGGAAAGCCCAACCTTGTTTGCCCTGTGCGGAAGGTCTTCCCAAGGGTTTGGCCAGCTGCTCTTCCATAGGACCCTTCTCCCCCATTGATGTAGGTCAGCCTCACAGCCTGGGTTTGAGGGTTGACTCCACTCTGAGCCCCTTTCACTTGGGCCCTCCAACCTGACACAGGTGCAAGGGCGAGGGGGCTGGGGAGACACTTGAGGAGAAACTGAAGCAGCCCCTTTGACGAGCCTTTGGAGAGCCTTCAGGATGAAAGGTGGGCTTGGGAATGGGAAAATGTTATAAAAATACCAGCCATTCCCCAGCGGGCGTGCTGGTATTTAAAAGCAGAGCATTGAATTAAACATCACCCCTTTCCCCCAAGACTCCCTTCCCACATTTTCCAAAGGTCAGCTCCACCATCCACCTCCCCTTCCAGCTTCACTGTGGCTGCCTCAGCTCATTATCTGCCCCTCTCTTTAATCTTTCTGCCTAGCTTGGTGTCCCCCTTCCCTCCCAGCTGAAGGAACGAGGAGAACAGAAAAATAAAAGGTGCCCGATTAGCGATGCAGTTTGAGCTGACTCCATATCTTCTTCCCCTTCGCTCTTAAGTATTAAGCAGAGCCCAGAGCATCCACTGAGTCGGAGACACCCGCTTTCTCAGAGAGGTGATTCTCTCTCTCTCTGTGTGTGTGTGTTTGTGTGTGTGTGTGTGTTGGGTCTGCATTCAGCTACTTTGTTAAAAGTGATGGATCTCTCCTTTCCTCATTCTCTACATTTTTTCCCAGGGAAATGGAGAGAAACATTCTAGGCAGGGATGTCTGTGTAGCAATAGCACTTAAACTTATATACTACTTCACAGTGCTTCACAGCCCTCCCTAAGCAGTTTACAGAGTGAGCATTTTGCCCCCAACAATCTGGGTCCTCATTTTACCAACCTTGGAAGGATGGAAGGCTGAGTCAACCTTGAGTCTATATGTGTGGTCCTGCAACATTTTCCCCCCTCGTGCGCCCTTCCTCCCCTTTCTCAGGTGCATAGAGCAAGGCGAGGGATAGGACAGCCAGAAGGAATGGCCAAGCACTGGGATCACCAGAGCTAGAGCACCAAAAGAAGAAAGACCTGAGCACAATGGTATATATTCTGCATGGCATGTTGGAGGGCATTGAGAGTGCTTTTAGGGAAGCATTGTGGAAAATTTATTTATTATTTATTATTTGGATTTATATACCGCCCCTCTCCCAAAGGACTTGGGACGGTGTACAGGGCAATTAAAACACTATATACAACACATAATATACAAAAATTAAAATAAATTAAACCAAGTAGCCCTAAACAATGAAACACATTCTAAAATTTAAAATTTAAAATCTAAAACCCCAATCCCTCAGTCCAGGCCGGCAAGTTCAAATAACCAAGTCTTCAGGTCGCGGCGAAAAGAGCGAAGGTCGGGAGCCATCCGGAGCTCAACAGGGAACTGGTTGCAGAGGGCAGGCGCGCCCACAGAGAATGCTCTCCCCCTGGGGGCCGCCAGTCGACATTCCCTGACTGATGGCACCCTGAGGAGGCCCTCTCTGTGGGAGCGCACAGAACGATGGGAAGTTAACACCTGCAAAAGGTACTCCCGTAAATAATCCGGGCCCATGCCATTTAGGGCTTTATAGGTCATCACCAGCACCTTGAATCTCACCCGGAAGACAACTGGAAGCCAATGCAGCTCGCAGAGCAGAGGTGTTACATGGGAGTATTGGGAGACCCCCATCACAACTCGCGCGGCCGCATTCTGCACCAGCTGGAGCCTCTGAGTGGTATTCAAGGGCAGCCCCATGTAGAGAGCATTGCAGTAGTCTATCCGAGAGGTCACGAGCGCATGAGTGACTGTGCGTAGGGCATCTCGGTCCAAATAGGGCCGCAACTGGTGCACCAGGCAAACCTAGGCAAAAGCCCCCCTGGTCACAGCTCCTATATGATCTTCTAAACTGAGCTGTGAGTCAAGGAGGACACCCAAGTTGCGAGTCCTATCTATGGGGGGTAACACCTCACCCCCTATAGATAAAGATGGAATAGAGTGAACAACCCGAGATGCCGGTATACACAGCCACTCGGTCTTGTCGGGATTTAGACGAAGCCTGTTCCTCCCCATTCAGACTCTCACCGCCTCCAGGCAACGGGACATCACGGCGAGGGCATCACTGGGTTGATCTGGGGTGGAAATAAAAAGCTGGGTATCATCAGCGTACTGATGATACCCCACCACAAAACCACGGATGATCTCACCCAGCGGCTTCATATAGATGTTGAACAGACAATGTAGAAGCTTTGAGTGCAAAGTTTCTTCCCTGCAGACTCATTTTTTTGGCCCTGCAGCGCCATGAAGCCCTTCTCCATGACTGAACGCAGGCAGAATGTTTCCCAATGCCCCAAGCCCATTATCAAAAGGGCAAATGAAAATGGGGATTCCCATGTAGTTTTCCAAAAAGAGGAATTTAATTTGAAGCCTGTATTAACTTGCCATCTCCCCCTGCCCAATATTCCCCCCTGAATATGATTGGGAGTCATTTAACAAAATAGGTCATTTTCTATTGATTCTGGCAAGGTATTCATCCATCCACCCATCCCTTCAAAATACGCTGCATTTGTTTTTCTTGTCTTGGCAATGAGCCTCCTACAGCATGGTATATTTATTTTCTGTACCTGCCATCATTTAACCCTTTGTAAGCTGAGTTTCTTCTGTTTGTCTCAAGAGAATAGCCTGGGAATAAACCGGCTTATGTGCAACATTTTAAATTTTCTGTTTTTAAAAAAGGTTATTTGTTAAACCTGGGGGAAAGTGTCTTCATTAAACAGTTGTGGTAAGTGAAAAAGAAAAAAAATGGTTTATAGCAGTGGTTCTCTACCTGTGGTCTGTGGACCCCCGGGGGGAGGCAATATCATCACAGGGGGTCCATGAAGGCTTGAGGAAATGTTATGATTTAAATCTTGAGTTAAGTCTTGGGCATCCGTGGCCGTGGTCTGTGGCCACAAAAGTTATTGAAAGGGTGTCCATGGTGAATAAAAGGTTGAGAACCACTGATCGATAGTAATAAAATAAAATAAATGGAACAACATTTTTTTTAAAAAAAATCTATATCAGTAAATGAGTATAAACACTTCACATACCTTTGTAAGAAAAAGCTTCACTTTGACATATTCCTCTTGCAGTGCAGAAGTGGGACAAACTAGGACTACACAACCCACCCAACAGTGAGTGAAACACATTTGAATGAGTAATGAAAAAGAGTGATAGAGCTGATGATTTTTAGAGTTGATTGAATTGATATTGAATAGCAGGCTTCTGTGCCCAACCCCTGTTAGAAGGGATGGAAAAATAACTTGTAAAATGACATTTCCAATGAGGTTTTTCACACTTTAATGATAAAAGGGGCATTTTGCAACATCACCAGTGCTTCCAGCTTCTTAAAATACAAGGGCTGGTGGTAGATAATTTTGACAAAGGAGCAAAAATTGAACAGCCTCCTCACTTGCTGTTCTTGATACTTTTTCTCTCAAGCCACAGTCCTCCTGGATAGATCAAAAGAACTTCCTTCAAGGGTAGATTTTTCAAAGAATTGTTTTCAAGAGATATTTGTTTTGAAAAGCTGCTCCTCTGCTAATAAACAAATATCTAAATAATCAACTTTCTGGGCAGCTTCCTTTCTTGTGTTAATGTGGGGCACCTGCGTCGCTGCAGTTTTCCCCAATGCTGGATCTGCCCTCTGCTTTGGTGGTTTCAACACAGGACATTAAGCGAACACCTGGTTCATTCAAATGGAGGTGGAGCAGGTAGAACTGAAACATCCAATTCCTCTGGCAGAAGGAGAGTCTTCAAGGCTGCTGAAATAGTCTCCAGTGAGGTCCTTGCAGGAGCCAATCCGGCACTCATTCACCCTGTTCACCCTGGAGGCTTCCAGATGTGTGTCAAGCCACAATGTCATCAGGTTTTCCATCAACACCATGTCATTCATGGGACACACACACACAAACACACACACACAGAGACCTGATAATGCAACTGAAGACAGTGGGAAGGAACTCTCTGAGTCACACACACACACACCCGTGTGTGCTATCCTCAGCCCTGCAGACTCCTGCCTCTCAAACAATAATTTTGGATGGCTTCCAGCGGCAATCCCCAATAACTTCCACACCAACTGCTGCTGGGTTGTTATGTTACAAACAACATGCTTTATCATCTTTCCAGGTATTCTTCTTTTGGAGAGCTTCTAGCAAAAAAAGATATGAAAAGATATGAAAAAGGATAACAGTGCCATATATCAAAAACATCTCAGAAATAACCAAAAACCACAGGGCATTACCTTAGTCAAAAACCAACTAAAGCCCTCCAAAACATCTTAAGTAAACCAAAAAACCCAGCAGCTCAAGAAAAAAAAAGTTATCTACAACAGAGGCCCCCAGTCTGTGGCCCACAAGGAACCAGGGTGCACAAGCAAGTGAAGCCCCATTTGTGCATGTTTCGCCTCCGCCTCTTCGGAACTGGTGCCCAAAAGTTTGGGAGCCACTAATCTACAACATACAGTGTGAGGACCATGCCACTAGATAGGACAGACAGGCAGAAAGCATCCAGGTGGAAGACACTATGAAAACCCCTTAATCATACAATATGATTAACTGACTCAACCATAATTTCAGCTGGGAAACTGTGAACATCTTAGACCAAGCAAAATCCAAAATCAGCCATCAACAGACACACAGAGATCAATCACATTTTCATATCATTCAAAAGAGACAATAAAAAAACCAGGAAAGAAAGAAAAAGACCAGAACACATCCTCTCCATCAGCCAACCTCCAGATAAGCAGGGATTAACACCAGACAAACAATCAAGCAAAGAAAAAAAAATACCCTAATCAAGAAATCAAGATGAAAAACACACCCCACCAACACTGGAAGGGCAAACTACTGTATATAAATGGGGAGCAAACTTCACAGTCACTAGCAGTGATGAGTAATTAAACATCTGCAAGCAAACAACAAGACTCAGAGAGCACCACAGACTCCAACAAAACAGATCTGGTGGAAGGGCTGTATGAGACACACGACCTGGATGATGCGGGAAGAGGCTACCTTGATCTTTGGAAGTAGATAACATTCAAGCTGATTAGAGGAGGGATTATTGTTAGTATTATTGCTGTTTGTTATATTTTAGATCCATCCAATGAGTGAAATTCTCTGCGTGGTTGTTTTCCTCTGCACCTGTATAAAGTGTGACTTAAATGGTGGGGGAGTTAAACATCTCCAATCCCCACTGAAGCACCATAGTCAGTATGGGTGAGATTTCCTTCAAATACATTTTAGAATTCTGTCTTTTGAGGGGCTTCTGTCACTTAGCAACCGAGTTCTGATCAAGCAGAAGCTGAAGAATTGAAGCTGCCTTAGAGAGGTCCACGACCGCCTGGAACTTCCATCCTACCAGAAGCTCATGGGAAATCACATCTCTCCCTTTATTCCACAAGGAAAGATCCTCAAGCATCTTTCTTGCAGTCCCCAACATAGAGGCAAACGTGTGCATATTTATCTCTCCGTGCCTCAAAAAGATGGAAATGGGCAGGGAACTCTTCCCCTCGTGCTCTTTCTTCCTCTGTCTGGCAAAGTAGGCACTGAAACCTCCGCTGCTGCTTTCTCTGCTTTGACAGACTTCTCCTGTCCAGCACTCGGGCTCCCATTGAGGTCAACCAGCTGCCTCCAGAGCTTCATCCAGGGCAGAAGAATTGTTATCTTTCTCACTTGTGCTCCCGGGCAATTGGTCATCCAATCTGTGGGCTCTTGAGCACATCAGAAGGATTTGGTTTTTCACCACTGCATGAGACTGCTGCAATGTAGAATATTCTGAAATTCAACTTGTCCAATGGTCAGACTCTGTGAATTTCCCCCATAATTGAACTGGATGCGCCACACAGGGGGGACTGCATGCTAGCCTGCCAAAGCAGCCAGTTGCCTGATTAATGGCCTTTTCCAAGTTCATCCACAAAGCCTATCAATTAGCCAGCCTTTTGTGGAGAGGGACCTTCCTGATGGTCCACTAATTATCTCTTGGAAACAGGGGCTCCCAGACCTCCCCGGAGCATCTTCTGGGTTGGAAAGAAAAAGCATTTTGCCCTTCGCTGCAGGACCCACCAAACCCCTGGGTAATTTTGTCATCAACTCTTCCTGGTGAAAGGCAGCAAACAGGATCTTCTTAAACTTTAGGTGGACTTTCTCTGAAATGGCTGCATTCATTACAAGTCTTACATTACATATCTTGTCTGCCTCTCTGTCTATCTACTTGTAATCTATCTATCTATCTATCTATCTATCTATCTATCTATCTATCTATCTATCTATCTATCTATCTATCTATCTATGCATCTTTTTCTGTCTAGCCATCATCTCTTCCTTTCCTCACCAAACAGTCATGCCACCTCTTCCTCAAGTAATGGCTGTTGACAAGGAGGGTCAGAAAATGTGGCTTCTCTTTGTTCCAGGTCCCTAAAACCATCTCCTGGGTCCCCTTAATGGGTTCAAAAGACTGGTGTTTACATATTTATCTGTGAGAAGAGAGAAAGGGAGAATATCTGATAACCTGGGGTGGGAGAGAAAGGGAGAGAAAGGGGGGGCACTGAAGAGCTGTAGTGATTAAATCCAGTTCTCATATGAGTGACATTAAATACAACCGGCGTAATGACGATTCCATGATCAGACAAAATATGGAGGGCTTGTATTTTTCCCTGATGTATCGTAATGGTCACATTTTTCTTCTCCAATGGTTTTTTTTTCTGAGATAAAGAACAAATTAAACTGATTTTGATTGCTACTTGGAAATACTTAAAATTGAAAAAGGCAGCAGGTGGGCCTTGCTGGGAGGAATGATGGTTATTTTAGCATAACAGATGCATGCATAAAACATCACATGCCCCCCTCTTTTAAAAAAGGAAAAAAACCCTCCCTTTCTTTCCAAAGGGCCAAAACCTCCCAGGCTTTGAATGTGCTGAAGATGGAGGAGGCTTGAGACAAGCTGGGGCTAATGGGGGGGTGTTCCAGAATGGGGGGGGCTGCTTGCTTGCCAAATGCTTCTTGCAGAAAAATGTGTCTCCTGCAGGAGGCAGAGCAGCTGTGCTGAATGTCCCTCTACCTTCTCCCCCTCCTCTCTCTTGTTGAGAGAGGAACCAGAGGGTGCCATCCTAGGTCACAGCCACCCAATCAGCTAGCTTCTCTCGGGTCCCGAATGCCAGAGACGGGGCCATCAGCTTCCTGGGATGGGAAAGGCCCAGAAACGGTTGTGTGAACAATTTAGCATCATCTCCCCAAACTGTTAAGTGTTGCCCATCTCTGCCGAAAGTGGCTGTTTTGGGAGTAGGAGGCCTGGTTCACCTTGTCTGCCCTGCCAGGGAGAGGCCACCCAGCTTCTCCCATGGTGGGCTCTGTTTTGTCTCTGACTTACAGCCTCCGGGAAACGCCCTTCAGCTGAAAACCAGCAGTAGCTGCTCAGGGTTTATTCATTTCTGTAAAGAATGTAGATGGTTGATCGCTTCAAACGTTGCAACTCTGGGGAGACAGACAATAACCCTCCCCCAAAACAGAACAGGGTAAACAATTTCTATTAAACTTCATATAGCCAATGACCATGGATTCACATTTCTCTTTGGACAGGAATGCCAATCACCCCAGCCCCGATACTCCAGGGAAAAGCCAAGCTTTCACTGCCTTTCCGAAGGCAACGAGGTTGGTGTCAGATGAATGTCAGGAAGGGGGATGTCATTTCAGACTGCTTTGGAAAAGGGAACCCCCTGGGCTGCATCAGGAAGCATGGTTTCACAGAAGGCATCCGAAGCTTGGCTCTCTCACCCCCAGTCTCTTCCTGAGAAACACATCTTTAACTCACACTTCCAAATGTCTTTTATTTCAGCCACCCCTTCCCAATGGCCTCTTCAGCAAGCTGAGGCTCCGTCTTTCCTTCCAGGAAGGGGGGGAGGGGAGTCAAGATCAGGATCTCACCTTCTCCCGCTGCTTCAGAAGCACCTTTGCTGAACGGAGGGCCGATCATTAGCAAGGGAGATGGGGGAAGAAGGGAGCCAGTGCCTGCATGGCTTAACAACACTAGGGGGGAGGACATTAAGTTCACATATTTGCAGCTTTTTGCAATAAGATTTGGCCTGGGTTTGGCTTGGAGGCGACAAAACCCCTATGTATGCAAGGGAGCTAATTTTAGTTCTTTTGTTCTCACTTTCCCCTTTTTCAAAATCCCAGCCTATTCACCGGAGCCTTCCTTCAAGAAAGTGTGGATTTGTCTGGCATTTGTGTTTAATCCCAAATCTGTCAAGGCTTGTTATATTTGATGGGGCCTGAAAGGTCTGGTGTTAAGCAAATACACAGTGACCAGAGTTTTTGATGAGAATCAAACTGAACTCTAATCCTGTGGTAATGGCTTTTGCCGTAAGCCTGCCGGGTGCCCCAGGATAAATGGGGGAGGCGGGCCGGCCCAGGGCTATCTAGATATGCGGACGTGACAGTTTCTTTCTGTGGCAACTTTTAAAAATTATTATTATTTCCTGGGGAGGGCTTTTAAAGGCGCAACATTGGCACTTCTTGGCTGTCCTTCCACCCCCAGTGTGGCAGCTTAACCTGGATCTTGAACTTCTTTTCTGGTTTTGAAAAATCTCCGGTATATGCCAGAAAAGGGAAGCTGAGTTTCCCTAGGAGAACCAATGGCTGTGTTGGTTGACTGCAGCCAACCCAAGTGATTCTCGTGGCCCCAGAGGACAGAATAACTAGAGGGAGTGGAAGGTTTTCTGGAGCCTACCCAATCCCTTGGCTGGATTCCAAACTCCATCATAGGCCAGAATCAACACAACTCATTCACTTCTCTTTCCTCCTCTTTGATAGGGGTCCTCCCTTGATTCAGTTCATGAGGGGGAATTCACTGGAGAAAGCAATTAGTATGCTTGGAAGAGTCAGTGGTAAAAGGAAACCAGGCTGCCAAAGAACAGGCTGGGTGGACACCCTCAAGGCTGATGCCAGTCAGAGCACACAACTCAAAGAAGCAGTGCAAGATCAGAAGGGAGACCTGGCCCATAGGAGTCAGACAGTCAAATAGATCTTCTTCTTCCCCCCCTCCTCCTCCTCCTCCTCCCCCCTGTTCTACAGCTAGAGGGATTATATATACATTACCTACCATATATGGGTGGGACTTTCAACTTTTCTTCTTTCTGTTGATTTTTCTACTCACTCTTTCCGAGATAGCTAAGTTGTAATGTCACCATTGCAAATTTGGGGCTGCCAGTTCGATGCAAAAGTCTATTTAGAATAGCCCTAATTTTAACTCTTGCTTTTACTCTTCATGTAACATCATGTATCAAGTTGGGCAGCTTGTACACCTTTCTTAATGTAAGCTTTGCTTTTAATTTGGTATCTTCTATCTCACAGTTATTGGGCTAGTTCACGTTCCTTGTTTTTGTATACTATGCGGTATGCATTTATCTCATGGAATATTATTGCTTACTTACCAATGAGAAAACATTCATCTCATTCAGAGCTACAGTGCAGGAACTGCGCCCTTCGGGAGAGCCTGAAAAGCCTGTATTGCTGATGTTTAGAGGCAGTTTCTTGACTGAGAGTTACCCTATGATGCTAAAGTGGCGCAAACAGATTATCGTCCCTCTAGTCCTGGCTGGGGGCTTTCCAGGAGACTTGGACGGGGTGTGTTGATGTCGGGGTGTGCGCGGATGCCCTGGGGAAGGCTGGGCAAGGCAGGCTGCCAAGGGAATGGCCAGACAAGAGACAGCATGAGCCGCAGCCGGACAGTGGGCAGGGCGAGGGGCTCAGAAGAGACCCTCCCTAATTCCTCACAGTGTAAAGGAAGCACCGGGAGATTTGGACTTTCAGACTTGCGAGATTCTGTTAAAGCAGCCGTACAGTAAAGTAGGTTTGGCTCACCTGTTCATGTTTTCTGCCTGGTCCACCTTATAGGGCTGATGAACTAGAACGGAGGACTAGGCATCTCAGTTCAGCCCCCTCCTCAGTTTGCAGAGGGAGAGCAAACCAAGGCGGCTTCCCTCCCATCCACCCAGGTCACTCAACATCTGCACCATACTGAATGTCAGGAGCCTAGAAAAGAGGGGAGAAGGGAAGGGGGAGACCCTTAGCAGGAACACTGGAAAAGAACGCGACGACGAGCTTTTGAGTAAAGTCTCCTTGGTGTTCTTAGGTTCGAGTGGCTGTATGCTAAATAAATAAATAGGGTCCGAGTTTAGAATTAGCCATGATTATTCGTACAGCAGTTTCTTTCCAAAAGTGGGTTTAGGAAATGCCCTCCTGGGCATCTGCAAGCCCAAATATGTGTGAATTTCCACTCACCCCCTGGTGCCAAGTGGTCTTTTCGCCTCTCTGCCGCAGCCCCCCCATCTCCCCCCTCCAGCCGTGGCTTCTGTGGCGCCTGTCTGTTCTCGCTGATTGATCCCTTCCCTCCAGTTACTCGGGGCTTTAACTCTCCAATTGTTTGCTCACAGAAGCAACTCCGAAGCCCATCATGGGAGAGAGAGCTTTTACTGTTTTCTGTAGAATAATGCAATCCTTCATATTTTATTAACCATAATAACCGCACGTCTCATGACACTAGTAAATCCATACCGAGATTATTTTTCCCCCTGAATTTCCTAGCCGTGTAGCTTTCGGAGCAAAACTGTCAGAAAATGCAATTCAGCTCAGCAAGGCTTGCTGCGTGCACAACGAAGCCTCCCGCAGCACATTAAACGTAAGCGGAGACATGCTCACCCGTGCGCCAGGCCTGCTTCACCTGCTCTGAAAGGGGCTGTGTTTGGCATCAAGCCCCCAACCCTCTGCCCCCATTTCCTTCATCGGTTCCCCGTGTTTGGCTTCCTTTCCACCTGCCATGGGCCCGTAAATCCTTTTCTTCCACAGCTGTGGTCAGGATGGAAAACAATAACAAAAGCCCCAGTGATTTATCCTCCACTAAAAAACACAGCAGCCCTCCCGCTGGTTTTTTTTTTTGTTAAAATGGATAATAAAACTGATAGATTCACAAAGCTCCAGATAACTTTACAGAACCTTCAGCAAGGTGATGGTGGGCTACGTCCCCTCCTTCCCCCTCCCCATTCAGGGAGGACCCCCCCAATGACACTGAACTCCTGAACTTGCAAATTAAATTCCAAAGGTTTTCCCTTTCTTCCTCTGAAGCCGGATCTGCTCCACGAACCACATTAGTTGGGTTACGTTATTTTCCTAAAAACACATTTCGGAGGAATAACACCAATTTGTGTTGCATTTTATAGAGCAAAATAATTGAATGGCGGCTGTTCGTAATTTTAGCAATCTCTTAACCTTAATCATATTTAATGGCTTTTCACTTCAGGCTAACAGGAGGGGGAGGAGAAAGACTCGAGTGCCACACTTGCTGTTCTCTGGCAGCTTCAGTAAATTCTTGCTTTCTGAACGGTTGGTTCAGGACCATCCTTCAAAAGGGGAATTACTTTCTCATTGTGAAAATAAATGAGACGTTGAACTCGTTGGCTGCTGCTTCCCCCGGGTGTAGCCCTGTGGGAGGGGCAGACCAATGCCAGGGCCCCTTTGTGGGGAAGGAAGGCCCTGAAAGGCACCAGGGGTGGGGGGTGGGCAATGGGGGGGATGCCACTCAATGGTATTTGAAAGGGGGCCCTGCAGGCTGGAGCACCCAGGACCCAGCTCCTGGCAAGCGGAACATTCTTGCAATTCTTTGTCTACCAAAGAGAGGGTTTTAATTAATTTGTTAAATGTCCTTGCAATTTGCACATTTGTTAAAGCTTAATTTTGCAGGATAGAGGAGCTTGTGTGTGTGTGAGAGAGAGAGAGACTGTGTGTTCCATGGCAGAAGAAGTCCGCTTTTATACAAGAAGGAAAATGCCTGCTCTAAGAAGTCTCCCCCTGTCCACGGATATTTTGTTCCGTTTGTATTTGGAAGTAATCACCCTTTTAAAACATCTGTTTAATTGGGAACGGCAGCTTTAGAGGAGGGAAAATTGCAGATTGAAACTGACTAATCTCCACACATGACCGAAGGCAGCCCTGGTGAGAAGGGAGATGGAGCAGGGGGGTGGCTGTGGTTGTTTTCACTTAAACATTCCACGGATCTCTCTACTTTCACACAAACACACACGTGCACATTCACAGTGATGCTACGCCCAAGTTTCTGTCTGCTGCATGTTTTTGTAGTGATGTGATTTCTTTTCCTTCTCCTCTTCTTATCTCTACCGTGCCCTTCATCCCCAAATTTCACCAGCTGACATTTAATCCAAAATTAACAGGGAGTTCTTAATTTTCTTTATTATACAAACTTTTTTCTTGGCATGGATTTGGATCCTAATCATGTCCCAGGGTGCTACAATTCATATTTATTGGTTCATTCCACATGGATTTACTTTTGCAATTTACGAAGCAATTTTTCCCTACAGAAATATTTACTTCCATGCAATGGAGGACAGACAGAGCGAGGAAAGGTGATTGTAGCTGAAGCGGTTCCAACCGTTTTGGCTGCAATCCCTGAAGCAGGAACCGGTCACTTTTAGCCATCAAAGGCACAAATTCCACGCTTGGAGCAGAAGAGCCCTGGGGAGCAAAAGTGGAATAGGATTGCTGGCTCTCCTCTGATGGCCCCATCCAGATGGTATATCCAGAAACTGGTCTACATAACCGTCAACTTCCTAATCCCCTTGGGAGTCCCCTTGGGAGAAGGGCAGTATAAAAATCTCAATAAATTAAATTAAATTAAATTAATCATAGAAGGATAACAGAATAACAGAGTTGGAAGGGACCTTGGAGGTCTTCTAGAGCTAGGCCAAGCTTGTGAAAGTAGCCCCCAGCCAAGAATTGCACCCTAAAGACTAGATCAGGATGAGCTTCACAAGCACTGGTGGAATTGCCTGACGGGAGTTTCCATAGACTTTGACAGGGTGGTCAGGGCAGGCCTGGGTTACCAGGATAGTACATGTTTGCAGGGACATCTTGGGCAGGGGAGCCATCAGAACCACTGGCCTTTTCCACTGCTTCCAGCTATAGTGGTCTATTGTTCTTTTCTGTTTGTGTAATTGTCTAATGACTAGCACGTAACTGTGTGGTTACGATTAATCTACAACTGCAACATTTAGTGGCGGGTGTATTTTTTTTTTACCAGCCTTCAACACCTCTCTCAGCTGCCCCTCCAGCCACCGTCCTCCTTTAGGCTTATCTCACAGACAACCTCTGCTTTCATATCTGTTCTATTTTTCCCTTTCTGTTCAAACTGCTTCTGCTTTCGGAGTCTCCTTCCTTTCCTGTTGGCTCATGCTTAGAAGGTCCGCTTCTTGAAGATTCCAGATGGGGGAATGACTCACAAGTGAAATTCACCTTTTATCACAGTCCGTTTCCTCTGCGGCCGCATGCAGCTGACTCAGCTTTTTCCCAGGGGTCCCAGGATAACTCCGCTCTCCTTCTGAGTGCCTTGCATCATTCTCTGCCTGGACACAAGTCTTTGGACTCTTAGACATGCTGAGATGCTTTGGGTTCAACTGCGCCATCGCCAACCCATGTCAGACCCCTGCAAGTCAGCAATGCAGCCACGACAGATCTTCCACTCCATCTCCCTGCTTCTGATGGAAACTGTGTTGATCAGTCAACAGCCTGGAAGAAGACAGAGCCCACTCAGAGAGGCCTACTTCTTCTAGAACAGAGGTGAACCACACAAGCAAGAACCGCTATCTTTTAGATGTTTGGCTTCTCTATAACAAGAGTCTCCAACCTTGACAACTTTAAGACTTGTGGACTCAGCTGGCTGGGGAATTCTGGGAGCTGACATCCACAAATCTTAAAGTTGCCAAGGTTGGAAAGCCCTGTTCTACAACACACTAGGCCCTTTTCATATTTATCACACCTGTGCTTCTCTCTATATCGATGTTTCTCAAGCTTGGCCACTTTAAGACATGTGGACTTCAACTCCCAGAATTCCCCAGCCAGCAGTGGCCAGGGTTGAGAAACTCTGCTCTATTTATGCATCTGAAAGAAGAGTTTACCTTTTCCAACTCTTCTCCATCAGCTTCCTTCCACCTCTGCCTTGCAGAATCCCTTTCTAGGGTCAAGTATAATTGTAGTTTGTGGGACATTTCTCTCCTCCGAGTCCACCTCGCAGATGGTAACAGTTGTATTCCAGCAGAACCTTATCTCTTCCCCTTTCGTGTTGATTTGGAGGGCTCTGAAAGAAGACTGTTGCAGCCTCAAGATTTCATTTGGCGAATGGAATTCTTCAAAGAACCAGCCAGAGATCCCTGGCAAGTGTCACAATGTGCACCATGCTTGGTCCACAGAATGGGACCCGTGGAAAAGCTGCTGCAGAAGCCACTTTCCCATGAATGACGAGTCTTCTGACTGTGTGCCCGCAAACACGAGAAAGCAGATGGTGAGGCTGAAGATGTTCATGTGTTTAATCCCCTTCTCTCCCCCCCTCCCTCTAGCCTTCTCTTCCTGCTGATTCCTTAACAGGCAGCGGCATCTGACGCTGTGCTGAAGGAAAGCAGTAATTGCCTTTTATTCATTTTGATAGCATCATGAAACATTAAAATTGGATTTGATGGGTCACATGGGACCCTGCCTCAGTGGCTTTGTGTACACCCTGTGTGCAAGATGGTGTGGCGAGGAGTGTGTCCCCACCCTCTCACTGCTGGCAGAAAGCTTTATTAAAAGAAACTAATCATTTCCCCAAAAAAAGTACAAATAGCCTAGTTATCTGGTGAGCCTAATGGCCTTATTTTTCCATTCTTCAGCATAATGAGTGCCGTCGGAGCTGCTTGAGTCAGTCTCTCCAAGAGCCTAATTGTTTTTAAATGTCTTTCCTAACCACTTCACATCAAGACCATAAATCTGGGTTTCGGGTAACTGAGAGCCACAGTTCAGAGCTAAGTTTTTATGATGACACTTTTTTGTGTTAATTAAAAACACACTTAAGGAGAGGCAGCCCTTCCGCCTTGAAGTGCAAAATTCCTTGCCTGGCGAGGCCTGGTCAGTTTTTCTTCCTTTAGCAAAGCTGAGGGAGCTGACGCTGCCGGTGGGCTTCCCACGAGAAGGTGGTGGAACGCCGTCTCCTGGCTCCCAGCCAACGCCATCCCCGCTCACCTCTGCCTGGATGAGGGTGACGACTGTTTCTTCCAGGGGGGCTGTTGGGGCTTGGCCCCCCCTCCCTTCCTGAACCTCTGCATCTTCACCCCTGGCCGCTCCATTCCCATGATGCCAACAAGGAAACCCCTCGGTTGCCTGAATCTGGGGATCCAGATCCAGCTGTTCTCTTTGCCAGAGCTTGTTCTAAGGAGCTGCCTGTCTGGTCCTCTCTCCTCCCTCCTTTAAAGTCTCTCCACTGCAGCGAAATTGGAGTGAGCCCCTTTGGCAGAGCTGCTCTGCATTTTACACTTTGCTAAGTGTCTTTTTGTATTCTTCTTTGAGAAGAAGAGTTAATTAAGCCTCATAAAAGAAAGGCCAGCAAAGCCCAGACAGTCCTCCAGAGAATCTTGATGGTCAAACTCCAAGATGAAACTCTTTCTGCTTTGCTTAATGGCATGCGATAGCCTGGTCAGGCAGCCTTAGAACTAGCGGCTCTCTTGCTAGATGGAGCTCCTTGGTAAACAAAGCAGTGCCGTCACCTTCTCATTATGCCTACTTAGCTCACAGTGGAGGGAGAGAATAAGTGCTGCCTCTGCTGGAAAGCACATGTACAATGGGCCAAAATTACTGTGGCCAACAGGTCACAGATGCTGCCGTCTCTTTTCAGTCTGGAGGTCTTCGCTGGTAAGCAGAGAGAGCCCACTCCAGTCCTTGTTTTGCAGAGGGAGACCTGCCCATCCACGGCCCTCCTGCACAGAGAAAGGAAAATCTCCCCAGTTCTGCATCCCTGCCAGGTTCAGAAGAGCAGAGTGGGGTCCCTCTAAGCCACAGACTGAGAGCCATCCTTCATTTTTGCAAGGAATTACCAGGGCCTTTTCCTCAACAGCCCTTCTCGTGAGCATTTGGGCAAACAAACCGCCTTTTCATTCTGGATCTTACAGTGAATGCCAGAAAGCAAAGCAAATCACAAACGCCTCATTTCAGAGAAGGAGGAGGCATGCACAAACCACCAGAAGGTCCACAAGCTCTGGGGATGCCGGCTGCCCAGGAAGAGGGATCAGTGCTTTGATTGGGGGGGGCACGTATTTTGGCAGAGCCTCTGCAGGCCATCTGAGCTTAACCTTGGCAGGACAGGTTCCTCCCCACTGGCTGGGCTGCCGCCAGCCGCCAGCGTGGCTCTCTAAGATGGGAAGCCATGCAAAGCTTTTAACTAGATAAAAACTGGTGGGGTTGGAGACTAGCGATGTTTGGAGAGCAGGAGGCTGTGATCCACATTTGGTTCCACTTCCAGCCACTGACCCAGAAGCTCGCTTGCTCTCAGTCCAATATTTCACTTCTACCATTAAGGGATGAGCTACAGTCTGGGTTTACTTTTCTAAATTAACTACATCGTTGTAGTGGTCTGACATTCAGTGATTTGTAGGATAGGATGCTTAATTTTTTTTGGTTTGCTTTATTTAGCTGTAGCAAAATCTGCTGAGATAAAAGAGGACCTTCCAAGTAGGGTTTAAAATCATATTAGCTTTCTTTATGGATGTGTCTTCTAGTTTTTCACCATTAAATTTCAATTCAGCTTGGAGTATGTTAATGAGCTTGAATTGTGGGTAGGAGGGAAGCCATGCCCCATTCTCACCAACGTAGCATGAGCAGAAAGCATAGGATACACCCAAATGCACTAGAAGAATCCATGCCAGTTTCCTTTGCGCCCTCTCTCAGTCCTCAGAGAGTTAATGGAGGGCGATGTAAGTCAGATGCGGTTTTCTTTGGGACAAATCATTGATGAGTTAGTGGGAGAGTCCATGGATGTCTTGAAAAAGATCCAGTTCTTTGAATTAACATCAGAAATGCAGTAGAAAGAAAGTTTTAGTTGCTGCTGAATGAATAAGCAAGACTCACTAATAGTGATCTGTTAAATATTAATGCCATGGTTTTCC
Organism: Vipera ursinii; assembly: GCF_947247035.1. NCBI lineage: Eukaryota > Metazoa > Chordata > Lepidosauria > Squamata > Viperidae > Vipera > Vipera ursinii. The sequence goes on along the minus strand of NC_139519.1, from coordinate 25,375,360 downwards.
TGGCGTTAGGGTCCTTATTAGGGCTGAATTAATGAAGCCTTTTTCTATGCCCTCTCAGTTTGCAGTGTTTAACCAGGTTGTGAAAGGGCCAAATAAAGGAACATTACCTGGGATTGTGGCATGAAAGAGGGTTCACCTGAGCTGGGGTGCTCCTCCGTCTACCCATTGCTTCAGTCTGGCTGCATGCAGTGTAGAAGGGGAAACGTCTGCATGGATGAGGGGTCACCGATTCATGACAATGTGGCTAGCCAGTTTCCCCCTAATGAGGGTGGACTCGGACGTTGTGCCTTTACTCAGTAAGTGCCTGCCTCTGCAGCCTCCATCCTGCTGAGTGGCTCTACTAAAGCCACGGGACTTCATTGGGTTAATTGTTTATTATTTGAATTCGACCAAAGCTACTTCTACAAAAGGCAACCGGACGTTGTTTTTTGTTTGAAGATGTTTTGCCTCTCATCCAAGAAGCCTCTTCAGTTCAGAGAACGGAGGCCAGTGGTCACCCAGGGAGGAGTTTCTGGACATAGTGGCATCACCTTGACCAAACCTTATGGAAGACTGAAGTTGAAGTACTTTCTGAGTAGCAGAGCAGCAACTGACCCACAGATGCTTTCACCCTATTAATCCCCTCTATCCTTTAAATCCTTGAGCTGCTGATCTTTTTATCTCTTGGGTGTCTTTCGCTAAGTTGTAAGGAAATAACTGGAAGGATCCCATTCTGTTAATGTCAAGGGGTTTTTTTAGAGGTTGTTGTAGCTTCTGTTTAAGAGAACTGCCAGCTTTAGTGCATAAATCTGATGACGTCTTACTACGGTCTGAGAGGAGGCATCCGTGTTGACAAGGCATCTTCCTTCCCAAGTCCTTCGTCCCTGTTCAGCAACAAATGTCTGGCAAACATCCCCAGCAGGTGCCTTGATGTGCGCGTTATTTGCAGCCTTAGGTCTAATCACTATGTTGCCTGCTGGCTTCACTTCCTTTTCCCAGCCACAATTGTCCATTGTGGCCAGTGGTTTGCAAGAGCCTCAGAAGCCTTAGTTGCAGTGAATGTGTATTCCTGTTATTCTCACTACTCCTCTCACAAGGGTGGCTTAAAAGGAGGCCTGGAGGAGTCGGACAAAGCTCTGAGGCCCCAGAATGGGAATGCGGCTAACCCCAAACTCTTTCACTGGGGAGTAACCCTCTCCAAAATCCCGGCCAAGAGAAGGAGCTTCAAAGAACGCGGTTCTATTAATGTGGTTTCTACTGATGGCAAAGAAACCCCAAACCAGGGGTCAGCAACCTGAAACAGTGAAAGAGCCACTCGGAACCGGTTCCCTCACAAAAGGAAAAACTGGGAGCCGCAAAAAATGTGTGCACATGCGCGTACATGCGCGCATGCGCAGAACAGGGTTTGAAGAGTGGAGCCAAGGCGAGATATGCACCTACCCTGCATATTTGAATTGATTGGTTGAACTTTTTTAGTCCCCCTTTTTTTTTTGGACTGCGCATGGCAGAGGACTGGGAGCCGCAGGAGACGGCTGAAAGAGCCGCATGCGGCTCCGGAGCCGCGGGTTGCAGACCTGTGCCCCAAACCAAACAATGCAAGCAGCCTTTTTAAGATCTTGCTGTTCTCTAGGATGACAAGGAACAATGATCGGTTTTGATTTATGGGTCAACGTTAATGGGTTCAGAGGAGCAGGCAGGCTGCCTTCCACACAAAACTCGAATTTGAGAGGATTCACCTTTTTTGAAGCCATTCCCCTTGATGCTGTTTTCTGCAGATGATTGTGCCCTGTTTGTCAATATTCTTGCAGAACACAAAGCCCGTCAATAGCGAGTGACATCCCCAAAGCTCCAGGAACGGCTTCAGGGCTGCTGCTTTTGAGGAGTTTTGAGCACACACGTCTTTTCCATAAAAATTCTTCTTTTTCGGCCTTTCTGGAGCTGGAAAACTGGGGGAAGGCAGCAAAGGTTGGGCTTCAAAGGAATAACAAAAGAACATGTTGGAAAGAACATATAACACCTCCCTACCCCATCCTGATGCCTGGGGGTTGAAGGATCACCATGCCAGTCCTAGATGCTGTTTCACCATCTTCAGGTGACAGATGTCAGTGACTGCCTTAAGATGACCCCCTCCCATTCAGCTTAAGAAAGGCACTGCCTGGATCCTGCCTGGGAATCCTCCAGGCTATTCAGTATTAACAATATTGCAGTATTAAGATGGCTCTCTTAAGCCTAGTCTTTCCTTCCTTCCTTTGCACCAAGAAGGGATGAAAGAGGGAGGTCAGATCAGCAGAATGTTGACCCTTCTCCTCCCACTTAAGGGTCCATGAGAGATTTTTCTCCCTGACTCTTGTTTTTCCAGTCTACCCTCCCATCAAATCTAACAACACACAATGGTGTCTGCTACTGCTTTGTTCTGAATGCAGGAAAGTCTTTTTCTCCCCTATGAATCCACCTTTTCTTTGCATGCTTAGGCAACTGCCTGGCCTCTCCTGATTCTTCTCAGAATGATAAATAAAATTGGCTGAGCAGACCAAAGGAACTGGAGAAGAACCGCCTATTAGCTGGACTCTCCCTATTTCCCTACGTTGTGTTTGCTTTGCAGAGTGGAGACTTTCTCTGTCCTGGAGAGGGCCCTTTCCTTGAACAAGAGGAAACGGGATCCCGCTGCTGGGCTGGAGATCTACCTAACTTGCATTTTCTCCCAAAATGCAGATTGGAAGGGCCTCCGTCTTCTTTGCCGCAGGAAAGGAAAAAGCTCCAGCTTCAGTTCGTCTCTTCTCCCCCTGGCCCTGCGCAAAAAGATTTATGGTGCAGGAAGGATTCAAATCCTCCTTCAACAGGGAGACTGTTCTCTGCTGTTAGGGGAAGCTCATGGGGGGCCAGTGTGATTTTCTTTATATACACAATTCTTTCCCAACAGCAACACCCGCCTGTTTTTCTGGTTGGAAGCTGGACATTTTGACAGAGATGGCGGGACTATTATATTGTCACATTTAACCACTCTGGTGAATGGGAGGCATTTAGCAAACTACAGTCATCAGGAGCAAGAACTGCTATTGTTAGCAAAACAAAACCAACGGCATAATATCCTCCCCATTTCTGCCTCATTTCTCACATCCGCCAGGGGAAAAAAAAGGACTATTTATTACAGAATGCTAAGTAAGGCAGTGTTTTGTATCTCTGCTTGGAACAGATTGGTCTGGGGTACAAAATGTGTTCCACGTGTTGATGGACGGGCAAACACTCCGCTCTAGAGCAGAAATCTTGGATGCTGTCATACACAAGGAGTGTTTCTTCTTTAAAATGTTTCCAAGCTGCCTACCATCTTTGTGAGTCTTGTAGCTATGGTCTTTAAAAGCAACACACAGCAAGTGACAGAAGGGAAATAAATAATAATTGGAAATATGCAATAGCAAACACGTGACCTGGACAGAGAGGCACCAGAGACAGAGCCAGGATGCTGAGCGAAAGGCTCTTTCTACATCAAAGTTTCTCAACCTCAGCAAGTTTAAGTGGGCTGGGCTTCAACTCATGCTGGTTGGGGAATTCTGGGAGTTGGTCCACCCATCTTAAACTTGTTGAGAATGAGAAACACCATCCTACGCAATGCGCTTTGCTCATCTTTTCACTATGAGACAAGGACAGAGCTGTGGTGTCCCTTCAGATCCTGGACTATTCCAGATGCCATCCCAGTGTTGGCTGCTCCTGCTGGAGACTCTTATGACCCCATCTGGACTCAGATGTGATCCTTCACCTCCATAATGTTGTGTGGGAAGAAGACCTGGTTATGAAATGTGCAGGAATCCCCAGGGGATGGCAATCTAACCTCTCCTCCTCCTCCTCCTCCTCCTCCTCCTCCTCCTCCTCCTCCTCCTCCTCCTCCTCTTCCTCCTCCTCCTCCTCCTCCTCCTCCTTCTCCTCCTCCTCCTTCTCCTCCTCCTCCTCCTCCTCCTCCCAGTCTACTCAAGCTCTTTCCTTTTCTTTGATTTAGTGGAAAAGAAGAAGACGTGCAGAGTGCCTTTCCTTTCTGCATGCTCCCACAGTGCATTCCTCGCTAAGAGCATGGCAACCAGACTGTATTTTCCAAGCTACATTTCTTATCTTCTTTAGCTTTTAATCCAGGGGGTGGATCTCAACTATCCTCACCCTCCCTCCCTCACTAAAAGCCCAGCCAGGCCTGGACCAGTCTCCCAGATGCTGGGGTGAAGATCCTCTAGCAGCTTTCTCTGATGGTCCCACCACTTAAGCACATCGTCGGTCATCATTAACCACTGTAAGGTTGCTTGGACTCTGGTGCAGCTCCTCCCTTCCCTCCCTCTCCTCTCTCTCTCTCTCTCTAAATATAAGTTCCCTGATTTTAATTTTATTCATAGAACTGCTATTATTCCATCCAGATCATGTGGGATGAATGCTAATGGCCCTCTGGATTGTTTTAAGTGCAGATCTGAACAAGATACTTCCTTTCATTTTGTCAGGAACTGTCATTTCCTACAGGGTTTTTTGGAGGATTTGTTCTAATAGATTCAGTTCTGGTTTGGTGCACGGCCCTGTTGTGCATTTGTCAAAGGCACAGGAGAGCTGCACAGGAGGCCAAAAGGGAGGGGGACCTTTCTGTAAGAATCTGGCTCAGGGCCTGGGAGGGGAGTGGAACTTGCAAAGGCCTTTGGCAGGGTTTAGACAGCTAAGAAACAGCCTGGGTGGTGGGAAGACCTCACTGAATCTTGGCAAGATCTACCTGCCACACAGCTTGGGGAGACGTCTTTCAGAAGCTGAAGGACGAAGAGAAGGGCATCACTTCAACAAGACGGAATCATCTTCCAAAAAGTTTGGCCAACAAGAGCAAACCAACTTTACTCATCAAGACTGAAAGCAACCTCAGGGTTTGTCCCAGGTAACAAAAAACAAAAAAAACAAAAAAACAACCATACGCCAAATGGCCCACTTACCTCATGAAGGAGAAAATCTCAAGAGGTCATCTTGCTGGGACAAAACACAAATGAATTCAAGAAATGAATATTATCTCCAAGAAATGTGGAGAGGAAACATCAGAGGTACTTTGATAAATAGACAAGAACATTTCTGGAATTGGAGCAGGTCAGGTTTAACCTTCAAAGCCCAACTGGAGAAGTCATCCATTCTGAAACTCACAACTCCCCTGCTACCCTCCTCTTGGCTCTTTCTCTTCTGCCGAGGTTAAGCATGTGTTTAGCCCACCTTTTAGAGCTCACCTGGGATTAGAGTGGTGTCAGGGGAGGTGGAAACAGAATATTTGGGGAGTGGACGCTTAAAAAGCCGAATGCGAGAAGAACATCACAGCTTTACAAGGCATGTCAGGTCTCCAATCAAGATGGCCTGTGGCTTTGTCTCAAAGCAAGTGCATCTTATCATAGGCAGGCATCGCAGGAGGCAGTGAGGCATGCTTAGGGGATTGGAATTCCAGAAGTCTACAGGATTAACTCACTTGGAAGTTCAGAAAAGCACCTGCCTGACTAAATTGCCTTTTTTGTTATTAGGAGATGTTAATCCTCTTTGAGTAAATGGATTAATTTGTTGAGTGTGCTCAGTGAAAATGGGGAGATCTTCCACCCCCTCTCTTTGGGTTGGCCTAGCAGGACATCCAGGTGTTATGCATTTAACAACATTGCTTCTCTCCCTTCTCAGTGCAGTAGCAAAAGTCACAATTTCTCTCTTTTTCTACTTTTATGAATTGCATTATTTATTTTATTATGTCAGGGTTTAAATATTGTTTAAATGTATGTATTACATTGTTGCTACACCAAAGGTCATCCTATATGTTTACATTACATGTTTATTTCAAATGAAACCCACAGATCATTAACACAAAACCCTAAATGACAGACTATTAAATCTGCAATATATTAAACTACGGAGATCCAGCAACTCCACACTGACTTACATCATTTGCAATTATAAATTCAATTTAGCTGGATTATTTGAATGCAAGCGATAGATTTTGGACTGATGTCCCTAGGAATAAGCCTGCCATTATTTGATTATTCCATTATCTTAGTGTTATATATAATTATCTTTATTTTAATGAACGCTTTGTATATGCTTGGCAGCTTTTCACCCTGGCTGAGTTCCCACCTTGGGTGTTTCTGACTCGGTGACCTTTGAAGATCTTTGGATGTTGTGGGGAACCCTTGACCTTTGGTTGTGCCCCAAGCACAGTGGCATGTTCTCATGTTCCTCGGATAATTACCTTGAGTAGATGGATGCCTATGAACGCACTCCAAGGGCACTTGTGCTTAGGAATGGATGTGAGATGGGAATTATTCCATTTAGCAAAGAGGATTAATGTTTCATTACAAAAGGTAATTTATTCAATTGTATGCAAAGAGAGGTTTGCCCATAATAGCATGTACGAAGCTTGCTTATTTCCAACTATTATATGATAAGTTTAATTCCTGTGGAAACACCTGTAACTCCATTGTGTATCTTTGGGGAGGACTTGACCAATCCCAGAATGACTTAGATTCTATTAATTAAAACACTTTAGAAGAAAGAGACAAGAGAGGCCTGTCCAGGTGTCCGTTGGCAAATTAGAACATGCAATTCAAACGTTGGTTTGGATAAAGCAGGTCATTTGTAGGAGTGCCTAAAATGATGATTGACCAGGCATATCCTCTTGTATGGACATCTGATGGAGCTCAAGCAAGTCCCAGACTTGATCAGGGTGGTTCATTGAACTCAGCACAAGGTTGAAATGAGGGGTCCTTGGTGCCCTCTGAGCTGGGTGGTTTTCTTGCAGATGTTTCAGGACCCAACTAGGCAACATCATCAGTGCTAGAAAGGAGCGGGGTTCGAGGAGAGGAGGAGGAGGGCTGTGGGGTCCTTAGTGCTCTCTGAGCTGGGTTGTTTTCTTGATCCAAGCTAGGTAACATCATCAGGGCTAGTCCTACTTAGTTTGAATAATGAAACACGTTCAAGAAAACAACCAAGCTTGTGACTTCTGCAGATGTTCTAAAGCGCAGCTGTGTTTTCCACTATTGGAGGAGATGCCAACAGTATCACTTGCAGCACTAGAAAAGGAGTCAAGGCTTTGTACAGAAGGAGACAAAATTCCAGGCAAGGGGCAAGCTCTTCAACAAGTCAAGTGTACACATAAGTGGAACAGCTAAAAAGCCACCCCTGGATTTCTTCAGAGGTTGCCAGCACCGTCTCCAGAATCTTTTCTCAGTGGATGTGGAATTCCTCTTCTATGGAAGACTACCCCCTAGGCCTGTTCAGGGACGCAGATTCTAAGAGAAAAGGGGATTCGGAGGAGATGTGGGCTTCGTCACACCTGTCAGGGTATCCTTACACCGAATGTAGCTTTTCCCAAGATCACATATGGCTGCAGAGGGCAGGCGTGAGATAGGGAAAATAAAAAGTACAGTAACGATGTGCAGTAGTCAAGATTTTATCTAAATCACCTTTCCCCCCTCAAATGCTAACTCTAAGATCCATTATCTCTTACCCATCTTGAGAACTTCTTGGATGTCCTTCCCTCAGGTTCCTTGTGAAGTTCCTTGAAGAGGAAATTCTAGATCCACATTGTTTATCCCCATTTAATTAAGGAGGGGCAGAGTTCTAGGTTTCGGTCTCCCTATTCAACATTAGAACTGTGCTTCACCTCTTTTTCCTTTGAAGGCTACACGGTCATCCTGCACTAACAAATATACGAAGGCACAACGCGGAGTTCCTCAACTCGGTGAACTCCAGAACTTCTAGGACTGAGACTACCAGAACTGGGAATTCTCTGAATTGCAGTCTGAACCCGTATAATTGGGGAAGGATTGCCTTGTCTTGGGAACTTCGTATCTCACACTTTCCCATCCCTATTTTATCTGTGCTGCTTCAGCAACCTGCCCTAGGCTTTTTCTCCAAGACAGTCAAAACACTGCTGAGTAAAAACCAGCAGTGACACCTTCAAACGCTCCCTTAACATCACCAGGAATTTATTTTTGGCCAGCTCTCTGTGAATGCAGTTGTGACAAGCAATTGACCGTCAACACAGCCATTATTTCTAACCATGATGAGAATGTTGGATTAGCCAAAGGGGAAAGGGCACTTGCGTCATGCTGGCAGCATTCCCTGTTCCTGAAGTTCTAATCATTCCTTTTCGGACTGGGATCAATATCTGAAGAGGCGACACCTGGACTTGGTCAGGGAAGAGACACTGCTCCGTGTCCCATGTGCCGTCATTCAGCTGATCAGAAATGGAAGAGGAGGAAGAAGGCAACCCACTCAGGGGAACAGAATGTTATTTCCCCTAAAAGTAGAAAGCAAAGATGACTGTTCCTCCATCCTGACTGGGCAGTATCTTTGGACTGGACCATCCTATGTCCAGGTCTTGAGGTCTAGCCAGCCCTTCCCATCCTGGGACCCACCCGGTACATTGGAGCGCAATTCCCAGGAGTGTTTGTCATTTAAGATTCAACTACAATCTCCACAGGAGGTTTGAAGCAGCTTTTAAACCAGCAGGTTGCCAAAGAGATAAAGCAGTCTAAAAAAGAGCCGTTGAAATCCAGGTTTGTTCAGCAACTGGGGTTTCCATTTGAATGTAATACAATCACATTCCTGGGAAGACACTGTATGTGTGTGCATGTGTGTGTATGTGTGTGCACACGTGCACCATTATTCAAACCTTGGTGACTCACAGGTGAATATGTGAAGTTGTTCAGTTGTTGTAGTAGTGATACCCACACACTCGTCTCTGCCCCCTTTCCCTCCATGGTGATGCTTGCACTGGTTGCTACCCATAACACAAACTTGAATTAATTTTAAGAATGACAGTCTAAGGACTTGGGTGTTGGAAAAACCATGTCTTTTTGAAGCAAGACCATGATTACCTATCCTAATTGCTGATGAGAAGTAACAGAATAACAGAGTTCAGAAGGGACTTTGGGGGTCTTCTAGTCCAAACCTCTGCACAAGGAGGAAACCCTATACCATTCCAGACAAATGGCTCTTCTCCAACATCTTCTTAAAAACCTCCAGTGTTGGAGCACTCACAACATCTGGAAGCAAATTGTTCTAACTGTCAGGGAATTCTTCTTAATTCCAGGTTGCTTCTCTCCTTGATTAGTTTCCATCCATTGCTTCTTCTCCTGCCTTCAGGTGTTTGGGAGAATAGCTTCTTTGTGGAAGGGCCTCAAATATTGGAACACAAGTATTATGTCATCCTTTCTTTTCTCTAGACTAGCCATATCTAATTCCTGCAATGTTCTTTATAATCAAGGGAAACTAAAGAAGGAAGGAGACATGTTGTCTGCTTTCCATGTGGTTTTTGCCATAATCACCTACAGAAGCAATATCTGCTCTCTGCCAGACCATAAATTTTCCTGAATGATCTTTCAATTAATGTCAAATGTGCAGCAAAATAGATTTGGGGGGGGAGAGAGAGAGGGGGGAAGGAGAATGATCCTTTTGGGGGGCAGCAGAATTTTATCCTGGCCTGGACCTCTTCCTGGGCCACGTTCCAGCACCCAGGCTACTTGTGAGACTGGCTCCCTCTTCCCACAAACAGAAGCCTCTCTCCCCCCCCCCCACATTATGTCTCCAGTGGAAAGCCTGCAAAATACGCCAATGGGATCAGTTATCAGGCACTAAGATTCACGGTGCTGGGCTCCCCCCCCCCGATAAAGTAATAATTCCCAAGCAACTTCCCGAATTGCAATTTATTCCACTAGTAAAACATCGAGAAGGTAAATCACAAAGGGGATAATCACTTCTTTTCTTTCTTGTAAATCATGCCAGGTTTGAGAAATGAACGCTTTCTTTACATGCTGGAATCTGCATTTTGTACTTCCTTGGCAAGGCTGGAGAGACAGGAGGAGGAACTGTACTTTGCCTAAATGCAAAAGCATCAATTTGATTAAAAATCTGGGGCAGGTCAGCACCTGCAAAGAGGCCCCTGGAGACCCCCAGCCCTCTCCTTGCCTTGCAGCCTGGGAAAAGTGAGCTCAGCGGCTTCCTCAGGGCTCAGCAGCTGATCCCCTTCTCTGTCCTGTAGTTTGGCTCCATATCTGCTCTGGGAGCAAGTCTTCTTGGGAAAGAAAGTCATGACCCCCCCAACACCTCCCCCCCATCTTTTGCAGATCCTGAAACTATGGATCTTGGCACCATTCTCCACCATCCCAGGGAGAATGTCACCATCCTGTCAGAACTAATCCTTCCATCTCCCTCCACCATCTGGTCAGAACTGATGGAGCTTCTTGGATGAGAAGTGAAATGTCTTCTTCCTGAAGGAAAAAAAACAGTCCAGTTGCCAAAGGGGTGACAACCATGACCTGGATGACTGAGAATCTGCATGGAAAAGGAGGAGTTTTCATAAAATGGAAGGGCAACCAGCTTGAGAAAACCTTACCAAGAAAGCTTCAGGGGATTCATGCAGGACTCAAGCCTGACTTAGAATCGTGGAGTCAAACGGCTGGAAGAGGACTTGGACATCTTCCGGTCCAGCCCAAGGCAGGAGTCCTTATACCATCTCGGATAAATGGTTGTCCAATCTTTTCGCGAAAATCTCCAGCAATGGAGCACCCACAACTCCAGGAAGAAAATTGTTTCTTCGATTAATCATTTATCAATCACTGATTAATCAAGACTTGAAGGCTCCCCAACTCTAGTGGGAAGGTTTGGGGACAGCCACTTGGAGAAGCAGTGGCAGGTGGGAATGGGTGGGGGCAGGATGATTCCTAATCCCAACAGAAAAGGGTCCCATCTCTTGAAACTCAAGACCACCCAGGCACCCAACTGGGCCATCCACGTCCAGACCAGCCATGAATCACAAATCTCCCAAGCTAGACATTTGCTGTTCCCCCCCACACACACACACATTCTATCCTTAACAACTGAACTGATTAGAATGAAACTTTGACTTGATTAGTGATTATTGTCTCTGCATGATAGTTGCATGGAGGCTCCCTCATTTTCAGCTTTTGTTTCTTAAGAAAGACGGCCGGGCATCTTGTCCGCTGATTTACAGCTCGGATTCCCTGTTCCATATTCATCTGCCTTGTTTCCCTCCGTTTCCTTTCCTTTTTTTCAGGAGCAAAGCTGGCATCGTTGCAGCCATTCTTCTTTCCCTCCCGGGCATCTATAAAACTTTACGCATCTTTTCTTTCACCCGATAGAAATTAAGTCTTTAGATTTCTGTTTTTGACTCCCATATTTTGCTTTTCTATGTTTTGCCTTGTCTTGTTACTTGAGTATTTTTTTTAATACAACATACCTCCCGTCTTACCACTGAGAGAGCTGATGCAGAAAATATAACAATGTTACATGTGTACTTCAAGAAAGGTGATCCTCATTATTTCTAATTAGCTGAAGATAGCTGCTGAACCCACTCCAAGCGCTGTTTTATTTACATGTTAGGGTTACGTTAAGTGGAATGGGGGAGCCAGCCATGATTAGTCGAAGTGAAATCACTTGGAAAACAGTCATCATTCGTCTCCTGCCTGCCGTGATCAGGGTTTTCCTTCTTGTCCCAGGGTAAAAGATTTTGTAAACAACAGCTGAATGTTTATCTCCAGTGGGGGAGCTTCCCATCTCATGCTGAGCTGGATCTTTGCAACTGGAAAGACTCTCTCTCTCTCTCTCTCTCTCTCTCTCTCTCTCTCTCTCTCTCTCTCTCTCTCTCTCTCTCTTCTCACTTTCTCTCTCTCTCTTTCTCTTTCTCACTTTCTCTCTCTCTTTCTCCCTCCTCTAGACCCTAGATCTCGATATTATCCACCATTAGACACCTTCTGTTTGTTTCATTGGTCAAAAGAGACACAGGCAAACTGCAAGGACGGGCAGCCACCTTCCTCTCTGACTGCATTCAGAGCATAAACTGGATTCAGAAATAAACTGAATCCTAGATTTTTGCAGTGCTGAATCTGGACAACAGCCAACTTGGTTCCATGCCACTTTGGATTCCATGCCACTCCTCAGGAAGACGATAAAGTCCCAATGTTAGTTTTCCGAAGCTTCCAAGAGCATCTTCCTGCGTGGTCACCTTTGCTGCGTGGCCAGTGGACTCAGCTGGATGCCAGGCAGTGAGTGAGGCACCTTCCCCCATTCCTCCATTGCCCACCACTAGAGACCAAGAAAGCCCCTGAGATGGACCTTCTTCTCCACCCCAGAAGCAGCTCTTGGTCAATAGGGGTTGCTCTGGCTTAGAGGCAAATTCTGGCAAGGCTTCATGTTTCCGAACCAGGAAGTCGGTAACGTGCTGCATCACTCCGTGGCCGAAGGAAAATGACAAGAGCCAAATCAGCAAGGGAGGATCTTAATTCCCCAGCTAAACTCATTCCGTTAATGAGAAAGACCGGAGATGCAAAGTCCTCCACTGTGATGTCAGGATCGCTCTGTGGAAGCTCAGAGCTCAGCATCCTCCACCCGCCCGCAAAATATTTAGACTGGGGACCGATTCCCCCCCCCTCGTTCTGCTCTCGGAACGGGCTCAGATGTGGAACATTTCAATCACAGCCTCTTTATTAAATAATAACTGATATTTACTTACTGTCTCTTTATCCTCCAAGCTCCTAAAACTTGGCAAACTTTAATTAATAGCTGTTTTAATAGTTAAATAACCTTCAGAATGGTTTTTCATTTACTTGGCCCCCTCTGAAATGAAGTCATAATGATTTGAGTCAAGTGATAAAAACACAACATATGGCAGAATGTTTGCAGGTTATTAATGAGAGACGCCAACCAGCAGGAGCAGAAGAGATTTTACTCTTCACATTCCTCTGCTGAGCGGATATGCTGGGACTCGAAAGGGAGCCGTTATCCCTTGATGGTTTCTGCATGGAGTCTCCAGTCTATCCGCATCTCCACTGATGCCCGTTTCAACCCAGGTCTGATTCAGCAGGGATCCTTGAAGATCTGGCCATCGGATCTCTCCCTGATTCCTTGCCTGGAAGGAGGGTTCCTTCTACCGTGTTCTCCTCTCTAAAGTTTTGTGGTTTTAAGGCAAACTCTTGGTTTTTTTAAGGCACATAATAAAGCTATACAAATTTTAGTAACCGGTATTCAGTGGAAGTCATGCTCAAAGATCTGAAAAAGAGGCAAATAGATGCATTCTGGTTTTTGAATTATTTAATTTCTGTTTATTTAATACCTCTGCTTTTATGACATTTGTAAGCCACTCCGAGTCACCTGACAATGAGACGGGCGGCATATAAATTTAATAAAGAAAAAAATAAAAATTCTGGGATTCGAAATCCCAATGCTTTTCCTCCTCCAAACTCTTTGGACGTGCAACCCGCCCCTCTTTGCTGGATTCCCTGGCTGGCTTCTGTGGCTTCCATTCTTACATGGGCGACATTCGAGTCTTCAGCTTTGGGAGACTTTCAGCGAGAAATTTGTTCCCCTCCAGACAATGGAGTAGAAAGTCTCGTCTGTCCTCATTGTGTTTTGCTTTGCATGGGGACATTTTTTAGAGGCTCCCGCCTGATGCTTGTAAGCTAGCCAGAGTCACTTTTCGCGAAAGGGATGGCCATACAAATTTGATTTTAAAAAACCAATACAAACTAGTGAAAAAATAACTAAACAAAATAAATACACTCCTGCATTCAGTTCTGCTCACCACAATATAATTATTATTATTTTTTTGAGATTCTGGAAAGAGTGCAGAGAAGAGCAACAAATATGATTAGGGGAATGGAGGCTAAAACATAAGAAGAACAGTTGCAGGAATTGGGTATGTCTAGCTTAATGAAAAGAAGGACTGGGGTGACATGATAGCAGTCTTCCAATATTTGAGGGGCTGCCCCAAAGAAGAGGAGGGGGTCAAGCTATTGTCCAAAGCCCCTTAAGGCAAAATGAGAAGTAATGGATGGAAACTAATCCAGGAGAGAAGCAACCTGGAACTAACAGTGAGAACAATTAACCCATGGAACAGCTTCCCTTCAGAAGTTGTGGGTGTCCAACACTGGAGGTTTTAAGAAAAAACTGGACAACCATTGTCTGGAATGGTATAGTGTCTCTTGCTTGAGCAGAGGGTTGGACTAGAAGATCTCCAAGGACCCTCCCAACTCTGTTATTCTATGTCCCATTTTCTATATTCTAGTGATGCTAAGGAAGCTCATCAGAAAATTATTTCAATGCATAACTATAAAAGCTAAGGGTTTGAGGAATCGTTCTGCAGCATTTCTCTCTTTTGCAAGAAGCATCCGTCATCTATACCTCTCTGCTGCCAGGGCCACCTTTGGGGCACCATCTCCTTTGGTGCCACTTTTTATATGAATTGCACCCATAAAAGCTTACTAGTTTGGTTCTTTTGAGATTCTGCTGCTCCTTTTCCTTCCCCACCCATTCCACCTTCTTACCAACCGAAGGTATTTGTCTCAGCCTGGGAGTCTTCAACGTGTCCACAGAATGTGGGGCAGGACTGCCATTGATTTATCTCCCGATGCCATCTTTACCATCTGTTTTTATATTGCTTTCAGCACATGATAAGTGGTTCCCAGATATTGCCGAGCTTGGGAGATTGCAAAGTTCATGAGCTTGCACAATTTATGATAAGGCAGAAAATTGTCTTAGTGCATCATTCATACAAGCAACATCCAGAACAAATGGTAGACTCCTCCAGATGTTTCTTTCTGTTCAGAAAGTTTTGAAAGTTGCTAAATTACCAGCTGCCCAATGATTTAAGGGTCTAGCACCAATTAACTTGTTTCACATTTAGATGTGTGGCAATTAGGAAACTCTTCCTGTCCTTTTTCTGCTAAACACACCCAACAAAGTTGGTCAAGGCCTTTCAGTTTTGCAGAGAAACCTCCTGGAGCTGATGGCAGACTTCAGCTGGCCCTTTCTCAATGTCATAAAGTATTTGCCAGGCGGTGTAATTAATTTGGAGTCTATGTGTGGAGGCACCTTTTGCAGGGCGTCTACCATACATCATGACATCACTTCTTGCCCTCTAGTTCTGAGCTGGTTTGGTGATCTCCTTGCCTCCTTCTCCAAGTTTCTTCGAATGCGGCTCCCATGGCGGTGTACTGATTCTTCTTTAACCAAGTTCTTCCTTCCTTTATCTCCTCAGCCTGCTTACTACCTAATGCTGCTTTATGTAACTCTTGGATTCTCAGGATAATTTTGCAAAATGCAACCAGATTTCTCGGCTACAGTATGATGTAATTTCTCCTGATATCTTGTATTAATTGGACACTGTAAAATATTCCAGAAATTCACTGATGCCCTTGAGCTACAATCATGTTTATTTCCATAACTCTTTGATAAAATATTTGTCTTCGCCCTGAATAATTTGCCAAAAAAAAAAGCAAGGAGGGATTGGGAAAAAGAAAGAAAAGGCAAAATTAGAAGAATCTATTATTCATACATGCTTTTCTTTCAAGCATCCCACGTGAAGAACACAGATTCCTCTCTCCTGAATTTGTTACGGCTTTCATGAAATGTGCCACCATAGATACTTGCCTTAAAAACAACAACAACAACCAAATTACATAGTGGCAATATTTATATTTAAAGGAGGCAGAAACCAATCATTTTTTGGAACCCAGAGGATGCGAGAGGCTTCTTTGAAGACATTGATACAGTCCCAAGTTGTTACTGTAGAGGGAAAAAGGATTTACATCCTGGGATTTTTTTAAAAAATGTGTCGATAGAGAAGAACTTGCAGGTTGTCCTTCTGATGGGCATCAGAGCCATCTTCGGATGCCGCTTCTCCTTAGGAGGCACAAGGCAGGCTCTCCTCCGGGAAGCACCACTTCAGAGCTTATTTCCTGTCTGTAACTTGGAATAAAGTTAGAAGGAATTGATTGAGGTGATCAGCCTTGAAAGAAGGGTTGAGAAACTGTCTTTTGTTGTGTTGTTGTTGTTGTTTTGTAACTCTGGCTGTGTTTTTATTCATTTATTCAAATTATACCATGTCTTGCCACTTCAACAAGTCTCCTCTGTCTGTTTGATCACCCCTTAATGTCCAGGCTGTCCTCCCCCTGCAAATTCGAGATGTGTCCTTCAACACCTCCCCCACCCCCCACCCCAACATAGGTAGTGCCTTAAAGGAAACCTGGATTAAAGAGGGTGGTTCCTTTATCAAATCTAGGAGGGCTTTTTAAGAGAAACGCCCTTGACATTCAATGCAGCATTTGGCTCTGTTTTACTAGGCTCCCTCCAGGGATTCTCAGCCCACCTCCCTGCCTCTGAGGTTCCTGGAAGGGATGCTATGGCTATTATAGCCCAGAGGTCAGTCTAGTGATTCTTCCTTGACCAGGGTCCCTGGGCTCCAAAGAGGAGTGGGCTGCAGAAAATGTCTATTTTTCAAGCAGCTTCAACGGCTATTTCTTAGGAGATGGGAGGAAATCCACCCCCACCCCCTCCCTGTCTTTCATTAGACAAACAAATTCAGAATCCAGACAAGAATGGAGTCTACAGCTTTTTACAAGTGAAAGATAAAATTAGCTGTTGAAAAGAGCTAATCCAATTCGATTAGTTGCTTTCAGACTCCAGTGCCTTTTCATTTGGCCTGCTCGATCGGGATCTTGATTAGATAAGCTTGAATTGGCCGTGTGGTGGTGGTGATGGGGGGGGGATGAGATGGAAGGCTGCAACCGTGAGTGCCATCCAAAGGAGCACCACCCCCCCCCCAGTCGCTCTGCCTTCCCAAAGTGGCTCCCCCTGGCAGGCCTTGCTCCCGCCTGGAGATAATTTCATTTAGCCTTGGCACTTTGGCAATAGACTTAAGTAAACACAGATCACCACTTTAATTAGCCTATACATAAATAATGGAGTGCTGGATTAGCTCAAAGTATGTGAGCATCAACCCCAGGTGTTGCTCTGAAGTCAGCCACCAGCACGCAGCTTTTTTTCCTGCACGTCTGCATACATTTAAGAAGGCTGCGATAGGTTTAATTGATTCGCGGGCTTCATTATTCTGTCTTTTACATTTGCCGTTGAATGAAAGGTGCCTTTTATGTACAGAATAAAAGACGGTTATCTTAGAAGACAGATTCCCGTTGCTCTTGTAGCACACAACAACTGTGGAAAGAATGGGGGAGCACATGCCGTCTGTATCCTGGGCCCCACCCGCATTGGTTGCCTGAGGTTCCAGGGGAAATTTTAAGGGATGGTGTCCAGCATTTATGGGTTGGGTCCAGATTGCCTCCAGGACTGCATCTTCCCATTGCAGCTGGCCCAACTTCTGCCCCCACATTGGTGTGAGCAATAGACAGCTCCCTGTTTCTGGAGGTCAGGCTGGATGATCTTCAGAGGTGCTGCTTGTGGGGCAGCACTAGCTCAGGAATAGCCTCCAGCTCAAGATCCAGTTAGCTCTTTTCTTGGTTACCTTCTGGAAGAAGCTGAAAACACCCATCTGAGTTTAGATGTCAGTTGTTGGGGCTCGTATATTTCATGCTTTGGGATTGTAGTTTGTTGCTTTGTTCTCAATGTATTTTCATCTTATTTGTAAGCAGCCAAGAGTCTGATGGCTCAGTGGCTCAGTGGGTTAGGACGCTGAGCTTGTCGATCAGAAGGTCGGCAGTTTGGCGGGTCGAATCCCGAGTGCCGCGTAGCAGAGTGAGCGCTTGTTACTTGTCCCAGCTCCTGCCAACCTAGCAGTTTGAAAGCACGTAAAAATGCAAGTAGAAAAACAGGGACCACCACGGTGGGAAGGTAACAGCGTTCCGTGCGCCTTTGGCGTCTAGTCACGCCGGCCACATGACCACGGAGACGTCCTCGGACAAGCGCTGGCTCTTCGGCTTTGAAACGGAGATGAGCACCGGCCCCTAGAGTCGGAAACGACTAGCACGCATGTGCGGGGGAACCTTTACCTTTACCTTTTAAGAGTCTGATTAAATTGCAGCTGGCAGAGAACAACCAACCAAAGGCTTTAAAAAGTAATAAAAGCTAACTATGTGCTCATTAAATGAAATAGTTTTTTCCCTACTAAGTGCCCATCGGGGTGGTCGGGGGAGAACCCACAGCTTAAGAAATGGGTGTGAGTATTCTGTGTATTGGCTAGAGGTTGAAATGCTTAATAAAATGTAAATAAATAGCACAGTCACTATTAATTAATACAGAAAAAAATGGATGCTAAGATTGTACGCTCCATGAAAGATGATGCTCACATTTTCTTCTCAGTCACCAATCATCACATGTGGAAGACTCAGGCACAGCGTGCTCTGATTCCTCCTGTCGTGGAAGATGAGCTGTCTCCAAAAGGATTTTATCCACTCAACCCTAACCTAAGCAGCTTGGCCAAAATACATTGCATGCCCACCGAACGACTGATCTCCTGATCAGAGCATGTCTTAGTTGCAGCTCTCCATCCCCCTCTAACAGATGATAATGATGTGACTCAGTTCACAATCAGGTCAAATGAATAATGGACATAATTAATGTGATTAAAAGCTAGGAATAAGTCTTTTCCTCTTTCCAGATGAAGAGCTGTTGACCCCAAGAACTTTGCTTCATTCCTGCCAGCCTGTGAGGAGAAACAGGAAACAGAAAAGCCCAGTTAGGTGCACGTTGGTAGAAAAGATGTCCAGAGAATAAATAACATCAAAATAAATGTGAGGTTAAACTAGAGAAGTACCTTTTTCACGCAAATTGAAGGCATCCCGTTATAATCTGTATAAAAATAGACGCTTCATCCATCCAGACCCAGGATGGTGGAATTTCTACAGGGACTGGTTTTGAAGTACAGCCAGGATGTCCTCAGGGTGAAGCTCATCCATGAGACCACTTGAGCTTTGACTCCAAAGCACAAAGGCCCTGCTGCTATCACACATGTGGCTGTAGCCTTGAACCCAGAAATTCTGCTTTGGGGCTTAAGAACATGGCCAATTGAGTGGAGCTGCTGGGGAGACTGGTCCTTAAGCTCAAAAGTGGACTTAGACTCAAATGCCTCCTAGTTAATGTTGCATCTTCTATATTTTATTTTTGAAGATCAACAATGGCCATATTATACCTCGCTCTGCATTCCCTGAGGCTTCTTCAGGACAAAGGTTTTCTCAAAAGGAAGCCTTGAGCCCTGAGTGGCCAGCTAAGGCACAAAGCAGAGATGAATGGCCTGAAGTCTTAGCATTGCCCAAAGACCTTGAAAATGCCAGAGACTTTCCGAAAATTGTCCTCAGATTGTAATATATAATGTTGTAGAAGGGGAGGGATATTTAAATGCAAGAGGAGAAGTCATGTGAATTGTGTTACTTTAGTTTCAGTGCAATTATGCTGCTGTTCTTCGGATGAAGCCCCTGGACACTACTCAAAGGATAAGTGTACCCCTCATCCAAAACCAGGTTGTGTGCTTCCATTGTAAAGCTGGGTTGTGTAGGCAGAAATGCCAGCGGCTTCCATTGTAACAGACCAATAACTATTCTAAACAGGAGGCCTTGGTCTTCTCTAGAAAGGCCTTCAAATCTCCAAGTAGTTGAAAGATCAATGGGAGGCTTACTGAGAGGTCAAAGCTTTTAAGTATCTAGGTGTCCATTTTCAATCTTCTACCTGCTGGACTAACCCGGTGGATGTCAGAGCTCAAAGATCACCCCCTGCAAGCATTAAATACAAAAGCCAAACATGATAGAAAGGATGACCCAGCAGCAATTAAATTACACAAAGTTCAGGGTCTGATATTATTTGGTGCTCAGTTTTTGCAGCTTTAAGGATGCCACAGACTCATCAAGGGATGTCCGTGGTCCTGGATCTTCCTGGTTCTAATCATCACACTGGCTCACAAGGTCCTCCTTGACTTGTGGATTCACAACCAGTTCTTAATTTGTACTGAGAACTGAGTTTTGTTGGACCGACTTTAGATTCCAGTTTGGATGCTTCGACCGATTTTATTGTCCAGTGACGGAGATTCCCTGCTCTGCAAACTATTGGGAAACTTCACCAGCTTTAGAGTGGGACATGAATTCTGATTCAGAGCCATTTAAAAAGGTTTGCAGAGGAAGTTGGCTGAAAGTCAAAGAATGCATCAGCTGCTAGGTCTATATATGGTTAGCAACATACTACTTCGTACTACCAGCCATGCTGCTAAGAAAAATAATGATGTTAGAGGCAAGCTCGCTTAACACATTGCTACATAATGAAGCCTCCCACCTAAAGCATTTGCATTTTTAAAAAATTTAAACATGCAGCTCTCTGTTTGTCACAAACAGTGGGGCGGGGGAGAGAGGTGGAGGGAAAGGGGCTGAAGTTGAAGAAGAATCTTTCCTGGGTTTGGGAATTCCACAAGAAAAGAGGGGTTTTTTTTGCCAGTAAATGTGACCTGTTGAAGAAAACAACAACTCAATCTCTTTTAATCTTGCACCCCCTCGCCTCACCCCCCCCCCCGCTTTTGTTCCTTCTACACACGCAGCACTGATTCTTTCCTTAATGAATTAATATTCCTCTGACTGAGGGCTGTGGAGACAGCTTTGCCTCTTTTCTGTCCACTTTGGTTTGCATATAAATTAGTGTTATGATATGCATTAATTAGCATATCCTCCAGTACACAAGGAAGATGAATAGATAGGTATGCTCAGGATGGCTCAAAATAGTTTCCCCCACCCCTCCAAAAATTACACTTATTTAAGAAGACTGGGCAAATGTGATACACGGAGAATTCAATCGTAATTCTTTTTAAAGAGAGATGGAAAATAGCTCGTCCTACCCATCCAGGAAGCCTATCACGCCATCTCTCTGGTGGCACGAAATATGCCGGGGCCCCTGCAGGATTGACAAGGGGTAAAAAGGAACTTTTCTTGAACAACAGAATAACAGAGCTGGGAGAGACCATGGAGGTCTTCTAGTCCAACCCCCTGCTCAGATAGGAAACCATACGCCATTCTGGACAAATGGCTGTCCCGTATCTTCTTTAAAACCTCCAGTGATGGAGTACTCCTGAAGACAAACCATTTTGCTGATGAATTGTTCTAATGTCAGGAAATTAGTTTTACCTTGCTTTTCTCCTTGATTAGTTTCCATCCGTGGCTTCTTGTCCTGCCTCTGTTGAGTCGTGTTACTGGTTGCCTCAGAAAGATAGAGACTCCATTAAGCCAGCTCTAACTCTCACTTTTTCTGGGTGAGGCAGTTTTTTCTGGGTTGTCAGGCTGGGTGGTCTCCTTTGATGACCTCACCCCCCCCCCAACTCCCCTCTGTTGATGGTAAGCCAGCTCTGAAAGTTCCCACGTAGAGTTGGCATTTTTCTCTTCTCCTGGGCCCTCTCTACTGGTCATCTTGCCTAATGTCCAATAAAGTTCAAATTCATTGTTTTGATAACAGTTCTAAGGTTTGGTGCCTCTTTGGTGGGTGTTCGCATTCTGTTCCCTGCCTGTGTCCTTGGATCATTCAACCATTGTCTCTGGTTGGCACTTCCAGTTCCTGTCATCCCCCCTCCCTGTGTCCTTCCTTCTCCCCTCCCCCTGTTTCATGGCAGGCTGCCATCAAAGCGAAACAGGCCTGAAGCCGAGTGATGGCACGTCTGGCAGAGGCTCCCTGGGGACCCTCCGGAGCTGAGTAGGACTTTCTGGCTTGGGAGAGGAGAAGCAAAGAGCCAGCTTCACAAAGCCACCTCATCTCCTCGGTTGGCCCCGTACCCGCTTCCCAAGCAGTGCACATCTAAGGAGGACTCCATCACTCGCTCTCTCTCTGCCTAGCTTGCCAGCCACCCCAGCCAGTATGCACCCCCGACAACAACATCTTGATGGACAAGAGTTCCCACAGTGCCAAAGATCTCAGCTAGGCCAGCATCGTGGCCGTGCAGAAAAGGAGCCAAGGAAGAAAGTGTGGAAACAGCTGTGATATGGAAACAGAAAAGACCTTTTGAAATTCCCATGGCATCAAGGGGGGCGCAGCTCCACCTCCTTTATTTATAACTGATGAATCTTGACCTTTATGTGAAGCTTTGGGAAATTGCAACTTTATTTCGGCTTCCACTGCTGACTCCCCTCTCTTCCAAAGGTTCCCCCCCCTTTGATGAGGGTGAAGCAGTTCACAAAGGATATTACAGTGACAGCAGCGGGTGGGGGGAGGAAAGGGAGGGGGGCAGAAAGGTTGAACTGCCTGCAGGTGATCTATATGAACCCAGGCCCATTACAGAAAGGCATAAAGTAATGCAGAAAAGGTATTTTTCAGCCAATGTGCTGACGCAGCTTCCTTTTTGTTTCTTATCTCAAAATGATGCATGAATTATCTCCAGCCAGAGCCTGAAATTCATATTATGGACTGCCTCCTTACATGTTTTATTTGGGCTGTAAAATGGCACCTTATTATTCCTTCCTTCTGGGCTGCTTTTAATGAAACTATGATTTGGAAGTGAAAGATTTATTGCATTTTGAGCGAGGGATCGGTGTCTCGGTGCTGGGGAAGAGGCGGCCGGAAGGAGGAAGCCAGAAGGAGAATGTGCAGAGAAGGCTCCTTTGAGGTGTCTGCCGTACCATCCGCTCTCTTTGGAAAGAACCCCAAAATATTCCGAGGCTTTCAGGGAGGCGCTTTTGAAAGGAAGCTCTGCAAGTTTCTCCTCTTGCTGTCACCCCTCTTTAATGCAACCACCTCTACCGTGGTAGATCCTCTTCCAATGACCCGGTGCTGGGCTTGTCTACTTCTGCATCAGAAGCAGGTTAAAAATGAAAAATGAAAGCAAGACGGTGCCTCCTGCGCAGGTTTTTCAATTGGCCATGACACAATTTGCAACCACACTAATAAAGAGCGTTTGCATTCAGTCACAACTCCGAGTCTGGGAGTTAAAAGAGGCAGGGAGGAAAGCAGAGCAAAGGAAAGCAGGATGCATCTTGCCCAAACACACACATTTCGGCTGCCACCCACAAACCCACTATAGGAAACTGACAGGGGAAGGCAGAGTTATGGCTGTGACTCTCTGGAGAGGGAGGAAACAAACGGGGGCTGCTCCTGCACTGGGGAGGGGTGGCATCCCCTTCTGAGTGGGGGTTCCCGAGGGAGAGCACCAGCTTGGAAGGCCGATCCCTGCTGCCCCCCCCCCGCATCTTCTCCCCAAGCCAGACTCCAGTGCTGCAGCTCAGTTCCTTTTTTACAGAGAGGACATGTCCACCTCCAGCCCTTCCTGGCTTCCTGGGCATCCCAGGGTGGAGCAGACCAGCCACTTGATGGATGGTGGACAGCAGGACCTTCCCGCTGGCTTCTCCTTTGCCATCCAGCCAGGGGAATCAAGGAAGCTATTGAGTCTCCCAAGTTGAGGAGTCCCTGCTGAGTGACATTTTCTCAGCTTGATTTATTGCTTTGCACCTGTTGCCAAGTAATGAGCTGTGAGTCTGCCAGACTGTTTACAGTCTCCGAAGGAGAGAAATCTTGCCTTGATCATCACCGCCCAGGCAAAAGAAGGGCTTGGAGAAGGGGACCTTCTGAGTCTGCTTTATCTACTGCCTGGATCCTTCAACCAACTGGGCCCTTCCCCGTGGATTCCTGAGCCTTCGGAGGGGGAGAGATCTTGACTCTGGGGGCCCCTCTGCTATGGAACTGCATCTTTCCCAGACATGATCCTCTGGATGTCTTGTGCAAGTTTCCTTCAACCTACACTTGCTTGAAAAGTAAGTCAGGGACTCCTGAGACTGGCCTTCTTGGCAAGACAAAGGTTGCAAGTGACGGTTGAGAAAGGAGTAAATGGAATAAAAAGGTTGAGTACTTAGCCTCTACCCCCATGCCCAACCTCCTTTGTATTTTGGAGTGTGGATGTATTTATGTATTCAGTCTAGTTTCCGGTCAAACTGGACCTCACTGAGGTTTCTGGAAGTTTTGACCTGATCCAGATGCACGGCAGCTTGTCTCAGTTTTCAAGTTCAGTTCAGAATAGAGCTGGAAGGGACCTTGGAGGTCTTCTAGTCCAGCCCCCTGCTCAAGCAGGAGACCCTATACCATTTCAGACAGGTCTTTTCTTAAAATCCTCCAGTGATGGAGCACCCACAACTTCTGGAGGCAAGCTGGTCCACTGGTTAATTGTTCTCACTGTTAGGAAGTTTCTCCTTAATTCCAGGTTGCTTTGCTCCTTGATTAGTTTCCATCTGTTATTTCTTGTCTGGTGCCTTGGAAAAAATAAGTTGACCTCTTCTTCTCTTGTGGCCGTCCCTCAAATACTGGAATACTGTTATGATGTCTGCACTAGTCCTTCTTTTCTCCAGACTAGACATTCCCAGTTCCTGCAACCATTTTTCATACGTTTTAGTCTCCAGGCCTTTAATTGTCTTAGTTGCTCCTCTCTGCACTTTTCCCAAAGTCTCAACATCTTTTTATAATGTGGTGACCAAAACTGGACACAGTATTCTCTCTCTCTCTCTCTCTCTCTCTCTCTCTCTCTCTCTCTCTCTCTCTCTCTCTCTCTCTCTCTCTCTCTCTCTCTCTCTCTCTCTCTCTCTCTCTCACACACACACACACACACACACACACACACACACACACCAGCCATAGGAATCAAGCCATTTACCTTTCTTCTTGCTGGTGCTTCCTTCTCTGTTGTGATTTCCAGATATGTTACCAAAGGAAGAAAGGGGGGGCAGGGCGTGCCCCCCACCTCAGGATGCAAGGGAGGGGAGATGCTGTTCCTTCCCTCCCCCAATAGCCATTCAAAGGACGCCCACTGCCTGGCATCTGTCGGATCCTCTGCCGCGCTCCCCCTCCACTTTCTCTCTGCCTCTCTGGAGGCCAGGAAGTCTCTTCAAACAAGAATGGAATTACTTTAAATATTAAAGGATTAGGCTAAAATCAACATACCTGGGGAAGATTTGTGTAAGGCAGGATTAAGATCTGAGCTCCATTGCCTTTGAACATTTATTTGGGGTGCTCCTGCCAAGGGGCAATGTAGAGCACATCTCTAGCCAGGAAAATGTAGATCAGGGTCTCTGCTTCCTGATTCTCTACCTCTTTCGGAGATAAGGATCTGTAAATCCAGTGGAGAATGTGCCTCTTCCTTATTTCCCAGATCTTATGAGCCTTAAAAACCAAACAAATAAATCCATCAAGTATAGAAAGTCCCCAGACAGATCTTAAGATTATAGGAGAGCATCAAGTAGATATCTTCTCCGCCTTCATAGCTCTCTTGTGTGGATAGACTTTACCTGCAGGATGATGGAGACAAATTTAGGACCGAGCTGAGTGGGACATGTATTGAGCAAAAGTTTGCACATAGTCTGAAACCAGCAAGTTGGAGAGACACCGAAACCCCAAGATTGTGCAGAAGGGAAGCAGAACCTCTTTCCTCAGACTAAGGATCACTTTGGACATGGGGAAGACCAGAAGACAAAGTTATGACGACCAGGGGCAAAACAAGCATCGTCCAGGCATGTTTGTGCTGCTGGTAACTCAGAGCCCCCATCCCCTTTCAGGGCTGCTTTCTTTCTCATGTTGGTATTTTGAGGATCTAGAAGTCGAGCTGAATTTCTTTGCTCCCAAAAGCATAGACAGAGATGATAATATATGCAAGCACAGAGCGATCTAAAGGCTCGCTGCCCTCTGCAATTATTCTTTGTTGTAAATCATTCTGCATTGGCTGTAAAGTTGCAGCACCTCATAAGGACCCTGTTCCCCTCACCCGTTCCTTGCAGATCTGTTTCATCTGGAAATGTGAAGCAGCTCATGGGCACATCCTGGCACCCTCCCTCTCCGTCTGGAGTCCATGTGGCCTTCACATTAGCTGCCCCCTCCCTTGACTTGAGGATGAGTGAGTTGGCAGCAGCTTGAAGTGCTGGCCAGTGGCATCCTGCACTTGGGGCAGCTGCATTATTCCTGCATGGCTTGTTCCCTCATAATATTGTCCCCACCTCATTGCGTCCGTGTGTGTGTGTGTGTGTGTGTGTGTGTGTGTGTGTTGCTGTTCTTTAATTTGGAGCCAGTTGCATCTCCAGAGGAATTATGCACAGCAAAACCATCCTCTCTAATTAAACGGAGAGAAGATATGGCGAAGTTTGGGAGCAAACATTGTTTGGAGCATCTCTTGTGGGCCCCCAGAGGCTGTCCGTGTGTTTCTGCCCACGTCTTTCACAGAACCCCCTTGAGTGGCTCTTCCTTTTTGCTCAAAGACCTTCCTTCTCTTGGTATGTAATTATTTTTTTGGGGGGGAGGGAAATTGTCATATATACATCCAGAGCACACATGGGTGTATACACCCAAATATTGTTTTCAAAATAAATAAACAAAGTACTGTCCATTCCCTTCACTTGAACCAACTATTAAGTCTATATCAATCTCTGCAGAAGTACCAATCCCCAGGCACTTCCTCAGTCTTCTGCAGCTACACAACTGCCTAGGCCCCTAGTGGCGAACCTATGACCTGCCTGCCACAGGTGGCACGCATAGCCCTCTATGTTGGTTCGTGCGCTATCGCCCCAATCCTAGGACTTCAGCTGGATTTTATAAAACTTTTTCACTTTAGGCCTCTGCCACTGTGTGCAATTTTTTTTAAAAAAAATGGTGATGTCCATTTTCCTCTATGAGTTCATGGTGACCTAACCCTAACCCTAAGTGGAATTTTCCTCCAATGGGATTTTCCCATGTATTTTACCAGGAAACATAGATAGGGCAGCCTAGAAAAGTAAGTGCCCTCCTAACCATACCCAAACACTCTGAATTTGTTGGCGATGTCCATTTTGCTGTATGAGTTCATGGTGACCTAACCCTAAGTGGAATTTTCCTCCAATGGGATTTCCCCACTTAATTTCCAGGAAACATGGACAGGGCAGGCTAGAAAACTCAGTGCCCTCTTAACCATACCCAAGAACTCCAAATTTGTTGGTGATGTCCATTTTGCTGTATGAGTTCATGGTGACCTAACCCTAAGTGGAATTTTCCTCCAATGGGATTTTCCCATGTATTTTACCAGGAAACTTAGATAACCCTAATTCCATGGTGGCGAACCTATGGGACGCATGCCACAGGTGGCATGCAGAGCCCTCTCTGTGGAAATGCGTGCTGTCGCCCCAGTCCTAGGCCTTCAGCTGGCTTTTATAAAACCTTTTTTGCTTTAGGCCTCTGCCACCATGTGTGAAAAAAAAAGTTCAATCAAACAATCAATTTCAACTTCTCGTGGGGAAAAAAAATCTCGCAAAGTTGGAATTAGTTGATTGAACTTTTTAGTCCCACCCAGTCTGCCATTACCACTGCACTGACACACACCCAATGGGCCATGGCCAACCTTGGCCACACCCATCCCAGGGGCCACACCCACCTGGCACCCAAGGATACATTAGTGGGTTTGGGGTTGCAGTTTGGGCACTCAGTCTCTGAAAGGTTCGCCATCATTGGCCTAGGCTGTGTTTCTTCAACCCCTTCCTTAGCTTGTCTCCAGTTTGTCCTAATCCTGAACAAAGGAAGCACGTTGGTTGAACAGGTGGGTGGAAAGTATAACTAGAGTGTCACAGACCTCTCATTATTCCCACACAGAAGTGTGTTTGCCAACATTGAGTTCAACAGAATGGGCTGTTGGGATAAAGACTTGTCTTTTGGCTTCAAAAGCTGGTTAAAGGGTGGCCTCCCCTTGATGGTACAGAAATATTTCACCTTTTCTCTGGTTTGGTAGTGGTCAGCATGGGTAGCACTCACCTTGAAGTCTATCCTTGCCCAGTGAAACCCAAATAATCATCCTCTTTCTCTGCTCAGCTCATTGAGTTGAGGGTGAGAGAATAAATGAATGAACTCCTTTAAGCAGCCATGAGGTCCAGGAGGAAAGCCAGGATATAAGTTGAACAAATACGTGAACACAAGATAAATGTCAGGTAACAGTTTGACTTCTCCTTCTCCCCTCCTTGGGAAGAACAGCTTGGGTGGTGTGCACTGGAGTGAATTGCAGGTGAAGAACACAGGGAACGTCTCTAGCGAACTTGCTTGTAAGGTGAATTTGCTCTCCAGGTGTATTGTGGGGGATGGATCATTAGGCACACCACTGCCATCCCAATGCATCATCCATTCACCAACCTAGCCACCCACATCTCCTCTCATACCTGTTTGCCTCCTTTCTTTGCCTTCTGTGGCCAGTGAGAGATCACCTCAAGCAGGAAAGCTGCCTCAGACAGAACACTAAGCTAAGGGCCTTCCAAATATACTACCTGAAATTTAAGAAAATCCTCCTCCTCCTCCTCCTCCTCCCCAGATTTCAAATTGTTCTTTTTCATAGAGGTTTTATCATTGAAATGTTTTTTAGGCCAGGAGTTGCCAATCCCCTTATAGCAAACCCTCGTTTTCACTCCACAGGAAGAGTTTTGTTTCTGCCAAAGTTGGACTTTGAAATACTACCCAGTTTTGGTTTACAACAGTTAAATGGACCTATTTCAACAAAATGGAGTGGGTGGTATCGTGGTTCTTAAAAGAATTACCCCAACAAATCTTAAGCTACTGAGATTTCTCCCGTTGAAAATGGCTATCAAGTGATTAAAGAAAACTCTATTGAATAACTTGGTCAATCTTATTCATTGATTAAGGATGCATACATTTGCGTGCAAATGAAACACTCATTTTCACAATGTGACTCATAGAGTTTTGGGAAAGTGTTTTTCTTCTGTATAAGATAAAGAAGGGATAAAGCCTTTAAGAATAAAGATTACCCTACAGTTTTTAATCAACAGTGTCACCATATTTGTTTTATTCATCGTATTTGTATTAATAATGAAATCTTTTTATAGAAAAAGCTTCCCAATTAATCTAAGGTATTTTTAGTCTCTTGAAAAGGATGGCTACCAATTAATCCAATGGATTTTGCATGCTTATTATTAGATGCCTTTAAATCCTCTTCTTGCATTCCCCCAGGGCTTCCTAACAACCTTAGAAATAAAGCAGTTGCTTAATGCAACCAGCGATCAACAGTCAAGCCTTAAAACTCAAGGTGTAACATGTAGATATGAAAGATAAAATTACACATCCAACATAGGCAGAGAATTAAGCATCCTGCAGATACATGTGCACATGGATACAGACACACATATATTTGCATATGTAAATTATACATAAATACACATGCAAGTACACATATGTATGTGTTTGTGTGTGTGTATGTAAATTTTTTGGCTTGCTAACAAAGAATAAAGGGAGACCGATATGATAATTTCAAACTTATTTGATCTCATCAGTCAGCCATACCCTTCTGAGATTCGAACCTGGGCCGACTGCGTCTTAAGCAGAGGTTCGAATCTCAGAAGGGTATGGCTGACTGATGAGAACAAATAAATTTGAAATGATCATATCGGTCTCCCTTTATTCTTTGTTAGCAAGCCAAAAAATTTACACAAATATGAGCTGCCACTGCTGTGGCTACTGCCTGTAGATGGCCTTGGGCTAGGCTGAAACAGGAAATAAGATTTGTCCCATGTCTGGGGCTAAGCAAGTGTATTCTGAATGCTTAACAAACATTTAACACACACACACACACACACACACATATATATATATAGATATTTGTTTTCTGAGGTTTTCGCGGGTGTTTGTATATGGATCTTTGGTTATTCGGGTTTTTCCCCGCGTAGAACTAAAGGTGTAGGCGCAACGCTTCGACGGAATCCCATCCGTCATCATCAGGCTGGTGGCTTTAGCTTCCTTCTTCTGGGAGAAGCATGTGGCTGTTTGTTCCTCCCAGAAGAAGGAAGCTAAAGCCACCAGCCTGATGATGACGGATGGGATTCCGTCGAAACGTTGCACCTACACCTTTAGTTCTACGCGGGGAAAAACCCGAATAACCAAAGATCCATATATATCTATATATCTCTATATATATCTCTATATATATCTCTCTATCTCTATCTCTATCTCTATATATCTATCTCTATATCTATATCTATATATCTATATCTATATCTATATCTATATCTATATCTATATCTATATCTATATCTATATCTATATCTATATCTATATCTATATCTATATCTATATCTATATCTATATCTAGATAGATAGATAGATAGATAGATAGATAGATAGATAGATATAGATATATAGATATACAGATATACAGATATACAGATATAGATATATAGATATATAGATATATAGATATATAGATATATATACACACACACACATACACACACACACACACACACTTGAGAGGGATGATTGAAGGCAGCCAAGAAGGGGAAGAAACACAAAGTATCTCAAAGATTCTCTAATTAGCCAACAAGGTTAAGAAATCAGGAAGGACACGCAAACATCCAGTGAGAGGAAGAATACCTCAACATCTCCAAGAAGAACTAATTTGCCTCAGCTTAACGCAGCTGGCATCTTCCCAACTGAAGTTACCAGACTGTGGAGCATCCTTGGCCCAACTTTGCTTATTCATACTAAGCCCTTTCATGTCATTGACCTGAGTGTGGGAGGAGAGGTTGGTTATATGAACACACATTGCCTGTGTGATACAAACTGAGTTTAAGATGCAGTTGGACAACTCTTGAGCAATCATATTTGTTCTTTCCCCAACGAGCTTCACAGATATCAAGTTTGATCCAGCCTGTTTTAAAAACTGTCTTGGAGGGTGCTTCAAAGCTGGTAAGAAGACAGAATTTTCAGAGGGTTTGAATGAATTCATAAATGGGGTACATCTCTTCTGATCTAGCCAATTTGTGGGTGTGCATTTGTGAGTGATAAGGAAATACCTACCCCCAACCAGACTCCAATATCTTCTCCAGCATTACAATTTGGTGCCCTTACCCCGTGTCAGATCTACCTGTGCAATCCAAGCTCTAGGACATTATCTTTCTTCCCCCTTGGGAAGGTTCCATGACAAGATAGGTGCCAGATCTTTCCCTTCCCTTCCCTTCCACAAGATGCGGCCACTCTCAATTTATCTCAATGTCATTTTCTCCAAGATGCGAGCTGGAACAAATGCAGAGCAGCTGCTTGGCTTCTAAGTGCCCTTTAGGGACCCCCTCAGCAGACACTTTGCAGAATATAATGATGACATTCTAACGAGCATTAATGCACATGTTGTCATTTTTTCTATATTTACACTTCCCGCAGGAGGCATCAGCCTGAAAGGGGAAAAGAGAGAGAGAGAAAGTTTAGCTGCGTCAACTTCAGTGACTTGATTGGGCAACAAGGGTTCCCACAGAGAGTAAACCCACAACAGCAACAAGAGTGTGTGCATTTTGTGGGAAGGAAAAGTGTCCCTGGGATTCCACTCCACAACTTCTCAGTTTTTGGTTAATAAACTGCAACCATCCCTAGCTGCATTTATATGTGCTTTCAAGCCCTTAAGACACTTTACGGGGTGTGTAGTAGGAACTGTTGTGATTCAGCATCAGCCTGTGATACCGGCAGCTGAATCTGATGATTCTGAAGAGGAGGAGGAGGAGGGGTTTGGAGAGCCTTTGGTGTCAGAGGGAGGCTCTGATGCACTGCAGGACTCTCAGCCTGGCCCCTCCCATCATGTTCCTCATCAGCTGTGTGAGCACGAGGTATTGGATGTAGATGATTCACAGCTGGATCTATTCAGGGATGCTAGGAGCAGGAGGCAATCCAGCAGAGTAGAACAGAGAAAGGCAATGAGGCAACTCGGTGAGAGGAGGAGAAGACAATGAGAAGCCATGCCTTGGGGCTGCTGATAAAAGGGGAAGGTGTGGGAGGTGCTGGTTGCTGAAGGCAACCATTTGAAGATCTTCTGCTAGAGTCCTGGTCTGTTATTCCTGTTTAACTCTTGTTTGAACTTTTGGTTTAACTCTTGTTTGATTTCTTTGTAATAAATTTGGTTGGGTTTTTCCAGCCTGTTGACTATAAAAAGGGGTTGTCCCTGACATTCAAACAGGGCCGGTCATAGGCTGGAACAGAAAAGGAGCCTCTTCAACATCACTGCAGAGTAAACCAATTATATTATGCCCAATTGCTAAACTATTGAGGCTTCTTTCTGTGACGCAGATAAAGCAAGTAACAAAGAATACACCCACAGAGTATCCAAGGGCTGAACTCCCTAGGAACCTAATATTAGGATTCATTGCACAGTCAGCCAGATGTTCAGACTGGATTTGGCATTTTTATCCACCTATCGAGTCTTCCCAAGGACCTGGGATAGGCAGATGTTCTTGATTGATGGTGTTAAAGCTATCATTGCATGATGTAAGCTGTTGTGAGTAAAGCTGCCTTTTGCAATTGACCGAGGATGATTTTGTCAATGCCAAAGGTGTTCAAATGGTGTTCCAGATGTTTTGGGATTGCATCCAAGGCACCTATCACTATTGGTATTATCTTTGCTTTCTTTTGCCACAGTCATTCTATTTCTATTTGCAGGTCTTTGTATTTGGTGATTTTCTCCATTTCTTTCTCTTCTCTTCTACTGTCTCCAGGTGCTGCCATGTCCTTTAGCTGGACTTTTGTGACTTTCTTATCCACAGTTGTTACATCTGTGGATGGGTGTTATGTGGAAGGTGCTTCTCTGTTTGAAATCTGGAGTCCCAGAGTATTTTATAGCTTCTTTATTTTCTATGACTTTGTCTATTTTATGATTCCACCAAGTTCTTGCTTGTGGGCGAGCGGACTGAATATGGGGACTTGCCTTCATCATACAAGGAAAGCCTCCAAGTCAACATGCCTTCTTCTGTTGTGGAGGTTCTCCAGAAGTTCAACCAAAGTCCCCTGCTTTCCCCTTAGCTGTTGATGCAAATTGTGGGATCATGAATGGAAGAGGGTCCCTTTGGAAGCCTCACAATTTCTCTAACCACCCCCCCTGGCTTTCATCTCAAGTCCATGACAGGTGGGAGGGGGTGACAATCTGAGCGCACAATTCTCTCTTGACTCTTGCTCAAGCGGGTCACCTGCCTGTCCCTCCATATATCCCCTCTATTACCAAATAAGCGGAGCATATTATAATGAGAAAGAAATAGATGCACAATATATCTCACATTATGCAGCTGAAATGGATAAGGTCGTTGCTTTGTCCTCTGCTTCCTGGTTTTATGAAGGGGGAAGAAGATATCAAATAAATAATGCATCAAAAGATTTTCCCCCTTCTCCTCCCCCCCCCACACTGCTTGTGCATCCTTACCTGAATGGGGATAAGAACCCAGACACCATGATAAACAATAATAAATGGTCATGCTTGTCTCTGGAATTTTTTTGCTAGCAAATTTCCAAACCAGATTAAAAAGTAAATTAGATTTCTTCTGGAGAGGTTATTTTGGGGAGGGGGTTATATCTGGTGCAAGATTACAGCTTTACCTGTGTTAGGAGGAGGCTGAAAGAGAAAAGATAGCAAGCAGGTATCCTGGAGGCAATTATCTCCCTGATACAAAAGTCTCAAACTTGCTTAAAATACAATGTGCAATATAGAAGGTATTTATAAAGGGCCTTGCCTGGTCCGATAAAATTGTTTTCGAGGCATAGTCAATTGCAGGAGACAAGTTGCAGAATGGAACAAAATGGAACCAAATCAGTATTAATAAGAGTCCCGTGATTTTGAAAAAAAAATGAAGAGCCCCTGTTTTATTCTCTTATTCCCTCTGAGCTTAGCCATCCGCTTCACCCTTTTGCTTCAAATTCCTCGGAAAGGGACGGAGTGAATTGAAGTGATCCAAACACCCTTTGATTGGCAGAAAGTTGGGGAGGCAGGGGAGGCAGAGCATGAGAAGAGGGGGAGGGGTTTAAGATTATTTATTTATTTATGTATTGATTGATTTGATTTGATTTGATTTGAAACCCATCTTGGGGTTTCAGGTGACCCTGGGGGGTTACAATGTAACAAAACATACAGATATAAAAAACAATTGTAAATATGAAAACAGATTGATGATCCATGAGATGCATAGATCTGACCTCCTGCCCCGGTCAACCGGTCAGCCTTTCAAACTCTACATTTGGGCTTCTCTGCGTCTGTACCCAGGAAGCCCACCAGCTCCTCCCGCCCACTCAGCAATTGCCTTGGGTCACAAAGCACAGGAAGCAGCTCTCTGGGGAGAAAGATTGAGCCTTCCCCCCATCATTTTTCAGGTGCAGATGCCTAACTGTACAGTTGGCAGCCCCCTCCCCCTTTTTTGATGGCAACCCCCTCCTCTCTTCCCTGGCCTACTGTGCCCCTTTCGGTCCATGCTGCCTTTCCCGGGGCCAAGCAGCCGCCTGGCTAATCCAAGCATCCTGGCCATCCTCCTGGGCCTGACTCCTGTAATTGGGGTCAGTCGCACAGCCCAACATCTTTGGGGAGGGGCCTGGGGGGTGCAAGAGCTGTTGGAGATGGGGCTCTGGGGATCCCCAGGCGGGCTACCAGGCTGCCCTTTTCTGCCCTTGCTTGTCTTCCGCACTTCCTGGTGCCTGTTTTCTCCTCACATCTTGCCTTGTCATTCCCAGGGAAGAGAAAGAATGAAGTTTTTGTACATGTGTGCGGTGTGTGTGTGTGTGTATGTGTGTGTGTTTGCCTCCAGGCCAGCTACAAAGAGAAGGTGCCCCTGCAAACCTCAGGGACCCCTGTCCAATTTCGGGCATGCGTGTGTGTGGAAGAACTGCACTGGGAGTTGCAGATTGAGAAGATTTTTCCATTTCATTCCTCCTCTTCCTTCTCCTTCTCCTCCTCTTCCTCCTCTTCCTCCTCCTCCTCCTCCTCCTCTTCCTTGCTCCAGCTATCCTCCATGTCTATGCTCTAATGACTAAAACCTTCCTAATAAGCTAATTTCAAAAGTCTCCTCACACCGGTCTTCATTCTTGCTGCCCTGGAATCTGTGGTAACACCATTCCAATGGCAGAAGACCTTCAGGCTTGATGTCCGGAGTCACCTCATCCTTGGTGGAAGTTGTGGAGGCAGCCAGGTGAGCAGGGATGGCTCAGAACATCAAGGTTTACCTGCTTTGGCTGAGGCCCTTGTCTTCAAACTCTGGGAGATCAGACATTTTGGCACATGGTCTTTCAAAGGGCTGAGAAATTCAACTGGGGAAGGTAGCAATAATGGACTTTGGCTCCTCAGCTACTCTATGGGTCTAGACAGCTTGGTTTCCTCTAGGAAAACATCCCTTTAAGCCAAGATTCTTGCAGTGAATAGTTAGGAAGGAAGAACCTTGGGTCTTATGTATGTATCCACCCCCATTTTGGGCTCCACAGAACTCTCACTGGGCCGGTGCATTTTCGGGAAAACAAGGGTTTCTTGTTGAGCCACACTCACTGCCTCAATCATTTTGTGAATCGGGAATGCTCTTGCAGAGCCACTGTGTATGTGGGTCTACCTCTTACTTCCACAATTCTGCCTGTGCCCTTGCAAGCTTGCTCTTTCTCAGAAATTTTACTTTTTTCCTACTACAAAAACAGCATTTGAAAATGAGGGCAGGAGCGGAGCAGAGACTCACAGCTCTAAGCTGACTTGCGAGCATTGCCTTGAGCTGTTTTTGTACTCTTCTAGATCCAAGGAGTTAGCTTTGGTGCTGTCACAGCTGTTGAGTCAGCTGACAAATCTATTTTGAAAGTGAGACACAGAAGTTATACAAGTAAGGCTTGCCAAGAAGGTGGAGTTCGACAAACATGTAAAGTTGTAGGGAATCCCTGACTTTGAAGATAAAAATACTGTTCAGAAATGCTTCACTGAATGTTCAGAGCTGTGGACCAAGGAATTCCTCTGCACCAGAACGAACATGGCAAAGCAACTGCTCCAGCGCAAATAAAAAAATTGTGCTATTGCAATTTCACATTTAAATTTCCCAGCAGAGATGCTGAGCTTTGTATAAAAATATTTTGGATGGTTCAAACTTCTATGCTAAGGTTTTGTTCCGCATGCTGAGTTGTTTTATGTGTTGATGCAAAGTCCTCCGTCAGTAGCCACAGACGGCCTTGAAATCCTGGCCAAATCTATGGCAAAAAGGCGCCTGAAATCTGCAGTGGTGGGATCCCTTTCCATCGACCTTTTGATTTGCAAAGACAGGCTGTATTAATTTGGATCAACTGTTCCACGTTCAGCAGGGTGGGTTGTTTATAGCCTCAGAGTTCATTTTATTTCGGGGCTGTTCTGCTCATTCAGATGAGCCTCTGGCTATAAACACAGTGGTTCAGGTTGTATTGATCTGCTAGAAATTGAACCTACGAATGATACCCCGAGCTGGCAGAGGTTAAAGAGCGTCTTCTGCCTCTAGTCTGTAGCTGAGGGCCACCCGACCCATGGTCACCGCAACTGCTTCTGAATTTATTTCTGAAACTCAGACTGCGCCTTCCCTTCTGTCTTAGCCTCTGAGTTCCTGCCATTTCCGTCCTCATCAGGTCAGCTAGTTTCACAACTGAAGTAGGGACAGGCCACAGAACTACAAAATTAGACGTATTAATGGCTCCCACCTTTCAGGGGGAAAAATCCTATTTTTCTTTTAAAAAAGAATAAAATAAAAACAATTCTTGAAAACAGTGTCTTCTATGATACATGTCTTGAAGTACAGTTCCCAGTATGATCTAAACAACCTCTTCCCTTCTTATTCAGTTTTTTAAAAAAAAAAAAAGCTTTCCAGTTTTGCTACAGCTTGGAAATCAAGAATAGCAGAGTATTTGCTAATGTCATCTACTGTAGGTCAGCTAATGGAGCGTGTTTGTGTCATCTTTGCTTGAGAAACATATTAAAAGCTTCTAAAAGAACCTGGATTGCAGTCATAGACTCCTGTGAGGAGCCATGAAGATGCCACATGTGTTGAGACCACCCCACAAATGATGCAAACTACCAAATTCAGATTATTCTTGTGAATTTCACAAGATTCCATCCTTCCTGTGGAATCATTGCAGAGGTTTTGACCATGTGGGAACAAATTCAAACTGTTTCAGAATCGTGGTTCACCTGGGCTACTATGGATTGCCTTGGCTGTGTTAAATTTGCGTCTTGAGCACCGCTGACTCTTTCTGTCCTCCTCACTGGCTGCCACAGGTGTGGCAAGGAGGATCGAATCTGGATGGAAGGCGCACAGGCGCACATTATCTCAAATGCTTCTGCCTTCTCCTCTCGGCAAGGTCAAATGCATGACAAATAATTTAAGACATTTGTAGATGCTGCATGACGAGCTGCAGGGTTGAATTTCTCCCTAATGTCTCAGAAGAGTGAAGGAAGTTGTGATTTAGCTTCAAGGAGGACCTTGTGTGGCTGACTTACCAGAAACGCATCTTCCTTTCTTTCTCCCCCGTGTTCTTCACTTTCTCCCCAGTGGCTCTCTTAAGGGGGCCTCATGGCTTATCCTAAGTGAAAATATATCTTACTCTTCCTTATTTTGTTTACACCCGATAAACCATTTATTTAGCCCAAGCTCCCCATCCCACCTCCCCTGCCTATAACCCAAAGTTGTCTTCTGGGTTCCAACAGGTTCTCATTCAGATTTCTTCTTTAGAGCAGAAATACCTTTTTAATATGCTAGATGAGGAAGCATATGACTCTGCTGCTCCCCAAGGAAATCTTTCTTTTTTAAAAAAGACCCTTCCTTGCTGGATGAAGATCACTCTTTCAACAGATTTATGAGCAACTCTTGGACAGCAATCATCCAGGGGTCAAGGCCGGACTGATCTTTGGGTATTAAAAAGTCATTGCAGGGAGAGGTGTGTTTGTGTGTGTGTGTGTGTGTGTGTGTGTGTGTGTGTGTGAGAGAGAGAGAGAGAGAGAGAGAGAGAGAGAGAGAGAGAGAGAGAGAGAGAGAGGTGGGGAGGCTAGCCCTACACTTCTGACGGGCCTTTTTTCGACCTGACTGTGCTTAAAGATTTGATTTGTGGCCTACGTCTCTCTGCACTTTGGCAAATGATCCCGTGGGCAGCTTCATTGCAACCCCTTACCCACTTGCACCACCCTCCCAACTCAGGGTTAGCTCAGCGAAGGGCTCTCCCAGCAACTGAACTTTCCTTTGAAGCCAGCCTGAAAAGTTCCTTGAGATGGAACCTCAGGATTGGTTCTTGATCTTTGTGGCTCTGAAAACATCGTGAGGCATGTTGGCACTTCTGCCAGGAAGTCGATCCATGGCCTTTCTGACCAATGCCTGAGCAGAGAGATCTGCCAGTCAGACAGGACCCTGTGGGTGGTCACAGACTGATTGACCTCTTCTGCTCTTCCAGGCGCAGGCTGAAATATGTGCCCCTTCCCCCTAAGTAAAGTTTTTAAGGGAGGAGGGAATTAAAAGGAATTTCAGCACTGTACCTCTCCTCTCTTAAAAATACTGGGATTCCTGCATTTGGCTCCTTTGTCAAGCTAAGATGCCTGGTGAAGAAGGGAGGGGCAGGGGAGGGTTGACGGATTCTTCCCCTTCAAAGCAAGGAAGGGCTACGTTTCCAATTCAGGAAGAACAACCATCACTGCAACAGCTTCCTTCCTTTTGACAGAGGGAACAAGAGCAATCAGACCCACCAGCTGTGTCACCTGATCCCCTGGGAGCTGCAAAACTCATTTCGTTCATAAGACTGAGACCCGCCTTTGTCTGGAAGCACTCAAAGACAAACTATTTTTGTGATATCTTCTTTTGGCCCTCAGAATGGCAACAACAGCAGCTGATTATAGGTTGTACCTTTGCTAGTGGAAGCAACACCCTGAGTGGGACTAGAGTTGGATGCTGAGAACAGACCAATGGCCGTGAGGTCCTCTAATGTTGGCTCAGAAGCTTGTAGCTGGTTGGGCAGGTATGTCTTAAGAGTAACAGCCTAGGCAAAGTATTTGGGGGGGGCTCCTTCAAATCACTGGGATCTTTAGTTCAGACCAGGGGTGGATAAAGCCATATGGGATATAGGATGGGAAGGCGTCTCTTCTTCTACTACCTCCTTAAGTTGGAGAAGTTTCCTATTTATCATCTTGCATGAAGAGGGAACATGAATTAAGAATGCCGGAGTACAGTTTTCTCCCTTTAGCACATTGAGAAAATGATAAATCTCACTCAAGACAACAATAGCAATTTAATGTTTCCTAACACTTTGGTTGGGAAGAGACACTGCAGTGAATGTAGTGTAAAATCAAGTACAACATTTAGAAAGCATTTTAACAATGACCACATTATAAATAATATTCAATGAATAAATGGTAAATGCCTGGGGAGATCGCAAATCATTTTGAGCTGATGCTTGAGGAAAGTTTCTAAATATGATATATATAAATAAAAATAAATAAATGAAGACAGGGCTCAGTACCAATTTGTGCTTCTTCCTGATAGCATCCAGAGTTGAGAGTTACCCCAGAGAAGGACTCCAGATATAACTACGAAGTCCAGAATGGGTCATGCGAGAAGGTTGGGGTCAGTGACTGACTGCAGTTATTCCCAGACAATGATGAAAGTCTGCAAAGGCTGCCTAAAGTCTCCTTCCCACTCCTAAAAAATGGTAAGGACCCTTTTGACTGCAGACTGAGTCTGGGTGACTTTGAGGATGTTTCACTTCCTTGGCAAGAAAAGAGTGTCTCGTTTAGAATAGTTTTGTCTTGTCTTATGTGTTCATTGTTGTCCTTTCCAGTCTACTGTATGTCCTTGGTGGTCTATGAGATCCCCCCATCCCGGTGCTAACCAGCTTGGATTCTGTCCTCAGGATGCACCAAAGGTCTCCAGCCCAAGGCAGCTTCTCTGGACTGAAGCCCAAAGCTGCCTACGGACTACTGCCTTCTACACTCTCTTCTTAGCCAATTGTGCAAGCAGGAACAAAATTCCTCTTCTTTGCTCTTAGAACAAGGAATCTCTTGGAGCGTTTCCCAATGCAAAATCATTGCAGAAACTCTCCAATCCACTTTGCAGCATCTCCCTTATAAGCTTAGACACCTTCTTTGGCATAACAGGGCCCCATCTCTCCCTGTCTTGTTTCTGCAAGAGGTTCCTTGTCCAGGTTGATGGCGGCCTGGGATAAGGAATCTTCTTGCTGCCTTGAGGTGACGGGTCTGTTTCTGCCAAATGCTGCCCTTTGTGGAATCGGGCAGGCTGGTGATCTACAAGCTGTTTGGAGAAGAAGCAAATCCCGCTTATGCATTATAGACGTGTCTTGTCTGCTCCACTTGATAATGTCATTCTTCAATATGCATGCTGGTAGCTTCTTCGTGGCTTTGGCTTTTCTCTCTTCCTGCCAATGCTGCCAGAAATGCAATGGCAGATCTCCTGGGTCTCCCTTATAGAAATTGGGGGGAGGGGCGAAGTGGGGGCATTGTTTGCAAAAAAAGAAAAACCCACCACCTTTCTTATCCATCATGTTCCATTTTAGGGCCTTCAAAATATGTAATATGCATTTTTCCTAGAAAACTCATAAGGTTTTTTTTAAGGTAGGCCAACTTGTGCTTTTGGATGCATTCTCCAAGCAGCTCTTCCATTCCCCCAAAGGAAGCCTACTTTTGCCTCCTGTATATCAAACATATGTGTGAGCTTGCAAACTTTGTGAAAGCCCCTTTCCAGACCACACCTGAGCTGAGCTTCAATGATTTTGAGAAACTCAGCAAGCATTCTGGAAGTCAAAATCAAATGCATAAAGTCTGGCAAAAGTTGATTTCTTTTGCTCTCAGTGGCCTCAGAAGCCTTAACATATCCAATCCAAAAAGAGGAGACAGGAAAGGTGATATATATGTAGTTTGGGTAGAAAAAAATGGTGAAGTTGCTCGGCTGATCGCAAAGTTATTATCTCTGGGTATCTCAAGAAAAACTTGCTTGATGGAAAGAATACATTTCAGATGATTGAGTTCAAAGTTATTCAGTGAACTTATATGTTCAGAGGAAATGGACTTTTGAATAAGAGCAGAGAGTTAGCAAGGAAAACAATACATAGTCAAGCAAATAAATTCACTGCCATCAGTGTTGGCCTTTAATTTAGATAGTTTTAATAGAAGAGAATATATGTAGCTCAGGGTTGAATTGCAGAATCCTTGATCTCTGAGCTTAGCTGCTTGCTTGCAGACATTTCATTGCCCGACTAGGTAACATCAGGTAATGAAACACGGCAAACAAACAATGTTAGATAACTGAGAACTCATTTGATGTGGTGCTTAAGGCACCACACTAGAAACCAGGAGACATTTACTTTTACTCCTGTCTTAGGCACAAGTCTGCTGGGTGACTTTGGGCCAGTCCCCCTAGAAAGATGGGGAAACAACTTCCAAAATTTTGCCAGGAAAACTAGACTAACAAAACTTTGGATTATTAGTTTCTTCTGGTCTGAGAGCCATGCAACATCCTACCATCTGGATCCCAGGAAGCAGAGGAGGCAACCTTTTGCAGGCTTCTTGGAGACACTTGGTTGGCCTCTGTGTTGATCCAAAGGCCAGACTAGAGCTGTCTCAGGATTCTGCTTGCATTCTAACCGATGTCCTTTTGGGGTGGACTATTAGCTTCTCAGAAAGTTATCTGGGCTGTCCTTGTTATCCTGCGTATCCCTGAAAGCAGTGAACAAAATACTTCCGTTGGTCTTCTCCCCATGGGTTGACATGACAAAAATGGTCCTTGAGTCTCCAGCCCTCCTGCTGGCTGGCCTCCTTTTCATATGGAGGAGGATTCCAGTTGGGAGCTATTCACCCATGAAAGACAAAGTGAAAAGCAGACCATCACAGAGGAGGTGACACAAAGCTGTGCCCAGGGCCTGGTAGGAGTTGAAAGCTCTCTGTGCTTGCTCATGGAAAGGGCCATTAGGCGGGGTTGCAAGTAGCAGGAAGGAGAAAGCAAGGACCTGCCACTTTTATCTGCTTTTCTTCAGGGAGCAAATCAGCATCCGTCTGAGAGTCAAGGGACAGCAACCAAGATAAACTCTGTGAGGTGTGCAAAACTATTTGCTATTTCCCGAGCAGAACTTACCTTTTAAAGTTGTCACTTGACAAAGCACACTCTGATCCCTTATTCTGAAGGGCAGAGGAAGGGAAGCAGCCCAAACTCCTAGCAAATACAGCACCGTAAATAAGTGATGGGGCCTTTGAAACAGTAACAGCTTTTTCTGTGCTGCTGCAGTCTCCTCGGGGAGCTGAGTTGAGCAGAGGATCAGCAGGCTTCTGCCCATTAGCCCTTTCCGTCCCAGGGCCAAAGGAATGTGTTTCCCCAAAGAGGGTCACCCGGGGAGAAGGTCCCCTTTAGTCCTGAAGCTGCCGTCCAGCCCAGGCCCAGCTGAACTATCTTGGGCTTCCAAGCCTTTTGTTCAGCACCACGGAGAGCTCTCCTTCCCTCGTTTGGCCCTTCTGAGAAGCTGGCCTGCTCTGGGGTGGGAAACGAGGCTTTCCCATGCCAGACTCTAGCATTGGTGGTGCTTCCTCTGGTGCCCTTTGGTCAGGGAGCACAAGGCCTAGTTGTTTACGTGTGTCTTTGTTTATTAAAATTATGTGCCACCCATCCCACTATCAAGCGATTCTGGGCACTGAGTTAGCCAGAGCCAGCTGCTTTAATCAGCTTCCCCTTGTTCTGCCTCTTATTCCACAAACTGCATGGCAACCCAGGATCCAGCCTGCTGACCTGACCTGGCCTTGCCCGACCCCATAGTTAACATCGTTTCCCTACCATGTTGCTTTTAAAACACACCACAAGTGCTGCAGAAGTGCCTCTGCTTCACAAGTGGCCCTGAAGAGCAGGAAACTCAGGCCTTGGGCCAGGAGGCCGATGGGCAGGTCAGGTGTTCAGGGCAGCTAAGTCCATGAGCTGCTTGGTGCCCCAGAAAAGCAGCGCCAAGGGTCAGGGCACTGGGCAGATCATCCGTGTGGAAACTGCTCTCGGCAAGGGGCTGACCTGCAGGCCTGCCCTGGCTCCTGTTCATCCTTTGGCACCATTAAATGGATTTTTACATTCGTACTCTACTTTCAGTTGAGCATGGCCCTCTCAATCCACCGGGCAGGGCCATCACCAAAGCTCCATCTTACATATGTTTGACTTTAAACTATTCTCTCCCACTCTGACAATTGGGCTTCCATTAAATGAGGAGCTTAAGCAAAGGAATAGAATATTTGCCTAAAGATTGGCGTCTTCCCCTTGAAATTGCAGAAAGCCAGGCTCCCTTTCCTGATGGAGACTCATCCGGTCCCTGGGGAGCCCGGGGGAGAGGCACAGCTCTATTTGATTCCTATTTGCTCAGAAGCAATCCCATCATCTTCAGTAGACTTTACACCAATTTATGCAGCTGCCTCCTTCTGCGCTTAGCCTACTTTCCTAGGGGGGTCACAAGGGAACCAGAGCTGCAGGTTTGGACCCCCTTGGAAATGGGAGCAGGAGGGGTGGCAAGGGGGAGCAACACGGAGGGAGGGGGAAGGTGGATGGATACCGATTGCTAAGAAATCGGGGTCCTGATGATTAAGAAATGGCTAGTATTTACTGTCTTTCAATAAGTACAAAGTTGTGATTATAATCTTATTTAGGGAGATGGATAGGTGGACAGACAGACGGATAGGTGATAGACAGACAAATGAGAGAGAACAGACAGAGAGAAAAACAGACAGACAGATGAGAGAGATGCCAAGGAGGGTAGAAAAAGTGGGCTGGTGATTTCAATTCGGATGCGTGAGACGCCCAATTTGTCCTTCAGGTTTTACAATTACAGGATGGGCTATTTTTCTTTTCCGCTTAACCTTTTGCCATGTATTTACCCTCGGTTCCCTAACAGACTTTTAGACTCGGGCAATCGTTACCACCTAGGGAGACAAACTGTCAAATTCCTCTTCCTTTAAATAATAATTTGGATTTGAATTAAAATACCTTAAAGGCCTCATTAAAGCTAAATTAAATGTGTAGCCAAGCATCCTTTATACATTTTAATCAGATTTTTACCCATTTTCAACAAACATTACTCTTGAATGTTTATAGTAGTGGTGTAGTGAAGCAGCTCCAGTTGGTTCATTTATTTTCACAAGTCAAAGTTTTGCTCATTGCATCAGACTGTTAAAGCCTTATGATTAAGATCCAGAAATTAATAATCACCGTTATTAGGTGCTGCAGCTGAGGCTCCTACCGAAAGGCAGGTTGCTCTGAATTCTATCTGAATGTGGCAGATGTTCCCTGGTGGACGTGGAGGACCAAAACAGCGTCTGGACCCATCAGAAAGACAAATGTTAAGGGGAAAAGAAAACATTGCTGTTGGAAGAAAGAAGAAATGCTGTGATCGTTCAGATGCAGCTTGGCAGCTTTCCTGGGTCAAATCCCAATGACAGAGCAAACCACCAAGAAGGTCCCATGAGATCCCCTTCACACATGTTCATACAAAATGTTCACGTAAACTGAAGCAAGCCATGTTTGGGCTCAGTCGATAGAGACTGTTGAAGTGTGAGACCTTTCAGAGGCCGTGACTGCATTCACATATCACGCTAAGCTGGAATGTAGCCCGTTGCGTTGGGTGAACCGGGACACCTCTGTGAAATCCTTTAGCTTTATCTAATTTTGGAGTTTGGTAGTGAATAGACCAGGCTTCCTTTTTCTTTCCTTATCTTTTGAGGAGGCTTTTGCATCCAAGATTGCACTGAATTTGTGGAAGGAAGGAAGGAAGGAAGGAAGGAAGGAAGGAAGGAAGGAAGGAAGGAAGGAAGGAAGGAAGGAAGGAATGAATTCCTTGGAATTCACCTACTATCTTGGCCACTGTGAGCCAGATTTATATATTCTTTTCCTGTCTTAATGCTCAACTCATTTCTGCCTATTGCCAATATCCCAGGCTGAAGAAAGTGCCTTAG
The DNA here is from genome assembly GCF_947247035.1 of Vipera ursinii. Taxonomy (NCBI): domain Eukaryota; kingdom Metazoa; phylum Chordata; class Lepidosauria; order Squamata; family Viperidae; genus Vipera; species Vipera ursinii. Next base: position 25,330,953 of record NC_139519.1, on the reverse strand, counting down.
AAGCCGGCTGAGCGATTTAGCCTTCTTTTTCCTCCGACCTTTGGCAGGGAAGGCCAGGAGCCAGGAGCTGCACAGCCAGCCTCCCCCAAGTCTGGGAGCCTCCTTGGATTTCTGCTCCTGCTGTCCTTTCCTTCTGATGGAGGCGCCGTAATTTGTAAACATTAATAACCATTATTATTATTAAAAAGGGACAAAAGTGAGTAGCCCTCTGACTAATTATTTTAAGTGTTTTCAACAAGTCTTGGCTCAGCTCTTGCATATTTTTTTCCCTTAAAAAAAGCAGAATAATCCCCTGCTACAAAGACCAGATTGTTATGGTGATCAGATCTTCCTTAGCCCGATTAATTTCACTTAGAAAAAGAGCAGAGCAGATGTGGCAGAGAAGCCCGGCCTGATTAGCATAATTCTTTTCAAAGACCACCTCCGTCCCTGAAGGGTCCGGCATCCCCTCTCCGCTCTGTTTTCGGATCTAATTACGTCCAAGAGAATTCAGAGGCTGATGTGACTCTGCAGCAGATGTCACTTCTAAGATAGGGAGGCTCCTTCAGGTGATGAAAACAGATCAGAGAGGCAATTGGAATTAACAGTCCTATTGTTGCTGCGTCTTCGCGCCAGCCACCCACTTTTCTCAAGGATAATTGCGATAAACTTGTTTAGCTTGTTTATAATCAAGCAACTCAGTTTTGGGAACCAGCATGGGTCCAGCTTGCCTGAGGAACTGTGTCACCCCAATGGGATTGGCCTGCCCCATCTGCGCTGGCCGGAGACCCATCTCGCAGACCTCGTTGGCCAAAGAGTTCCAGTTGGTGGGGTCCAGGAGAAGAGCCTTTTCTGCCGTGGCTCCTAGCCTCTGGAACATCGTGCCCCCCCCAGCCTGCCACCACTGGTGAGATCCGTACCCAACCTCCAAGGGGGGGATGTCATTATGGAGGTAGTTAATGGAGACCCCACTTCCTCCCCATGAGCACCTTGTGCCCTTCCTTCTCACTTTGATGATTGTTAGTCAATTTTAATGTTAATATTTATTACTTTAATAGTTTAATGTTTTAGCTTGTTGGCTTTTTACTTGACTGTAAGCCATCTAGAGTTACCTCTTGGCAAGCTGGACAGCATACAAATTATAATAAATAAACAATACTAATACATCTAATGCTCTTGGCACAAGCTTTCCTGGGTCTTAGCTACGCTGACCTCATTGGGTGTCCATGACCCCACGGGGGCAAGCAGATTAGGGGACCATCCGAAACCCACCTCTTGGAGCAGAGTAACCACAACCAGAGGCTCCATGCAAAAAATAAATGAATGACAGGGAGCTTCCTTTTGCCCTCATTTTTGTCCAATGGGCTCAGCTTTCCTACTGGGCATTTCTCTGGGTAAGCAGTTGAGAAGGGCTACACAACATAGTAAGAGTAATAGCGCTTAGACTACCGTTCCATAGTGCTTTGCAGCACAATGTCATCATGTGGCCCCCAGCAATCTGGCTCTTCATTTTATTGACCTCAGAAGGATAGAAGGCTGAGTCCACCTTGAGCCGGTCAGGTTCGAACTCCCCACAGCGGGTAGAGTCTGCCTGCAATAATGCATTCTAATCACATCACCACCACACCATATTTTTAACACTTTTTGTATGGAGAACTTCCTGTAGGAAACCCAATGATAAACATCCATTTTTAAAAATTGCACTTTATCCAATTGGACTCCATATGAATATTACATTATGTCCCGTTATTATGATTAAAAATGACAGCAAATGCATAGAACAGGGAAAAATCAGTCAATTAAAAATCCTGTATAAACAACAGAGTTTTGAGCTGTCAGCAGCAGACTGCAAAACTAGAAACAGTCATATTTCTATGGGGAGCATATTTCTAGGGTTGGGACATTGCCACTGGCATATGATTTACTCTGGGTATTTGAAAAAGATCCCTCTATGATTATCTGAAATCATACACTGATTGGCATAGAAGCCAAGATGTTTTTGCATATATTTGTATGCAGGGTTATTTTAGGGCATAATGATAGACACTAGCGAAGTGTTTCTCAACTTTGGCAACTTTAAGACGTGTGGACTTCAGCTCTCAGAATTCCCCAGCTAGCCATGCTGTTCTTGGTGTTCACTCCCTCCAACACGGACAAGGCAAACCTCCTGTAGATTAACAACCCCCCCCTCCCTTCTAGCACTGATGATGTTCCATAGTTGGGTCATGAAATGCCTGCAAGAAAACAGCCCAGCTCAGAGAACACCCAGGACCTCACACTGCTCCTCCTCTTCCTCCTCCTCTTCCCTTCTAGCACTGATGATGTTCCATAGTTGGGTCATGAAATGCCTGCAAGAAAACAACACAGCTTGGAGAGTGCCCACAGCTGTCCTCCTCCTCCCCCACCCTCCTCCCATTGAGGATGTTGCCTGTTTTGGTCATGAAATGTCTGCAGCAAAACCACCAAGCTCAGAGAGCAGCAAGGACTCCACAGTTCAGCCCCAGGCTACAAATATTCTGTTGTGTTGTTCAGGATCAGCCAGGGCCACTGCATCACCCATGGGGGTTCTCTCCATAAACCAGTCTAAAGTTACAACAAAGGGACACCCATTAATTTAAGATGCTCACTGTCTGCTACAGCAAAGCTTTTCTAAGGAAAGTGGCATCTTCTTATTTACTCATTCTTCAGTGCTTTAAGCAAAGAAAGAAAGAAAAACCATTATCTTTTCCCCCCGGGCCTTAAACCTACAAGGATAAAGTTGGGTGTGAATAACACAGCAAGTACACACAGACACGCCAGTGAGAAAGTTAGAGTGCCCCTTGAAGCACAACCCCCTTGCATCTTTCATGTCTGGGTAGAGAAAGAAAAACACAGGGCTTAAACCACGTGCTGTGTGCATTCTTCTCTGGCTATAGAAGAGCTTGCAAATCCCTGAAAAATACACAGCCCAGGGTGGAAAGGAAGAAAAAAGAGGGATTTGCTTTAAATGTTATGAGTATCTTTAACTTGCTAATGCCTAACTTTCCAAATGGCTGCTGCTGTTGCCAAATTGGCAGCCATCGGATTTACAAGTGCAGAAGGGAGGAAAAAAAGATTTCTATGGACAGATGAAAGATGAGTATTCTTCTTCTAAAAGCCGGTGCCTTGAGCCAAACAGTGTGGTTCTCTGCAGCTTTGCATAAGGAGGCCAGCTTCCAAAGGGCTTGTTTACACTGAAAATATACTGTTATTGGGAAAGGAAGGTGAGTCCAAGGTGGGGGAAGGCGGTTGTCACAGCTTGTGGGAAGAGGGCTCTTGAAAGGAGAGCAGGCAGGACAGGGCACGGGGAAGAGGCCTCCATCGGCCTCACTGGAGGGATGACGGAGCATGAGGGTGTGCGAAGTCCTGGTGCCTCCCTTGAGTTCCCAAAGTCCCTTCCTGAAGAGAAACCCTGAAAGCTGCAGCAGAGAAGATCGTCCCCAGATGGAGAAGTCATTGGGCATTAGGAGGCTCCTTCTGGCCCATCGGTAACTCTGCTGGCTTCATCCCAACCCCCAAGATGGTCCAGGAGACAGAGTTTCCCAGGGTTTGATAAAATGCTGCATTAGCTCTTGGTGCCTTTTGAGATTCAGGATCCTGGAGGCACCACGTAAACCCCTCATGGAGCAGATTCTTCATGGAAGATGATCTCAGAAGATTTCAATGAAGAATACATGAGACTGGTGATATTTTGGCCATTTTTTAATATCTAAATGCATATTGGGATAGAATTTTATAGAAAAAAGAGAGAGAGATGAGAGAGAGGGGGGGAACACACAGAGAGAAACAGAGAGGGGGGAGAGAGGGAGGAGGAGGAGGAGGAGGAGGAGGAGGAGGAGGAGGAGGAGGAGGAGGAGGAGGAGGAGGAAAATAGACATATTTATGGGAAAGACCTTGCATGATGGTCCATACCTCCTAAAAAATTGCTGGAAGTGGCCTGGAGCGATGGTGCTGAGCTGGCCACTTCCACACCAGCTGTTGTGAAGGCTAGAATGCCACTTATGGCTGGAAACACATCAGCAAAGGATTGCTGTTAGATGTTTCCCGGGGGTTTATTGACTGCTGCAAGAAACCACTTTCCTCAAGCTGATTGTGCTTGCTCCCATGGAGATGACAGCCAGAGCCTTACAAACAGATTGCATTTTGATGTCCGTGCCCTCCCGTTTCAACCTCCTTGGTTTTCTGCTCAGAATGACACAAGTGCAAAATGAGGTTTCTTTGCTGGTGGCTTTCATTTCTCACGATAAGCCTGATCAATAAGATGACATTCTGGATCTCACCCCACTCCCCAGTCAGAAAAAGTGAGGGAAAGAATAGAAGTGTCCTGGTTGCTGCCTCCAAAGGACAGCTGTTCCTCCCTACGCCATCATATTCTTCTGTCTTGCACACAATAACTTGCTTTCCGTCCACTTCATTTAATATCTCATTGCTTTGAAAACCTTGTGTCAGAATCACCAAGGCCAGGTCAGTGTCTGCAGGACTTCTCCTTGGTCTCTGCCAAACACCTGGGCGTCTCTTCAACCTCCACGGGGCAGAATGAAGTCGGTCGACAGGAAAGGTTCCCTCCTTATTCTCAATGTAACTAGTTTAATGAGGATCACAAAGAGTTTCCTTGGTACCCAACTAGATCCCTGATCTTTCTTTTCTGTGGACATTGGCCAGGAGACTTCTCCCATGAGTTATGACCCTCTTGGTTTCCTAAAACATTTCTTAAAATCAAACAAGGCAACGAAACTGCAGTCGAGGTTTTGGAAAATTGCCAAAATTAGGTTGTTGTTTTAAATCTGTCTTGATTAAGAATTTAAGAGCATTCCCAAACAGGTTCAATGCATTCAGCTCTAATGCCTACTTCTCCCTACTGGATCTTAATTCAAATTGTGTCGGTAATTTAGCAGATGCCAGCAGTCAACTTTGTTTCACAAACCTGAGGAAGGTCTGGCTGAGTCTTGGGTGGTGTCAGTTTTACCAACATGGTAGTTGAGATGGTTGTCTCGGGCAGGAAATATTATTAGTCATGAAAAGACAGCAAAATTATTGGCTAATTAATTGGTTCTTATGGAATTTTTATTGTGAGAGACAGAAAAGCGGCACACGTGGAATTTTCTGTCTCATGTACCAAAAGAGCTTAACTAAATCTGGTAACATAATTTGAGGAGGTGCCATTTGCTCATCAACAAAATGTCTTGGGCCGGCCCAACTTTTCTCCGGGATGGACAGTTGCCAGCTGATGCTCAAGTCTCCTCTTTCATTTTCCAAATTTGCTACAGATATTAAACTACTTCAACAGCTCCAGAAGGTGCAAAACTCAGCACATTTCACAATTCTAAAATAGAAAGAATTAAACAAATGCTCCCAAATAGCAGATGTTCTGAAAAATAATTAACAGCTAATCAGTTCTGGATTTTCCCTGCATTGAGACTTAAAAATAGTCACCAGAATTCATGCGATCTTCACAGGCAACTCTCTCCTGGCTAAGCAGAGATCACAACGCCATCAGCTGATGAGGAGAAATGGAGGCAGCTCTGAGCAACATTGGATGTCCCTGATAAAGAGAAGAAAAGGGGAGAGAATTGATCTTATTCTCTTCTCCCACCATTGTCAAGTTAACCCAACTTGTGTCTGCTTTCATGGCAAAATGTCAAATGTTCAGATTGTGATGATTCAATTCTGCATTGAAGATTTGTTTGTCACGATTCAAGACCCGTCTTTCTGAGACTGATGGCAGAGTAAACCTGCCTTGAAAAAGAGCAAGCAAGAACAGGTTCGTGGACACTTTCTCTCCATCCTTTGTTAGAATAGCCAAGTTTTATTCCCACTGTCATCAGTCTAGTGTGAGATAACCCTAGCATTAATTGGCTGAAGGAGAGCCATGTGAATGTACAATAGCAATAGCAAAACAGGGAGCTGTCCCACCCTAAAGGCTAATGGATTTCTCATAGCTCAGGTTTGCAGGAATTCAGCATTATCTTGCTTGAGTTGGAGGGCCACACAGATGTTCCAAAATAAACAAGCAAATCAGAGTCATTTCATCAGAAGAGATGAAGGTTTCCAGAAACGCTGCCAGCTATCAAGTTTCCAAGGACACTTCTTCGTCAGACAAGATGGTTACAAGTGCAAGAGAGTGGATGAGATTACGAGGATGTCTTTCAGGCATAAATAATGGGGGAAACTGAAGACACAGACGCACTGGGTCTCTGTGTTAACAGAAGTGTGTTAGATGTTGCCATGGGTTGTTCCAAACCTTTCTGGGGAAAAGAAACAAGGAAATTATAGTTGACCTCCCGAAGTTGGAAGTTCAGATTATAGCTGATAATCCAGACTGGTTCCTTCTGACTCGGATTGATGGCTGGTCCATTGAAGTCATTTATGGCATCTGTTGTTCCCAGCCCTTTTTAGCTGTAAATGAGGAAGGTGACCCAGAAATAAAACACCCAGCGCTCCCCAGGGCTTACAGCAGAAGGTGGCTTGGGGAGTAGAGGGGAAACTGAGCAAAAACAGCTGGCAGCTGGTATCGGGGGAGGGGAGATGGGCTCCCAGACGAGGAGGGGTCTGGCTAGCTAGCTAATCCAACCACCCAGGAAAAGTTCCCAGAAAGGCCCATATCAGCTGCACCTTCTGTCAGTTCCCTGCCCAGCTGAATGTGTGTTTTGGTCATCCAAAAATGAAATGCCACCATGGCCTTCGGTGGGAGCCGAATGCACTCCCCTCCCTAGGAGCTCCTTCCCTGCAGGTCTCCTTCACACACCCTGCACATTCCTGCCAGCAGCCACTCGCACTCTGATCTTAATCCCAGTCCGGTATGTTGGCAGGATAGGAGGAGACCCAGAGGCTCCCTTCCTTCTTGCCCAGGTCAATGCTTATCTTCTTCTACTTGGGCTTCCCTTTCTCTCTCTCTCTCTTCCTCTCAATGTGAGACGCGTATCACACATCAGAAGAAGTGTGAGACAAGGACACACGGAAAGACCTAAGAAGCGACTTCTCTCTGCTTCCTCTGCTGGCTCAGGAATTCTGGGAGTCGAACTCCACCCCTCTTAAAGTCACCAATGTTGAAAAAGCCTCCTCTAATCCATGTCACGTATTTCTGATCAAATATCCAGCGTCTGCCTCAGTCTCCAAAAATCCTGCCTGCCACTGGAAAGCAACCATTTGATCAACTAAGAGAATGCAGCGAGGAAAGAGACCTTGATTAACTGAAGGGTGGGGAGGACTCCCATTCCCACTTCTGTCTCCAGTCCTCCCGCCCTTGACCCCAACCTCACGGCCTGGGCGGAGATCAATGCTGTTTCAGGCAAAAAGGATCCCTGCTGATCGGAGGGAGATGGGGAAGATGGATCCCAGCCCCAAGAGCTGCTTCTTGTAGCAATCAGGAACCTCGAGGGCTTTTGCGCACAATTCTCCCCCTGGAAAAGGCACCCATGAAAGGAGATTCCAGCATTCGTCTTCCAAGCTGACGTGTTCGGTGTCTGACGCGCTTTGGTATTTGGCAGCTCTCCTGCTTGCTCTTGTCTGTTGTTGAAAAGACAAAAATCACAGTGACACGCGTGCCTGCCTCTGTAGATGAAGCCGCGCCATCTGATCATTTTGCCACCCTGCCTTATAGGTTGCTGGGGTTTTTTTTTAAATGAGGACACCCACACATCTCCCCACCCCCCTTTCGCCCACCACTCATTCCCTTATTCTGGAAGGCTTGTAATTTTTCCCCCTCCTCTTGCTTGTCCTCAGAAGCCGTTTCAAGTCAGGTTTCAATTAAAACCTCCAAACCAAAAGGTCCCCTTAAGATCAGAGCCAGAGCGGATGGAGCCCCTCCCTCCCTCCCTCCCTCCCCAATTCCTTTTCCGATATTCAGAAATGTCGTGTTTTGTCCTTCCAGCCATTCGGTGCCGCTGAGTAACTATTGCATTCTGTAATGTCACATTGCAGAGATCTAAACCAGGCGGCCTCTTTCCCCCATCTGAGGATGTTTTACAATCTGTCATCGCTTTTGTCTTGCATTGTACAGCAAACAGGATGAGGAAAAAGGAGAAAGAGACTGGAGGACGGAAGGAAGGAAGGAAGAAGGAAGACGTCTGCTTTGGAAAAATCCAAAAGGCTGTATTAAGTATTTCCGTTGGCTTTCTGTGATACAGGTGTGAAGCTCTTGATCTCAGAATTGGATATGAAAGTCAGTTTCCACTGTTCAAAAAGCCAGGTGAGAAGGACATCTATGGATCCAAAGAGGCAACCTGTAATGCAGCGTCTATGCAGGTGACATTTCAGCTCCTGCGGCTGCTGTTTTTCTAGACCTTCTCTGAAATGCTCTGGTCCATTCATTCCTCAAGCCAGGTTCAGGTGAGCCTAAGGCCAAGTTCACTCAGCACCATTAACCTGGACAATTAGAGTTGTTCCTTTTGCTCAAAAAGCTAAGCTACTCCTTGGTGAGTTTGTTTCTGGCAGAGCCGGTGGTGGTGAAATGCTGGGTTGATACAGAAAATTAGTTAATTTGATAACCAACAGCCAAAATGGGCTTTTACTTCTTAATCTATCCCTCCCTCCATTTTGAGTTCTACCTGTGCGTCATTTGAAATTTATGGCTGGGGGGGAGCAAAGGACCTAGATTAGAAGAATCTGGAAGGGAGGAGCACCCCATCCTCCCACTGGGGCCTACACGCTGCATCTGAGTTTCAGGACCATGGACAGAGCTGCTGCGTGTAGAACTCCGCTGAAGGTGTTACGTGGCCTGGTAACGAAATGTCCGGATAGCAACCCACAAGCTCAGAGAACGAACCTTCACCCCTGGTTCTCTCAATACCAAGAAGGAGATTTGCTTTCAGATGTAATTCCACAAAGGGGATCTGAAAAGAGGGGCAGGGAGGGAAGGAAATAAGTCAGCCAGTAGCCCCCATACCCAAACTCAGCTTAGCTGGACCCTTCTCTCTCTGCCAGAAAATCCCAGATGGACATTTGCTCCGGGTTTATTTGTAAATACTTCTGTTTGCATTTATAGGTAGGATTGTTTTGCTATTACCATTTCCCTTTGGAGGTTTTTCACCTGGAAAGAGGGGATAGAAATAAAATGATAAATCAAGTAAGGAGGGGTTAGGCCAGCAAAGAGCAAACTCGGAGGTCCAAGGAGAGAAGGCCTTTCACGGCTGGAGAAGCTCCCTTGCTTCTGTCCATGAGCTGCAGCAGCTGATCCGCCGTCTTCAAGGCTGCAAATGAATTCTGCACATTTCTGACATGCTTCCACCTGCTCAGGCTCAACAAAACTAGATCCCAAACATGCCATGCCCCCCCCACACACACACACGCCTCCCCACACAATCAGGCCCTGCATCCTAGCAGAATTCAGACTCTTCTAAACTGAGAATGCAGATAAGATTTGCCCGGGCTTTATTTGCACACTCAAACACAAAATGTCCAGAGAGGCACTAGCAGTTCATTAGGCTTATGGCTGCAAATGGCAAGAATCCAGCTGCCAAACTGGATCAGAGAGAAACAATCAATCCAATCAACTTCTCAACCTCACTGACTCAACAGCTCTGCAAATTCCCCTTTTCTTGCTATGGAAACCTCGGCAGCCCTTCCTGTCCACAACCGCAGAGAGGCTCTTGTTCTTTTGCCTGCAAGGGCCGGAAATTGTGCATCAGGAAACTTGGCTCTGAACATGGGTTTGCTGATCTACTTGGACGTAGAAACATCTGCGGACCTTCTAATGGGGAGAGATGTGGAACCTGGTGAGGAGGGAGACAGATCCCTTGAGCATTTAATCTGCTGTTTTCACCCTTCTGGATCATCTGAGGATGCACCAAGAGGTTCTCTGGCTGTAGAAATCGGGGAGAACTTTCCAACTCTGATCAACTCTGAGGCTTCCAGAGCCCTCTGGCTCTGAAGCTAGAGTCAGCCTTGCTTCCCAACACCATATGTTTGGGGGGGGTTAGGAGCAAGAGGGGTGGATCAGCTGGGAGTCACTCTGCTGCTAGCCCAGAGTCCATAAAAGCTTTGTGAACTGCCCAGCGCTGCGTAAATCACACCTGTTTACCGCTTTGCAATCCTGATCTTTCAACCACGCCTGCCCATTTTCTCCTGGCCCTCGGCAATCGGCAGGCAGGCTGGAACAGCTCTGCTGCTTTACCGACAAGAAGCTCCCAGCTATAGCCTCTAATCTCTGCACTGAAGGAGCACCTTGCCAGAATTATTGCGAGGCTGGGGTGTCGCTGGCAGATAAGAGATCAAAGCGTTGATTACACCTCTCAGAGGCTGGTCCAGGTGATCCCGGAGAAGGATGCTGGTCTCTGGCTTGGAGCATTTTTCCAGAAACAGGCCAGCAATTACCGCCATGCCAGGGAATGGGTGAAGGATCAAGAGGCCATTCTTGCACCCCGGCTCTTCTCTAATGGCTATGGGAAATTGGAGAGCTTTCTCGCAGCCAAGGGCTGGGACGTCAGCCTGCCTCATGCGCAGCTATTTATAGCTTCCGTCTTGATTTTTTGATGATTACCTTTCAAATTTTAAATATGAGATCTGCTTTGTGGAAATAACATGGTGCAAACTAATTATAGGCTTTGTGATTCTCGATGAACGGAAGGCCTCCTTCTTCTTCTCCTCCTACTCTTCCTCCTCCTTTCAACCTGATCATGTGGCAGAGAAGGTTCCAGGCACACCAAGGAGGAGAGACGTCTTTGTGGACATAAAGACCTAAAAGGTGGGACCCCGGAGGTTGATTCCAAGCCTTGGGGATGGAGCTGATGGGCCTCCCTCTCTCAAATGGCAGGGCTGAGGAAGAGACATGGACCAACTCCAAGGTGACAGAAAAAAAAGCTTCTCTCCGGATGGGGCCTAAGTGGCTTCCTGCTCCCACAATCTCTTGAGGGTCAGTAGCTGCACATGTGAATGGCCTTGACAGGCTTTCTGCAAGCCTCCCAGAGAAAATGGCAGCCCCCCCTACCAAATCCTTTCCAGAAGCCAACCCATTTGCAGGATGACTCACAAGGAGATTTGAGAGCCCTTCCGGATCCCGCCTGTTTGCAGGATGAACGAGCGACGTAGCCTCACCAGAAGGCAGAGAATCCTGGCCAGTTTCCTTGTACCTGCCTCTCCATCCTCAGCATAGAAATTTACAGCCCTTTGTTTAGTGACCATTCAAAGTCACAGCTGCACTGAAAAAGGGACTTATGGGCTGGTCCCAGCACTTATGGTGTCGCTGCATCCCCACGGTCACATAATCAAAATTCGGGTGCTTGGCTATTTACAACTTTTGTAGCCGCCCAGAATCACGTGGTGACATTTGCACCCTTCTCAGCTGACCAGCAAAGTCAATGGGGGAAGCCAGATTCACTTAACGACCATGTGATTCACTGAACAATTACAGTGATTTGCTTAACCACCATGGCAAAGAAGGTCATAAGATCGAACGTGACTCAACAACCGCCCTGCTTAGCAGTGGAAATTCTGCTCCCAATGGTGATGATAGCAGAAGTCAAGGAATCTGGGGTCAAAAGACCATTTTAGCCGCCAATGCGAAACTGTCCCGGCAAATCTCGGAGTTTGTAGTTTGGAGGGAAATCCACAGAATGAAATCAGGCACCTCGGATTGGCTTTGACATCCCCCACTCGGCCCCCAACCCGATTGCAAAGCCATCTCATCCATCAATTTATCTGCCGGCAAACCCTTAATGGCAGCCTTTGGACTGGGCTGCCTGCGCTGTCATAACACAGGAAAGCTGGAAATGGGTTCTGAGGCCATTTAATTAGCCGCGTTGTTTCCTATTGTTGTTTGTGTCTCCTGTTATTGAGAGGGTGGGGGCTGCTTCCCTCCTCCCTGCTTGCTCACTACATGAAGGTTTGTTTTGCAGGTGAGGGGCATGCTCGCTAAGGGTGTGCAAAGCCCCAAAAGAGAGCAGAATTATTAAGGAGCAGACCCCAGCCATCGGATCAGAGATTAGATATCGAATTGCCATTACCTGCAAACAAATGAATGAATGAATCAAAGACAACAAGCTTTATTTCTTACTGGAGGGAGAAATAATAGAGGAGCCCCTTAAAAGCCGGCTGTTTCAAGAGGGGGCAGGAAGTCAACAAGCTTGAGGTTCAGCTCCAAACTTCCAGATTAAGGTGGGCACAGGAACCCAGAGGACTCTTTCCAGAAACAGCTTGAGGTGGTCCTACTGGTTTCTGGTGCTTTGCAGTTTGCTTTCACCATGATTTTGGGAAAACAAGGGGGAGATTCCCCCCCCTAATATCTGAAGGAGACCAGTGTGAACAGAGGAAGACTAGGAGCCCTGAGGTCATTGGGCCCAACTCTGAATCCCATGCAGGAGTCCAAATTATAGCATTCCTGCTTGATCACAGTCAGGAAGGAGGAGTCCACCCTCACTGGCCATCACTGGTTCCACTTTGGACAACTGATAGCTGTGGATTTTTTTCCTGAAGTTCTGTTGGAATCAACTTTCTTGTGACCCACATAGAGAAGAGAGTGGCTTTCTTCTCAGATGTTTCATAACCCCTTCTTAGTGTTCTCTTGTCAAGACAAGTCCTAAGTCCTGCTGAGTCCTTAAAAAACACCACCCAGAACTGGATTCAGAACCTGAAGAGGTCTCATCAACCCACGATGAAATGAGATGCTTATTTTCGGTAATAGGGAAATCCTGATTCTGTTAAAAGCCTTCCTACCCTTTGATGGCTCTTCCTCCTCAGCTCCCGATCTTCCAGCCGATGATAGTTGGCCAAGATAGCACAATTACATGGTCCTCTCAGCCACTGGCAGGCTCAATTCACTGCTGTAGCCACAGCCTGAGCAAGGCTGTTTCAAACTTTCCATGTTTGATCAGAGGTTGAAAAGGAAAGATGTGTCCAACCTTATGAAGCCTGTGTGACATGAAGAGCTTTTCTACCCCGATTCACAGCATGTTACATCCCCCTGCAAGCAGAAATCCCATCACAGTTATGGGGTGCCAACTAGCCTTTCATTTGTTGAGTGGGGCAAAATGGAGCAGGTGAAACTTTCCCTGAGCTGAGAAGTCACCTGATGGGTTGGGTGAAGCTTAGCCATTCTCCTGCACTAGAGTCCCAGACCAACATGATGAGAAACTTCCTCACAGTGAGAACAATTAACCAATGAAACTTAGCTTGCCTTAAGAAGTTGTGGTTGCTCCATCAGTGGAGGATTCTAAGAAGAGACTGGACAGTCACTTGTCTGAAGTGGTCTAGGATCTCCTGCTTGAGCAAAGGATTGGACTAGAAGACCTCTAAGGTCCCTTCCAGCCTTATTCTGATAGATTGATGCTTTATTGGCTTGGGCATAATTAGTGGTCCTGTATTGTGTTTTGCCTTCTGTTTACCACCCAGAGTTCCATTCTTACATGGGGTGGGGGGGAAAATCTATATACTTGATAGATAAATAGTTCCAGAAGGCAAGCAGGGGGATTTGATTCAGGAGGCAGCACTTGGAAGCAGGCTGGCCATGAGTGGGTGTATGGGTGTGTTGGAGGAACAGGCGAAGGGGCGCACTGCTCATGCATTTGTATCCCACCCTGGGTTTTGTGTTTGAGCCTGCCACGGGAAGAAACAGCAGGAATGCCAGAATGATGGATGAGGGAGGCGAGGGAACCCTCCCCCTCAGTGTCCTGCTGGTGGACCAGAGGCTGTCATTAACTTCTGCCTTCAGCTGCTCCTCCTCAGGTGCTGAGACCAGAAAGTGCCATTGATTACAGGCCTACCCAATTAAACCCTCTTCTAAGTGGCTAATTATTAGTCAACCCCCCTCACCCAAAAGGCTTTAAATGGATGACTGCCTGGAAGCTCCTTCTGACCGTTTCATTTCCCGTTGGGTTGATTGAAAATATCCTGCAAAAGGGCATCAACAACCAAGAGAAAGGGGGAAGGAAAGAATATCCCCTTCCTCTTTTTCTTTCTCTTCCTCCTTTTTTCTTCTTCCTCCTCCTCCTCTTCTTCCCCTTCCTCTTCCTCTCCCTGCTCCCCATTTGGAAGCAGAGGATTGGAACAGGCCTGGAAGCCAAAGATCTGATCAACTCACTCAGAGGAGCCTCTTCTTCAGCCACACTTGAAATTCAGGGTAGGATCCCGGCTGGCTGGTCAAGAGTTCAGCCTCTTCCCCCATTCCATTTACAGCTGGAGGTCCTGAGCTGAGAGTTGGGCCTGTGTTCTGTGCAAAGCTTGGCTTAGATCTTGCCTGCTAGGCCAGGAGGGAGGGCCAGGAGCCCAGTCCACGTGCTGCCATCATGGATTCTGAGCATCTTGTGAAGGCCAAATGCACAAGCAGGACCGTGAAGGTCTCACCACAGGAAGCACTATCTTACTACAAAAACAACGCAACATGACAATTACCTCATGGTATCTTTCTGAAAAAACGATATTTCTATCATTGGCCATTTCAATGTGTAGTCATTTCTCTTTGGCCTACAGAACCAACCCTGAAGGTTGCGAAAAAGCCGTTCTTTGCAATGGCTGAGGACACGATGGAGTCGGCCATCTGAGTGGCAGCTGCCTCCTGGGTGGCTCCTTCGCTGACAATCTCCTCTCTCTGGGGAAAGGCAGCGATTCAGCTCCCACCTGCCAATTGAAGAGTGGCCTAAACAGCCCTCAAAAGGCAGCCATTGTTTCCTTAACACAACGTGGCTGCTCTTAATAAGAGTTGGACGAGGAACCGCTCTGTCTCCCTCTTTTAAAAGGGAGAAATTGTCCCTTGATCGGCGTGAATGAACATTCGTCATATTTGAGTGAAGACGTAATGTGACAAGAAAAATCCCAGCTGTCAGTCAAGTCACGTCTCCTGAACAAGCGGCATATGCACGACCTGCCTTTGCCATCTCCTGTTTGTCTGAAACTGTCACCCGAACAGCATCAGCCCCGACCAAGAAGCAAGAGGCTGTTCCGCTTTTGAAGGACATTTCTGAGAGATTGCAGGGAGACATTTCGTTATGTAGAAATAAAATATGAATTTTAATGGGAGCCATTAACATGAACTCTTTTAGGAATAACTACAGGACTTTTATGATGAGCGTATTAGAGCTCTGTTCTGCCATCACCACCTGCCACTCTTCATAAATCAGCGCCAACAAGTTAATTCTTCATAAAAGAGGATAAATCTGATTCTCAAGGATGGAGGGAGGGATGGAAGGATTCTATTTAAGCCACCAACCTGGGCAGTCACAACAAGTACACAACCAGGGTGCACAAGGAGGTGAGAAAAAAGGACTCGGCTTTTGTGCTTGGGGGGCACCAACCTCGCTGGACTCCAAGGGGGCTCATTTACCGATGGACCGGATGATGAGCTTCAAGGGAACCTGGGAGTTTGAGGGACACGGAGAAGCCAGATTCTTTGTCTATCTTAGAGTTTCTCAGCCTGGGTAACTTTAAGATGTGTAGACATCATCTCCCAGAATGCAGTGGCCAATGGTGCAATCTCTTCATTTTATTTATTTTTACAAATAATTCAAGGCAATGAACATACGTAACACACCTTCCTCCTCCCCCTATTTTCCCCACAACAACCCTGTGGGGTGAGTTGGGCTGAGAGGGAGGGACCAAGTTCACACAGCTGGATTTCACGGCTAAGGTGGGACTAGAACTCACAGTCACCCAGTTTCTGGCCTGGTGCCTTAACCACTCCGCCAAACTGGCTCTCCACACAACAAACAAAGAGGAGAAGGCTCCTGAGAGAGAAAATGCCCAGGAGGAAAAGATCAGGCTGCCCTAATCGCTTCCTGGAGATCCTGCTGCTTGCATGTTTAACTTGCAGGGTGCGGGTGACGTGGAAGCACCTTCAAAAAGGGAGAAAGCGCCTCCGTCCTGCCTCTTGGTTGGTCTGGTCTCCCTCTGCCAGGGCTGGCTCAGATGGGGTGGACGAGAGGCGGACCTTCCATTCCTCCCAGGCCCAGCCTCACCCTCCGCACCAGCAGCCTGGCTCTGCTCCACGCGGCATGCCTTCCTCCAGGGCTGCCTCCTCCCTCGCCCACCCTTCTCATCTGGCATTCCGGTGTGCAAATACTCTACCAGGCAGCACAATGAGCAGCTCCTGAGCCTCTTCACTTGCACACATGTCTGGTCAGATAAGTTTCAGCCAGGATTTTGATCAAGTCGTGGATGGAGGACAGCAGCGGAAGCAGCAAGGAGGCAACTGGGACTGCACTGATGAGCTTGTCAGCCTGCAGAGAGGCGCCGGTTGTATCAGTGGCTTTGATCACCGGCGCTTGCCGCACGGTCCCTCCCAGAGCTGCCAGGTTGCCTTCCCCTGTGGCCTCGGCCTCCTGCCTCTCAGCTCACAGAGAGATAACTGGAGCAAGCTCAGATAGGCTTCCGTTGGTCGGTGGGAAAAAGGAGGCAGGCTGGGGCCCGAGGAAATGAACAGATGACATTGGCGAAGGCAAATCTTTGCTTGGAAAAGCCAGTTCCCCAGATGTCGGCTAGTACTGAACTGAGGTGGGAATTGTCCCTGTGCAAGGACCTTGGGGACGGAGCGGACCATACTCAACCGTACAACATGGCGGCAGGAATGGCCTTGATAGAAGTCAGTGTCCAAATACTAGAAAAAGTCTACCCCTTTCTATCTGCAATTTGGGTTCTGTACTGAGCAGGGGTGAGAACCAATGACCTCAAGAATCCCTCTCAACAGCAGTGATTCTCCAGGGAACCTACAAAGGCAGGGCCCACCTGTCCTGCTAACTCCTGCTCCACCGATTGGAGGAATCCTTTGACAGTTGCTATCCACACCATTCTAGAGGAACAGTAGGAGCCGGTGGGTGATTTCTTGGGGACCAAAGGATTGAGGGTCAGTTTGAGTGAGCTGGCAGATCTAGTGTTTGCCACTTTTCCTAGGTGGTAATCTGTCTGATCCCCTTTTCTGATTGAGGTGCTTGCAGACAACAGGACTCTCCTTCCTGCTCTCAGCTTTGCAGTGTTGAAAAAAAGGTCCAAAAGTTTGGATTCCTGGAATGTGAGAAGACTCCTTCCTGTGGCTCGGATGGTTTTTTCATGGGGTTTCCACAGGAAGTCCGGGAAGCCAGCTTTAGACATTCAGGGTAGTAGCAACTGTTGCTGGGCAGTTGGGCCTAGACTGAGCTAAGTTTTCATGCCCACAACCAAGAAGTCACCCTTTCGGAGCCATAACTGTATCTGAGGGGAGAAGCCACCATTCACAGGGCACCCCCTGTAAAATGCTCACCATGCCCACAAAACCTGGCAATTTGGAGCCCAGCCCTTGCCACCTTCTGTCTCCGTCTGCCAACATCCCCAAAACACCATCTCAGAATCCCGTGGTAGTTTGACCCAGGCTCCTAGGATGTGGCTGGGCACCAGTGTGCCCAGTTAGTTCCTTGGCAGTTCTCCACCAACACTACTTCTGTGGCTTCCTCATCTCCTGGGTCCAGCCCACCTTTGACTTCTTGGATCATCGGGATGAAGCGTTTGCGCAGCTGGCGTGTTGCAGAACAGCCTGAAACATTTTGTTTCAGCCGCAGCCAGGAATCGAGCTGTGCTGCTTTTCCTGGGGTTGAATTTATTAATGCCTTGGCTTTTTCTCAGTGGCGTGGGGGGAGGGGGCACAGGGGTCGTGGCGTTCCTGTCCACGTGCCTTCAGAAAGGGCTTTGTACTGTCAAGGGCGCCTCTCCAGCCCAGCCTCTGGAGGAAGCCGTTTTATTTGTGCGATTGCTTTTACTCTGAGGATAAAAATATATGGCACAAGACGCTTCAGCGCAACCCCTTTTGAATGGCTGGATTTTCTCTTAACTGCACTTCTTGAGCAAAGGGGAAATAAAGGCACATCTTTATGTGGTTCTCCTCCTTCGGTGTGACAGTCGGTAAGCCAGAAAGGTTCCAGCAGTGCCGCTGAGACTGCTGGCTTGCATCTTTCGGTCATCCTATCGCAGCAAAAAGAGTTTCTTTCTTGAGCAGGAAGTCTTTTCCAAACGCTCTGAATTCAGAGCATGTCCTCGCCTTTGAAAACTCCATTTGGCCAAAGGACAAACTCTATTCTGCAAAGCCACCATCCGCGAAGCCTCCGGAGGATAGAAACCTTGCTTGGAGCCGGATGAAGAGACGCACACGGGATCCAAGCTGAAAACAGGCAAGGAATGAAAACTTCAGGAGTGCCGGCTGGGTCCAGCCATCTCCAATCCTCATTCTTCTTTCCACTTGTGAACTTTTACCTAGGAAGTTAAACAAGGGAATATCAGCACTGTAGGCCAGAGTGGGATTTAAAAAAAAACTTCCTAAAGAAGTCTATAGCTGTGTGAACCTTCAAAGGAGGGTTTGTAAGTGAGAAAGCTTTGAAAGGAAGCAATGAATTAAACAGGTGCTCAGCCTCTGAAGCACCAGACTGGATACCAAAAGGGGCTTCTGAACATGCCATCTTCTCTGCTTGGATTCATCTCAGTGAGATGGCGCAGCTCAGTTTCCCGAGCTGAGCACTGACTCCAACTGGATTGCTGCAATGGCCTCACTTGAGGCCTTCAGGTGGAACTCAGCCACTTTGCCCAGACTTACCACCTTCTACATTCATCTGTCCCTGTGTGTGTGTGTTTCCATCCATGCTGAGAAGTATTTCCCGAAATTCTCTTTCTATTTTGCTGCGTGTATCATTCCAGCCATCACCTGTTTGTGAAGGCTGTTGCCCTCAAGATGTCCTGGGGGGGGGCTGGTTGGCTACAGAAGGGCTCAGAGAAGCAGCCCCGAGCCTGTGTTATCCTGCAAATGCCGTGGGAGGCATACATAAGACTTCTGGGGGCTGGAAATAAGACCAGAGCTGATATGTCTATTATGTTCCAGAGACTTCTGCTCTGTGGGATTATCCAAAGCAGTCGCCTTGCCACTCTCTGCACCAAGACCCCAAATTATGCATTAAGGCTCACTCCAGGTAAAGCATTGCAGGGCAATTAAAGCACACCTCACACAGTGCAATAAAGACGCAAGGGCAAAAGACTTTTGTGTATCTGGGAAAGAAAATAATTGCCTCCCAGCCACCCTGTCTGGACCGTATCTGTCTCTGAGAAGAATATCCTTTCCAGCAGCTCAACAAGAAAAGCAAAGATGCTACTGTTTTGGAAGATAAAGACTGCAGAAAGTCAGAGCAAGCAAACAAGCAAGCAAGCAAGAAAGTACTGGAAAGCCCAAGACTTTTTGTCTAACAAAAGAGAAATGTTTTCCAAAGATTCATGGCCTGGATGGTAGGGAGTTTCTGAAGGACTTGCCAAGATGAGATAACCAAAATCCAGGAGAACCATGGATCAAAGCCAAAGCCTTTTATTAAGTCCAGCTTCCTCTCGCTGGGACCAACTGGGTGGTCTCAATGGGAAAACCATAAATAAAAGAAAAGCTGAAGAAATGAAAAGATAACATCAAGGGTGCCTTCATTCACTCACTGATCGGTATTTTTCAATGTTTGCCTTGAAACGAGAAAACTTGATAGTTCCACAATGAATTATTCATTGGCTTTACCTGTGTGATTTCCGTTTGTGTTTTAAAGAAAGTTGGTCCAAAGTCTTTTGTTCTCTGAAGTGACTCTTTCTTCTAGTCGAGCCGATTGAAAATTATACTTCACTTCAATAATAGGACGTTCCCTCCAGACTCTGGAGGCCAGTCACCTGGCTTAAAGGGCACACGGCTTGGGTTCGTCTCACCCTTCTGTTGGCTTGCCATCTATGGGATGAGCCCATCATCCTACAATTCTTTGGTGCAGCCTAGGGAATTTTGGGAATTTGGAGATGTGAAAAAGGCCAAGCTAGAGAATGAAAGATGAAAAGTGAAAAGTGTTTACAACTATCTCCAGCTTTAGGATAGAAAGTCTGAACCATCCCATTGATAAAACCAGGAATTTCCCCCAGAGGCGATATGAGCTGTGTAGACTCTTAGCACGTCTAGAAGAATCAGGAACCTGAGCAAGCTTAGCTTAGCTGGAACTCTCAGCCACTATAAATCCGATCCCTTTCCTTGTAAGTAGGACATACATGAGGAAGATGAAGATGGGGAGCCTGGACTGAATTATGTACAAGCTGGAAGAGTAGGGAGCTCAGCTTGAAAAAGCCTGGGAAATCTTTCTCCTGGGGAGGACACCTTCCAAAACTCACCACGCCCATCCCCAGGCAAACCCAGGCCCCTCTCTCCTTATTCTCTGCATGCCAAGCTTCTCCTGGTGTTTCCACAGATGGGCAGGTAGATTGCTTGGCAAGCTGATGATCAGTGGGGAGATGTAAGTAGAAGCGAGGAACAGGTCCTGGGAGGTGCTCTATTATATCTACAGTGAGAAATATCTCTCAGTAAACATGTTTCCCATCCATTATTAAGTACCTAGGTCTCATGAAATATTGAAGGCTTGTGTATACAAGAGAAATAGAGTGAGGTAGGTGCAGGACTTTGTCTGGTCTGCCCCAACTCCTACATCATGGCAGCAGAAGCTTTGATGGCAATCACACCATTATCAGCTGCTGGGATGTCTTCTCTGGATCAGATCAAGAGCCCCAACAGCCTGATAGGCAGGAATCAGCCTTGGTGTTCCAGACGTTGGACTGCAACAACTTACTGGCAAGGAAGGATTTGAAGTCCTTGGATTGGCCCTGCTCATAGACAGGTAAAGAGGGACTCTACTATTTTGGGGGTTAGTTGCGATTCATCTGATTTCACCATATTCTTTATGCTAAATCCCGGGCTCTTAGCCCTACCAATTTTTCTGGGAGGTTAACAAATTGGTATCAGAGCCTCTACAACTCAGAAGCTCTTCTGAAGAAGCTCTTCTAAATGTGAGGAGGAGATCCAGAAAGATTGAAGTTCTGCTGGAAGCTTCCAGAAGAAGCTTCAATCACTCTCACGTGCCAGGGGGTGAGTGTCTTAGGAGTCGTACAGCCCACTTTTATCTCTTCATACTTTTCAGGCTCAACACCAGGAATGAACATCCCATGGAAGGAAAGGGGTACCACTGACAGCAAGCAAGAAATGGCTCACTGCTTGGTGGAAGGAGAAATAGTGGCTGCTATGTCCTGAATCCCATCATGAGACTGTAGTCTTCCCTCCCATTTTCACATAATTTTGAAGCTGCTTTAAGGTATGTTGGGCTGAGGACATCTGTGGTTGCTGGTACCATTAGAATAGGGCAGAGCTGTGGTGGTGCAGTGGTTAGAATGCAGTACCGCAGGCTAACTCTGCTCACTGCCAGGAGTTCAATCCTGATCATCTCAAGGTTGACTCAGCTTTCCATCCTTCCGAGGTCAGTAAAATGAGGACCAGATTGTTGGGGGGCAACATGATGACTCTGTAAACTGCTTAGAGAGGGCTGTAAAGCACTGTGAAGAGGGTAAGTAAGTCCAAGTGCTTTTGCTATGGCTAAAGGCTCTAGACTGTTCTATCCTTGCCAAATGGAAACTTTCAACAAAGATTCACCAGTCCTGTGAAGGCACTGCAAGACTGAATCCTTGAATCGGGGTGGGCAATTATGGTCCTTTTACAACCTGTCGACTTCAACTCCGAGAATTCCTGAGACAGGAATGGCTGGGTTAGGAATTCTGAGACTTGGTCCTCAGGTGGTAACGGGGCCATGGTTGCCCACCACTGCCTTAGGCACTATCAGGAAGATCATGTTTTGGAAGAGTTTTGAGTTTCAGCAAAAGCCCTCTCAATGGCTCCTTAGAGTTTTCGTTTAATCAGCCCTCGTGGGCATCTGCAGGGTGAGAACAGGGCAGGAGTTTTTTTTAAAGGGCAGGAATTCTATAATTTGCATCAATTAATTTGCACCCTTTAGGCAACGACATCGTGATGCCTCTGTCACATCGCCGGGCCTCGTTCTGGATGTTGATGTCAATCATTAACATTGAAAGAAACTTTTCTGGAATTTCTCCCAATTGGGATCAATTTTATTGTTTGTTTGTAAGGTTTAGGAATGCCCAGGGAGTTTCACAGTTAAAATAATAAAACAGTACAGTAACATTTGAAGGTAAAGCAAAATGCAACACAAAGACAGCAGTATCACATCAATAGAACAACTGAACCATAACAGAACAATTAACACCAACTATTCAACATGCAGGAAATTGGCATGGGGACAAATGCAATTTAGAACAATATATAGATAAAATATATAAGTAACAGGAACTCTACCTGTCTGGAGGGCGGAAATAGCATCTGGCCAGGGAAATACAATGACGGGGGGGGGGAATCCCTCCCTCTGGCTTGCTTTCAGACCCCTTACTGTCTGAACAAACTTTCCAGGGGAAAGTGAGGCTGCAGGCCTCTCCCCGCTTGCAACCTCTGATGGGATAGCCATTAGACTTATATACCACTCCGTGATGTTTTACAGCCCTCTCTAAGCAGTTAACAGGGTCAGCCCATTGCCCTCCACCAACAATCTGGGTCCTCATTTTACCAACCTCAGAAGGATGGAAGACTGAGTCAACCTTGAGCCGGTCAGGATCGAACTGCTGGCTGTGGGCGGGGTTTGCCAGCAATGCTACGCTCTAACCACTGTGCCACCAGGGCTTAGGAGCTGGGGGTGGGAGGGGACCCCCTGAAAGTGGGCTGGAAGGCAGGACACAGGAAGGGAAGGCTTTGGCTGCAACATCTCAGCTTCTCCATCGACCTGCCCCTCTATATCCATGACAACGTTCCCTTGTAAACTCCTGAAGAACTGACCCGCCTCCGGGTGCTGAGCGTCGGCTGCAAGCATCCACCCCAGGGTGTCCCCTTGCTGGGCCCAACTAAAAGGTGCCTCCCTCTTCCAGGCAGCTGGCCTCGTCCCTGGGATACCTGCAGGTGTATCCATGGATGTTGTAGCATTTGATAGGACTTCCCCTCTGACTGTTCTGGGCCCTGAGGGATCTTTTATTGGTTCCTTGGAAAGGATGCCCCACCCCCCAAGCCCACTCCCCTCTCAACTTTGCAGAGTGCACGTATTCAGGCTTACTGGCTTGTTCACAGAGTGCTTGTCTGTACAACCTGCTAATAAAGCATTAGCTGTCACAACTGAGATTAAAAGTAGCCAGGTCTTGCACACTGGGCAAATCCTGTCCCTCAGTGTGTAACTAACCTGGGCACAAGCACAGCCATAATGTCACAAGAGCAACAATTTGTGAAAACAAGCCAAAACGGAGCAGAGTCTCACAACTCAGGTTCTCTTCCTGCTCCCCCTCGCCTAAATTCAGGTGAAAGACCTGAAGGAGCCCTTAGGAGAAGTCTGAGAAGCTCGCCTTCCATGTTTCTGGAGATCCCAAATTGCCCCTGCCTGGTGCAGATGGACTTCCAAAGCAGAAAGGAGTTGTGCGAATTCTGTCAAAACATTGTTGGACTGGCTTCTCTGAAAAGGCCATGAACTGCGCTTAAAACTCAGGTGCTTCTCATCACGTTGAGCATGTCTGTGACCAAGGAAGTAAAAACATCACTCTAACACCCATGTGTGTAGGCAATTATCTTCCTGACTGAAAGTTAAAGCACGGTGTGGGTGTATAAACCTTGCACACAGAAAAGGCCATTTAGGGTTAGGGCTGAAATGTGATCTGAAATAACCATGCAGAAAAGAAGCTCTGGAGCCCTCCTGGGGCTTCAGCTCATGAAACACAAACACATACACACACACCTCAAAATGTCCTTTAAAAGCTAGAGAGCAGAGCAGAGAAGTCTAGATGGAGTTGTGTTTCCATCTTCTCTACTTACATTGTGTAAGTGCATGTGTGTGTGTGTGTGCAATATACGCTGACATGCCAAGCTATGGTACTGACTGCAATTCCATGCAGTTTTCCAGACAGATCTAGAAAGGGCTTCTGGAAAAGGGGCCGGTCTATCAGTGAAAGGTCTTCTCTCTGGCCCTCTAAGGCATTGGGGAGAAGGTCTCACAGTCTTAGAGCGCCACCTTCAGCATCCAGGTGGGCTGAGAAAATCTGTTCCCCCCCTCCCCCCCACACACACCAAGCAGGCGTTCTTCTTCACCCCAGGACAGGAACTCGTCTCCCAAATTTGTAATGCCAGGAAACGTTTGTTTTACTGTACATGCATCTTTGGCCAGAACATGTATGTTAAAATGCATGTGAGCATTTTGTAGACTTAAAAAAAACACAGCAGTTTAATTCGGGGCAGACCAGAAAAGGCTTGTGCCAACCAACACAAACCCAAATCTGATCCCTCCAGTTCTCTGTGGTCCTCCCATTCATCCTTGGTGGAGCAGTGGGCTAATGCCTCCTTAAGTAACACCAGCTGCCTGCAATTAGTGCAGGTTGGAGTCCCACCAGGCTCAAGGTTGACTCAGCCTTCCATCCTTCCGAGGTAGGTAAAATGAGGACCCAGATTGTTGGGGGCAATAAGCTGACTTTGTAATAATGCCGCTTGGGGGGGGGCAAAAGCCCTAATAAGCAGGCATATACATAGAATGAAGGCTATTGCTAAGCACATTGGTTTGTGCTTAAATTGTAAGCTGCCCTGAGTCTTCGGAGAAGGGCGGGATATAAATGGAATTAAAATAAAATAAAATAAATCCTGAGAAGAGCAAATAATCAGGGTGGGGTTGGGGTGTTAATATCTTTTTAAGTTACTTTTGTAAACTAACTTGAGTTTTGAGGGCAGTATAAAAATGATGATCTACAGCACATTAACTTCCAGAAAAGTGACAATATAGTTGGCTTCTGAGAGATGATAAAATTTTGCTGATTAGAGACACTTTAGGATTACTTTTCAGGGAATTCTCTGCCTAACTGGGTTGTTTTCCAAAGTTTTACATAAGACCTCAGTTAAGCGGTTCCTTGTTCTTGACAACATAACTGAACTTTTTCTATTAAAAGTTTGCTCGACCCTTAATACTCCAGCCAGCTTGAGGATCGGTGGATTCCCACACACCCCTCTTCGCTTTTTAGTACTCGCTGACCTCTCCTGCTGAAATCCGGTGACACGGTTTCTCTCTATTTGGAGGTGAGAAGCACACAAAAAGGGTAGTGTAAAAATGGCACCACTTTGCCACCTGCCAGGAGCTTCTGGGATGTGTCTGACAGGAGCCACTGCTCGGAGACAAGGCAAGCGTCTTTGTTTTCAAATATAGAGGCCGCCTTCCCAGGATGGCTCACAAACACTTGAAAATCACAGCTTCGGGGAGGTTGCTCCAAGCACAGGCCATTTTAGTTGTGTCACTTAAAAAACTAATACCTAGCGATGCCTTTGTTATGTGCCTCCTCCGTCCACATTGCACTAATGCTGCTTTACTAGAGAGCGTGCTCTCCCTTTAGGAGCTGCTCCCTCCCTCCCTCCCTCCCAGCAGAGCAGCCGTTGGCAGCCTTTAGGAATCAATCTGATTTTTTCCCCAAGGAAGTTATGGGCACAGAGGACTGTGGGGAAAAATAAAATAATAATAAAAAAGCAGCTCTTTTTTTAATTTCTTCCAGGAGAACCCAGAAGAGCAAAGCTATTGGATGCTCCAGAAAGACCAAAGCCCTTGAGATGAGGTGGGGACGTTTGGTGGACCATCTTCAATGTAGAAATGACCATCCTGGCCAGTCAGGGTAGGCACAGAGACACAAGGTCCCAAACATGCGATTAGGATGTTGTGGGGCTTGGCACCACTCCTCCTCCCTTTACAGACAGTGAGAAACAGTGTGGCTGGAGGTACATCAGGGCTTCATCCATCCGAGTCCTGAATGTGAGGATTGTGGGATGGGGCATACTGTATTTAACATTGCTCACCCACAAAACTATACCTAATGTAGCAGTCGCCAAGCAACATCTCCACCTGGGTGAGCGAGTGAGCGATCCTGGGGAGGCGTCAAGGGCAGAAAAATTCAGTCTTCCATGTGCAAACTGGGCTGGGCTCGTGCAGAACATGGACCTCCTTGCTCTCTGGATCAATGTTTCTCTTGCTCTGTGTCCAGGCAGAGGCGCCCTGTGTCTTGTTGGCTTTGGAACCTGCCCGCCTTTCCCTCCCCGCCATTGCTTGACACCTGATTGTCACTTGCCACCGTTCACTCCACACGAAGCTTACGCACACTAAAATGTCCTTCAGCAGAACAAATAAAACACGGCTCTGACACTTGGCAATTTATTCCCATCTCCTGCTGATCTGTCACTCAGAGGCGGCACAGGGACATCAGGGTGGTGAGGTGGGGGGGAGCCCATGTGCTGGCCCCCACCTGAAGGGACAACCTTGCCAACAAACCCAGGAATTGGCCAGAAAGCCCCTGGACATCACAGTGCCCCTGCCTAGTTGTGTCTCTGCTGCTCCAAAAGGTCCGGGGGGTGGGTGGGTGCAGGGATGCTGGGAAGCTGCTGTTGCTGGGATGCTGCTGCTGCTGCTGCAGCCGGGTTGAGAAATTAGCTGCTGGCGAAGCTGGGCAGAGGCTGCTCCTGCCCAGGGTTGGCGCCCATGAAAGAAGGACACAGAGATCTCTCGGGGGAAGGGCCCCGCTGCTCCTGGGATGCACCCTGAACACTGGACCACTTGGGATGCACTCTCAACCACGAGGAGCAGTGGACCTTGTTTATTTATAGCAAAAGCAACCAATCACATTTTTATTGTTATTCAAATAGACCAATCATGGTTACACATGTGTTATTCTAAGCTATCCTAAAAGGACATAGGTGTTAGAGGTAGATTCAAATACAGCAATGACCAATCATTTGCAGGAGGCGTCAGAATTTGCCTTAAATGG
Source organism: Vipera ursinii (assembly GCF_947247035.1). Lineage (NCBI taxonomy): Eukaryota > Metazoa > Chordata > Lepidosauria > Squamata > Viperidae > Vipera > Vipera ursinii. The sequence continues at coordinate 25,304,358 of NC_139519.1, read as the reverse complement.
AATAGCCAATGGTGTGGAGGAATACTGTGATTATGCCCTTATCTGGCTGTAGCCAAATGGCCTCTCCTACGTTTCTTTGTCTACCAGGTTTATGGCTTACTTCCTTGCACATGGTTCACTGAAGACTTTCCATGGCAGAAAAGTACTAGCCAGAAAAGTACTAGCCAGCTTCATGTATAGGAACAGAGATCATGGTTATTCCAACAGGTGGGTGCAAAAATAAAAAGAGACCTGGGGATAAAGAGGCCGAAGAGCAGCTTCTTCCCTGCAGAGCTGGTGCTCTTCCTGTTATCTTCAAACCGTTCCCTCTTCCTTTTTCTCCCTGCCAAGGGGACGAAGCTGCAGGCATTGGCCCCTTGGGGGGCTCCTCCGAAATAAGTCAGCACACCCTTGGAAATGGTGACCTCTGGATTTTGGTGGCAAAGAACACAGTCACAAAAGAGGCACCATCATCCCTTTAAATGGTGGACCTCTTCTATCAAAGAGCAGGTATTAGATATTCTCCCTCCCTCCCTCCCTCCCTCCCTCCCTCCCTCCCTCCCTCCCTCCCTCCCTCTCTCTCTCTCTCTCTCTCTCTCTCTCTCTCTCACTAGTAGCAAATCCAGAGTCCACCTGCCTGGGAGCAACATTCAGTATTCCTTCGAGCCTCCCTACGAACTTTGTGTTGCTGGTAATTTGAATCAATACATTTTTTTTAAAATGGTGTTAACGTCCAAGTTTTTCAGATGATTAGTTCCTTGAAATTGATGTAGGTCCAGTTTCAATGCATATTTTATTTAGCATAATGGAACATGTTGCTCTAAAATGTTCTGATTCATCGTTGCAAAAGAATTTAATTGGTCTCACTATCACAAGGATAATTGAGCCTGTCAGAGAAACACAAATACTGTGATAACAGGGAGACCAATGTAAGCATAAGGGGACACACACACACACACACACACACACACACACACACACACTGAAATGCACTCTGTAAACTGAGAGCCTCCCGTAATTCCCTTCAAAACCAAAGCATGGAGCATCTCTTGGAAATAACTAGCAGTTGCTGTAAAAACATTATGTTGAAGGCGTTCACAAAATGTGACATTCCAAAGGACCCTTGGTGGACCTTTCCCCACCTACCTCCACCCATGACACAAACATACCCTGGAAAGCTTTCCCCCCCCCCTTCTGTGTCCCTGGGAGGTCGCCCCACCTGCCCCCAGCTCAGGAGCGAGACGAACCGTGCATTAAGCTGACAGTGTCGCCACAGGGGGCAGCTGTGAAGAGTGTGCGAAGTCTGCCACCCTTTGTGTTGGGGGCAAAGTCAGATGGGAGGGGCAGGGGATTTCTAGCCTTTGTGCAGGGTGGGCTGTCTCTCCCACCTCCTAATAGATGGGACCCCACCCCACTGCCGCTGACTCCCCAAGCAGAACACAGGTGAGTAGTTCTTTGTTACTGGTATCAAGAACAAAAGGGGGGAAGGGAAGGGAACAATGGGAGAAAAATCCTCAATAAAAGTGCTCCTGGTGACCTCTGCCTCTTAAAATTAAAATATGGACAAGGACTGAATGGGAGCGTTAAACAAGACAGTTGAAGGAGAACACAATCTGTCCCTAGGGTGGGACCACCAAAGGTGAAAGGATTTCCCATCAGCTGATGGCATGCCAAAGAGGGTGGGCAGCAGAACTGGAGGACTCAGCCCCTGCCCTTGCTTGCCACACTTTGCGACCCATAACCAGGATGGCACCACTAGGGAGACAGGCTGGCTTTGGCAAAGATGGGGGGGTGGGGTGGGGGGTTGAGCTCAACTCAGGAATGGAGAGGAGAGAACATCAGCTCAGGGTGAGGGATGGCTCTGTATTTCTTGGGGTGGGGAATGACCGTGCCTGCTGAGGATTTGTTAAGATGCTGCTTTGGGCCAAGATGTGCAGTTTGGGGTAAAGAGGCTCCTTCTCCCTTCCTTCACAGCGCATGACCAGCCTCCCCCTCCCCCCCCCAATTATCCATGCAAGGACAAAGCAACCGGGGCATTCTTTAATCTCTTCCATTTTAATTGGTGAGAAAAAGCAATACCCATCATTGGGCCTCCAGGTCTTTGGAATTTAATTAGATCTAATGACCAGATAAATTGAGGATTTTGAATAAGGACCTTCAGGGAATCTGTTGTGTGAACAAGATCAGGCTGTTCCTCTGTAAGCTTCTCTACATAATTTCTAGAGCTGCATTTTGAGCAGATGGGTGGAGAGGTGGATGGATGGGTGGAGAGGTGGATGGATGGATGGGTGGGTGGATGGATGGATGGATGGATGGATGGATGGATGGATGGATGGATGGGTGGATGGATGAGGCAATATGTTCTAGTGCTTGAAAGAGAGAGAAGGATGCCCACCCACCCCCACCCACCCCCCAAATCTAAAAGTCACCTCTGAGCTTGCCTGGACTTTCCAAGCAACCATGCAGGTGATGTTTGTCAGGACTGACAAGACTTTCCAGGATGAGGCCCATCGAGGGGGAGGAGAATGTGCCCATCAGCCTCCGGAACCTCAGTCCTCAAGGGGCAGGAACCCTTCCGACAAGCCCTTGCCTGGCATATCTGCAGGATAATTTTGTATTGTCATTTGGGGCACTTAAAGGATCGCCAAGATTTCCCGACTCTAAAAGCTTCTCTGTCAACCTGGGCAAGTCATTTCAGTGAAAGGGTATCATCACCAGCAACAATGGAAAATAAAACGTGTCTGAGATGTGCGATTGTGCAGCAGCGTGTTCTTCGTCTGTTCCGGGCAGACGCCAGCCCTTCTGGAAGGACGGGGGCCTTCCAGCCACCAGGGTCAGCGAGGAGAAGCTGTCCTGCCTTCGGCTAGCAAAAGGGCGCTGTCCATATTGGGAAAAATTAGTCTTCATTTTGCCGATGGACACGCTTCTCTTGCGGCAAGTCAACTGCTCAGTTTCTGGGAGAGTAATTGACAAAACAGAGAGAAAGTTAGAAAGAAGAGGGACATTCTCTTGCTGAGGGAGGCAGAATTGCTCAACCTGCTTGCTCTGAAGCAGAATTCTCCAACCTGGGTCTGCAAAGTGAGACCCTCTGTTCTCCTCACGCAGGGTTGAGGTCTTCAAGATAGCTGGGATGGTAACTACCACGCTCCAGCTAATGGGCATGCTGGCTGAGACTGATGGGAAGTGAGATCTAAGATAACTGAAGGACCTTGTTCTCTGGCCTTCTTCTACTCAGATGGATAGTAACCCACTAGGGGTTGGTCAAAGGAGCTCTTTCTCATCACTGGACTTGTTCTTCTTAGATGGAGAAGACTCTTATAAAGGGATCTCACGTCCCATTAGAAACTTCATCTTCCAAACTCTTTCTTTGCACTGCTGGACCAGCCCTCTTCAAGAAGGCCAGCATCGTGGCCATCAGAGATCCTTGTCCAGAGCCCGAGGCAGCTTTTTCCTAAAGTCTACCTAAAGAAATGCGAGACCGCTAAACAGAGCCTCCTGTTCACAATACTTAGGTGGCCTCTGCCCAAGAGGTAGATTTGCATACATCTTAAATGCCTGTCAGCTGAAACAAGGCTGCCATGTCATGTTTCATTTACACAAGGCACCTGGTGGTGACTCGGGTCACAAACAAATAAACAGAATTGTTTCAGCACGTGTCAAATACCGGTTACAAGCCCTGGAATGAATAAAACAGCCCAGGCAGGGTGGGGAGCCTGGGGGTAATTCACATAGGGCAAACTCAGATAAAGAAGCATTTGAGTGGCATTTGAAACTTGTAGTCAGTTGAAATGCATTTCCTTTCCTTCCAAAATGCCCAGTGCACTTCTTGCTGAGCTCTTTTGTCCCTCTGTCTAAACGCATTTAGGTCCTCTGAAGCCAGGGGGAAGTCGGCCCTTTTCCTTCTAGCCCATCCCTTTCTGGATCCACAGCTCCTCGCTGCTGCCCACGTGTATGCAGGTATCGCTACCCCCTTTGCTCTTCAGATGGGCCACCTGGTTCACTGAGCTGCCCACCTAGACTTGCTTGGTCCATTTCCCCCAGGAGCTGCAGGAGATGAGCAGGCTGAGACTGAGGGAGGGAGGGGTCAAGCATGTCATCGGCCTTGAGTTCCTTTGTGCCCACAAGAGATCTAAGTCCAGTCCACCTTGAATCCCATTGACTCTTATCTACTGCCAATTTGCTTTGATCATTAGTAGTTCAGATTAATGTAGAAAGTCTGGATTTCCTGATTTCCCTGGTGCTTGACAGGATGTCAATCTTGGAGACCTCTGTAGGAGAGCAGGAATCAACCCATCTAGCCTTTCCACCTTGCTCAAGCCTCAGTGAAGTCAGGATCTTCTCAGCTGTCACGAAGAGGCAAGAGTTAGGAGGTGCAGTCTGCAGCCATACAAGCCCCCCCCGGCATTCTTTGGGCTCCTCGTGGCATCTGATTCTTTGCTCCTTCTGGTTTCCTGAAGCCTGGCATAAGACACTAGTATCTTCAGTCCTTGTTTCTGTATTGTTTGAAGCAGTAATTCTCAAGCTTCTTAAGATGTGGGGACTTTAACTCCCAGAATTCCCCAGCCAACCATGAATTCTGGGAGTTGAAGTCAATGCATGTTAAGGCTGGCACCATTCTAAGGGATTGAATCAAGATCTTCTAGAAGAGAACTCTGTCTCTGCATGGATGACTAGAAGAACAAAAAGAGTCCAGGGAAGTCTTCCAACCCAAGGGCGTGGGGGATGGGCAGGAGATGTTGCCCACCCTCACCCTCCCCTCCAGCCAGATGCCCAGTTTGGGAAGTTTTGTTCCCCAGAGTCCGGCCTGGCTAGGCAAGTCTCATCTCTCCATATCTGCTCCTTCTCTGGAACCATTTATGGCAGCTGCAAACAGAGGCATCTTTATTGCTAATTCATTAAAAACACATAAAGAAAAATCTAACAGCAGATTAGCTTATGAGGGCAGTTTTTACAAGTGCGCTGCAATTAGAGTATATACAAAACAATTACTTTATAGTAAAACTCTCCACTTAATCTCTCTCCTTATTTGCCCTGGGTGGCTTCTTCAATCACTCTCTGGCTTTTTATCCCCTTGTGCAGCAACATACAAGTGCCCCACCACACCACACCAGCAGACTTGCTGGGCCACACCAGGAAGAGACACCTTCCATGTCTTGCTTTGCATGACCCCTGTGGCTCCCGTGGCCAAGGGGGGTTGAGGCTGGGCAGGCTGGTGGCCCTGAAACTGGACTGGGGAATAAGCTCCCGGGCCTGTCTTAAAGCCAAAGTTCAGATGTTAATCACAATTTACAAGCCACAACGTTTGAGTTAATGAACAACAGTAAGCCATGATTTGTAAGATAATGGCAAGCGTCCATCACAGGAAACCTAGGTTTATAATCTCTAATGGCTTGACCCTTATGACTGGCCCAAAAACAGCAGTTGGAAACCAAACAAATCTCATTAGGGGTTGGCCATTTGTGTGAACCAGGCTGCCAACGTGGCTCAAACATCATGAAAACCCCTGGTTTGTCCAGCTACGTCTTTTGAGTAACTAGGTACCTTCTAAGTCTGGTTTTCAAATCCCAGTGGCCACATTCACACAACATAGGGAATCAAAATCCAGTGCACTCCATTCCCATGGGATTTTTTTGGCTCCGTGTCTGAATCCGGCCTCTCCTGCAAGCTTTTCCAGCCAGTGGAAAACAATTTCTTGAAGATAACCTTCCCCAGAAAATGAACCCTCTTGTTCCAGGTTTTGCCGGGTCCTGCAAACCCCATCTCGGCTGCCTTCCACAATCTGTTAAAATGTGATCCAAGACTTCCTGAGCAAACACTCATATATTACATTTTGGCAGTTTCCTAGCCATCCACGGGAGCCACAGCCTTTGGGTCTTTCTCCTGAGCCGTCGGGAACATTTGTGAACTGTGTTCTGGGTTGCAGCTCCCATCATTTTTTCTTTTCTAAGAATGCCAGGAAAATCAAGCTGGGCTCCAGAGACGTTCTTGCAAATTCCAGGACTTAGCACTTTGCTTATACGTGGCGGCCACCTACTTATTAATCTTGTTTAAAACTAAGGGGTCACATAAAGAGCAGGTGCCGAGTGAAGAGTCCTGGGGTACTTCCCGAGATGGGCGAGCAGGCCAAAACAGGAGATGGGGAGCACCAGGATTGCAACAGCCTTCGGAAGTTGGATGTTGGCCTTCCCTGGAAAACTGTGGGTCCTTAGGGAAATTCCAACCGTTCTAGGTTTTATGACAGGCCTGAAAAGCCCCGATGAGAACATTCATAAGAAGTGATGAGTCTTTGGCACGGGGAGGCATGGATAATGCACCTGGACAGATGACCGCATGGAGGAGATTGGCAGTCACACAAGCAATTTTGCTGCGTCACCTGCGCCCTAAAACAAGGGAGGAGCACTGTTGGCTTTGTGAAAAGCTCAGAGGAATGATCACCATCTTTTGATAGCAGAGAAATCCCCCAAACACCTCATTTTCTCAGATGCAATCCTGGAAAAGCTCCAATTTCCTTTTTGGAAAATCCACTCACAAAAATGAGTTTTTGCTCAAAGAACCTGTTGGAGGCCACCTGGCCTTCTGCAGCCAAACAGCAAATGGAAAGGTTGCCACCTGCTGGCACCACAAAATATTTCACATTAGTGAATAAGTGCCTACCTACCTACTGCAGTGAGTTTGTTTTATATACCTTATTAAAAGCTGGTAAGTGAAACTGGGTGGCTGTTAGCCGAAATTCAGGCCCTGCATTCACTAAATGCCTCTGTACCACTTAAAGTCCCTCAGGAGCGCTCTCTCACTCTCATTTCAATTTTGGTCTGGGGGTTATAAAGATCAGTTGCAGGAATTAGGTATGTCTAGCTTAAAGAAGAGGGACGCGGTGGCTCAGTGGGTTAGGACGCTGAGCTTGTCGATCAGAAGGTCGGCAGTTTGGCGGGTCGAATCCCGAGTGCCACGTAACAGAGTGAGCGCCTGTTACTCGTCCCAGCTTCTGCCAACCTAGCAGTTCAAAAGCACATAAAAATGAAAGTAGAAAAATAGGAACCACTCTGGTGGGAAGGTAACAGCGTTCCGTGCGCCTTTGGCGTCTAGTCATGCCGGCCACATGACCACGGAGATGTCTTCGGACAAGCGCTGGCTCTTCGGCTTTGAAACGGAGATGAGCACCGGCCCCTAGAGTTGGAAACGACTAGCACCCATGTGCGGGGGAACCTTTACCTTTACCTTAAAGAAGAACTAGGGGAGACAGGACTGCAGTCTTCCAATATTTGAGGGGTTGCCACAAAGACGAGGGAATCAAGCTATTCTCCAAAGCCCCTGAAAGCAGGACAAGCAACGGATGGAAACTCATCAAGGAGAGAAGCAACCTGGAACTAAGGAGGAATTTCTTGATAGCGAGAACAATTAATCAATGGAACAACCTGTCTCCAGAGGTTGTGAAGGCTCCATCACTGGAGGTTGCTAAGAACAGACTGAACAACCATTTGTCTGGAATGGTACAGGGTTTCCTGCTTGAGTAGGGGGTTGGACTAGAAGACCTCCAAGGTCCCTTCCAACTCTGTTATTCTGCTATTCTGTCCGTTACCATTTTGCAACAAGCACTTTAGTACTCAGCTATTATAAGGGATCCGTTTTGCATAATGTGAAGATCAGCAATGCTGGCTACCCAAGCGCAGCACTCGGCTTTGGGGAGGGGGCACAAATGGGAGCTGCACTCCCAAAATTCCAAAGTGGGGCAGGGATGAAGGATAAGCAGGATTGTCTTTACATCCCCATGCACTTAAAATTCAATATTAACAATTTGGTAGCTACTCTCCTGTGGCACTTTAGGCAGTTCATTGGCTCAACGGTGTGCACAATACACACACACAAAGCTGCTTTCATACTCGTTGCACAAAAGCAACTCTTTGTCTGTTGGAAATGTCGGGTAAGCAGTCACACCCGCAGACTTCACAGGGCTTTGCAGGTGATAATCCTTCTCCTTTCATGCTATGAAACCTTCCCTGGTAGTCTTAAGTTAAAGGCCATGCTGGGGTGGGGGACGGGGGGGCTCTGTCTGTACCCATAGCAACTCTATTAGCTGCGCTGTTGGGTTTACACTGGGTGTTCCTAGCTGTTCCCAGCCCCATGGACAACTACTCCGTCTGAACCAGAGGTGCATTTTCAAAGGGCAACCGGACTTTGTTTTTTCTGGAAGATGTTTCACTTCTCATCCAAGAAGCTTCTTCAATTCTGCTTGGATGAGAAGCGAAACGTCTTCAAGGAAAAACAAAGTCCAGCTGCCTTTTGAAAGAAACTCCGGGACAACCATGACTGAGAATCTCCATAGATATTTTGTCTGAAGAAGTGCTACATCAGATGCCTCTGCAGAATTTTGCACCCCTACACAGCTCGAATGTTGCTCTGCTCTGTGGGGTTCCAAGCCTCTCATTTGGCTATTCGGCTGGCTGGAAGAGAGTCAAGGGAGGGCTGAGGAATGGGGGCAGAATTTAGAAGACCCTTCCCAACAATGTCCTCCAGTTGATTAAACTGCCTTGCCATCCATCACTTGCTCCAGAAAGGCAGTTGAGTTATCCTAATCCATTTCAGAAGGGGAGGGGTGTAATTTGCAGCCTGCCTGGAAATGCCATAAGCTGCTCCAGAAGCCCCGCTCCTCCTCCATCTCAGTTGCAGGGGAGTGGGCTAGGCTGGACTGGGAGACCTGGGGGGGAGGGGTTTCCTGCCTCACAGCAGCCTCTTTCTTCCTGGTTGCTCCCACAAGCTCCATCTGAGAGGCTTGGCACAATCAACAAGGTTTGTGACTCACCACTGCTGACTTTCATCTTTGGTGTGCGATGGCACGATGGCAATTAGTTTGCTGGCACATATTTTCAATTAATTAACTCAGAAAAGCTGCTTTCTTTGGAGGCTGCCAGTAACAACGACAACCTTGGATGCCCAGTGTTTGCGTGACAAGCCAGCGCTATCAATCCCAAGGCTGGGCACCGGCAATCGGTGTGTGGGAAGGTGCCACTTTGAAGAATCCCCTGCTGATTCCCCAGCATTGCCTGGTTCAAAGGCCATGTAGCCATGACAGGTTCGGCTTGAGATCAACAGGAAGAGGCTGCCGTTGGAGCCAACCAAGCTGGTTTCTCTAGTCAAAAAGGACCATGCACTTTAAAGACAGGTTCCCCATTTCAGATCTTCGAAATTTCAACCTCCCAGAGGCGATTGCATAAGGCCAGGCTGAGAGAAAGCTTGTAGCTGGCTGAGTAATTCTGGGAGCTAAAGTCCACAAGTTTTAAAGTTGCCAAGGTTGCAGACCCCTGAGCTAGAGGACAGGGTAGAAATACCCAGGAAAAAGACGAAGTGCCACCAGGACCATTTCCAAGATTCTTCTGCTTCCATTGCCAAGGCATCTCTGGTACATTAACCCCAAAGGTCATTTGCTGAGACTGTGCTCACCTTGGAGACCCCATTTGTCTTCCTTTGCCCTGGAAATTCTCTTTTTTGTCATCAGTTCTTAGTGGTTCTAGAATCCATAAAATCTTCTAGGAAAAGCCTCGCTGTTTATTTCATAGTTACTTGTACATGATGCCGGCCAAAACACTGTATATCTTGGCTGTAAACCAGATTGACTCAACAAACTTCCTCCTAAGATGTTGGGACTGCAACCTCCAAAATCCCCAGTCAACATCAATTTTTCCCATGCCAAGTGCCTTGTGTGCCCATTGGACCTTGCTGTCATCAGCCCCTCTTCTCACATTCTTCTACGTCCTGTTGAGAAGGTTCTCAGGAACATCACCAGAGCACGAAGGCATCGGTGCCATCTTCCTAGCCAACAAGAGTCCCAACCAGGCTCCTTTTTTCTACCCACAAGCGGTGCCAGTCTCATCCTCTTCTGAAAGATGGGCATAGTTTTCTTCAGAGAAAGTCGGCTCCATCCCTGATGTCAGGGGCCAAAACTCTGCCGTGACTGACTGAAGGGATGTTTTGCTCTATTATCGTTGAGTAGTTTGAACAAAGCATTTCATGGAACTCCTTGAAAATGTGGAATAAATCAAGAATTCCCAGCTGGTTACATCATTTCAAAAGCTTTCCCATCATTATATGAATTCACCTGTCAGTAAACTGCAGTGAAGAAGACCTGATGGTTCATCTTCTCCACAAACTATCTGAGTCTCTTTGCAACTTTGACAGGCACCTCATTAGGTGAACATACCTGAGGACTGACAGCAGGAAAACCAGAGAAGGGGAGGGGAAAACCCTGTGGATTTTTCTCCTGCTCGCAGGTATATTTGTTCAATCAGGTGAAGATACTGTAGTCTCATTCTATATTCATTTGAACACCTGTACCACGGAGCAGCAATCGGTTCTCAACTCCCAAATTAATCAGTTCAAGGAAAGATGCTGTCCTGCCAGCAGCAAAGTTTCCAAATGTTCTGTTTTGAATTGCCAAATTCACACCATATAAATAAAAAATTTCCACCCAGGCTTTTGTCTTGCAGGAACGACGTTCTGGAGATGTTCCAAATGAAGGCTGCAGTTTTGAATGTCTGGGCCAGAACTAATCAGTGGCCATGACTTTTAAATGCTTAATCAATAAAGTTATATTTCTTTGGGTGGGAGGAGGACAATAAGGGTCTTTCTGCCCAGACTTTAAACAATCCAACTGTCTTTAACAATGTAATCCATCATTTTTTATTCAGATCGTAAGATTTTAACAGTCTCAGGGATGGTATTTAGACTGAGATGTTAGCAGTTTTGATGACTATTTTTAGGCTTTATAGAGTTGCTGAGCCCTTTAATTCATACTGATCCAGCCACTAACTGAGTGGTAGACTTTCATGTTAAGTCAGACCCCAAGGCCCAGATCTTGGGTGCAGTTCCCAAGTAAGCCAAATATTATTACCAAATTGTAATTATTAGGGTGAAACCCACTTCCTTCCTTCCTTCCTTCCTTCCTTCCTTCCTTCCTTCCTTCCTTCCTTCCTTCCTTCCCTATTCCTTCTTTCTTTACTTTTGATAAATAAAATTATTGTTGTTCTTTGAGGTGATATTATTAATTAATATTATTATTAATATTAATATTTCTATACCGCCCTTCTCCCGAAGGACTCAGGGCGGTGTACAGGGCAAGAATAAAACACAGAAATTTACAAAAACTAAAAGATAATTAAATACATGCCCGATTAAAAATACAGTTGATACATGGTAAAAAAAACCCAATAATAATAGTAAAAAACCCCACCAATCCCCCCTCAGGCCAGGCCGGCTTGCTCGAACAAGTATGTTTTCAGATCGCGGCGAAAGGAGCGCAGATCGGGCGCCGTCCGGAGCTCAACCGGTAACTGGTTCCATAGCTCCGGGGCTATATTAGAGTCTCTGAAGAAATGAGCCCAGTTTTCCTTTGGAAATTGCATGTTTTATCATTCTACAATCAAAATACCTGGACAGTCTATAACTTACAAGCCACGTATAGGACAAGTGCTAATTCAGCTAATGCAAAAGCCATGCATGTATACAGACATACACGACTCATGCTTTGCTTCATACTTTTAGTCAGCCTTTCATAAATGCCTGTGTAAAATGGTGCCAAATCAAATATGCAACAACAACAAAAAACACTATTGGAAGAAGATGAAATATTTGGTGGCTGTTTCAAAAATGACAACTAATTTGTGGATTTGTGACAACAGTGTGGATCTGGCCAGTTCACATGAGATATTCCTAAAGCCCTTTGCATGCCTGTCTTCTTCTCTAATCCAAACAATACCCTATATGAATTAAGTTCAAGAAGGATTGTTCTTGAGGAGATACTGTGCTGTTCCCCATTAATAAACTGACCGTGGCTTTGACAAGGAAGAGGGCAACTTTGGATCATTTGCCAGGTATCTCTCCTTCCACTTTTAATTCCTGCACACCTGGGCACCCTTAGCCACGCTGTCAGATGGCATCTTTGGGAAGCAGCTTGGATGTTAAAATACAAGTAAGCCAGAGAGCAAAAAAGAATAGCTTTAAATGACAAAAGTAAAGCTCTGGAGGGTCATTTTCTGAATAGCTGTTTAAATAGGAGGAAGGCAATTCCTGGCTGCAGGCTTAGCTACGGGCCAGAGAGAGGGGGGCGGGGTCCAGCACTGAACATTTAAAGCTGTGTAGCTGCCCAACTTAAACAATATTTGAAAGTGGGTGTTGTTTTTAAAAATGAGAGAGAACAAACACTAGAGAACAAAGATCCTTCGCAGCAAAAACACCATTAATGATCACAGATGCCCAAAGTAGTTGCTGAGCTTTTGTCTCAAGTTAAACATTAATCTGGAACTCTTGGAGTTGGTTTTTTTTTGGTCAAAGGTTCAAACAATTTCCCAGTGCTAAAGAACAACCTGTACCGAACAAAGGTGGCTTGTTTAAACTGATCTTATGGGAAGACCTACATCAGGTGTCTTCAAACTTGGCCTTTTTATGACTTGTGGAGTTCAATTCCCAGAATTCCTCAGCCTGGCTGAGGAATTCTGGGAATTGAACTCCACAAGTCATAAAAGGCCCAAGTTTGAAGACCCCTGACCTACAGAGATGATTTTTGTAAATTCAGTAATTTCTTTAGTTCCCTGTGTGATTCCCCTGCCATTCCCTCGTCCAGACCTTCTCAGTTGCAAGTTTGCCACTCTTTTCTTCAACAGGAAGGGAGACGACAAGCAAGAAATGTGTGGTTGGGGTAGCTTCTCCACTGCCCGGTGGCTTCATCGGGCAGAACTGGTCTCCTGCAATTTGCTCAGTTTTGGGACCTTGGATCAGCTTTACATTTGTTTAAAAAGAAAACTGGTTTATTTCTTGGGAGACACAAGAGTGGCAATGGTTGCAGCATCTCACAAAAACAACAAGTAGTAAGTGTGCCTTAAGGCTACAGAGTCCCAACATTCTGCTTGCAGACAGGATTGCTGTGTTGCTTGTGTTCTGTAGCTCCTGCACAATATTCAGCATCTTTCCTCAAAATACTATCGGCAGCAGAACAGTTGTAAAATATTGTTCTTCCTTCATACTTTGAGTTGTCTCCAACCAGAAGCTCAGCAAAGTCACAATTATTGGGTTGATGTGAGAGAGAAGCTCCATATCCAAAACAGCTAAAAGTAGCAACAGTTGCAAAAACCACTCTTGCTGGGTCCATCTCCTGGCTCCTTCTCTCAATTCAGTATGATGCAAGCATACAACACGCCGAGAGGTTAAGAATTAAAAACTGAATTTTCTAAGAAAGAGCTTTTAAAAACTTAGTTTCAATTTTCTATTTCTCAAAGACAAAACTGCAACCTCAAGATTTATGTTAGTTATGTTTTTCTGCCATTGTCTTAATCCTTCGCTTTGTTTTTCTCGGCAGCCTTCAGTCGTGGCGGGATGCGGCTGCCCGGGCACCTTCGGCTGGCCGAGGCTCGGCTCCAACTGACTCCATCTGGGTCTCCGCACCCAAGAGGACGGAGGCTTCTCCCTCCCACCACAGGCTACAAGGCAACACCAAGCTGGATGCCTATGCAGATTCTCAGTCAGAACTGAAGAAGCTTCTTGGATAAGAAGCAAAACGTTTTCCAAGAAAAAAAACCAAGTCTGTTTGCCTCTTGGAAAAGCACCTTTGGACCAAACCGGATGAGGCTTGTAAAGTTGCTTCTAAGAAGACGGAGCTGTCAGGGCGTTGCTAAAAGATGACAGCCTATATAGACTGGTATTTGAATACAGATGTTTTTATCATTTATATTTGGTTGTGTTTTACTGATCTAGGCGAAATGTTACCTATTGCTGGTCCATTTGTGATATGCAATACGCTAAATAAATCAATAATAAACCAATCAATAAATTTCAGGCGGGGCCGCTTTTCGTGCAAAATCCTCCTTTCTCGCTCGCTTCTCAAACCCCCTCGGGACTCCCGCAGAGAGGCCGGAGACACGCACGCAAATCGCCTAACCCTTTTGACTCTCGTCGCTCGCCGTTGCCCTGCGCCTGCGCAGACGACCGTTCCGGGAGGGGAGCCGAGAGGCCGCGAGAGATGGCGAGGTTCCGCTCTTCTTAACGCGCATGCGCCCCGCAGCCGCCGGCGCGTTGAGGCGATGGGAGCGGCGGAGGCGGACCGGACGCTCTTCGTGGGCAACCTCGACCCCCGCGTGACCGAGGAGCTGGTCTTCGAGCTCTTCCACCAGGTAGGGGAGGGAGCGCGGAGGCCGGGGAGGGTCTCTCCTCTGCCTTCTCGCCGCGCGGGGAGGGGGCGCTTCGTCGGAGGCCGCGCCCGCCAACACCCCTGTGAGGTAGGCAGGCTGGCTGGCCGGAAGAGAGGCCGCCCTCCTGGTTGCCAAGGCTGGTGGGGGGGAGGGAGTGCTTTAAGAATTGCCCCCGTCCGTCGCCCCCCCCCTACGCGCCCCCCTGGCCCCAAAGGCCGCTGAGGGCCTCCCGGGGGTCCAGGCGGGGGTCTCCAGCCCGGCTGGGGTGAGGGGCTTCGAAGTCGCAGCTCTGCGTGGGGAGGGGGGAGCCAAATGCCGCGAGGGCTCCTGGTGGGAAGGAAGGGGAGTAGGGGGTCTTTCTCTGGAGAACCCCCCCCCCTTCCGCCTCGGATGATAGCCCTCTCCTTCCTTCCCTTTCCTGCGCCTTCCAGGTTATTGTTATTATTGTTGTTGTTGTTGTTGTTATTATTATTATTATTGTTGTTATTATTATTGTTATTATTATTATAGTAATAATAGTAATAATAATAATAATAATAATAATAATAATAATAAAAATGATTTTAAAATGTATCTGTTGCCGAGAGTTGGTTAATCGGTGAGTTGGGTGGCATATAAATTTAATAACAATAATCAGACTGGGAGCCCCCCTCGCCCCCCCCCCCCAAGGTCTGGAGAAAGGCCAGGCACCTCTGGGGGAAAACTGACCACCCTCTCCTGGTGGTTCTTGGGCTTCCTCACTCAGGACTCGGATGAGCTGAGGAAGAGGCAGAAAGGAAAGGCTGCAGGTCTGGCTGCTGCCCATTAGCCCTGACACCCCCCCCCCCACGACCCTGCTTTCTTGGCCCCCAGGAGGAGGAGACGGAGAGCCTCAAGAGCCTTCCTGCTGCCAAGGGTGCCCACTCCGCCCTCCCCTGAGCCCCCTTGCATGTCCTGGGAGGAGCAGTGAGTGGCCAAGCCCAGTGGATGCACTGCATGCGCCAGTGCTCTTTTTTTTTAATTGGGAATCAGGTCAGAACTTGAAATCGGTGAAATCTGGGCTCCCCAACTTTAATATCTGTGGACTTCAGCTCCCAGGAATCCCCAGCCAGCCCTGGACACCCCTGAGTAAAAGGCTTGATTTCCCCTGGAATACAAGGAAAGAGGATTTCTGCTGCTTTCTTTGAGGGTGTGTTGTTACCCATGCTGGGTTGGTGTGTTCTTCAGTGCACAAGAAACTTGGACAGTTTTTGCCCATAACATTAGCTGTAGTATCATTCTGATGGGACTTTTTTGTTGATGATAGTTCCCTTCTCACTTGAGTCTGGCACTTAACTGTTGCAACTTCTTTCCATCCATTTGTGTGTGTGTGTGTGTGTGTGTGTGTGTGTGTGTGTGAAAGACGTCTTTCTCGTTTTCAGGATAGAATGCTTTTAAAATCTAAACATAAGAGCATTTAATGTTGAGGAAATGTTTGCAAAACCACCATAACAATTGATCCTCTATTTGATTGGCAGAGGGTTTTCCCCTCTTCAAAGATTTATTTGAAACATGGGTGTGTTAAGCGACATACATGCCAGGAAGGAGATGGTCTATTTTTTTATTTAACATTTTGTTTTGTTTCTTGGTTTGCAGGCAGGCCCAGTCATTAAAGTAAAGATCCCGAAGGACAGGGATGGGAAACCAAAACAGTTTGCATTTGTGAATTTCAAACATGAAGAATCTGTTCCCTATGGCATGAGTCTGCTTAATGGGATCAAACTTTTTGGGAGACCACTCAAAATTCAGTTCCGATCAGGTATCCATAAAATGTTTCAAGCAGCCTAGATAATCTTGGCAAAATAGAAGGATTTTATCATTTCCCTTAGAGCTCTAGTGTGTAAACTATTTGATCAAATTGCTGTATGTAAGCATGCTAGATTAAACAGTTGCCAAACATTTAAGTAGAAGATATGATAATAGTGGCATTGTACTGTCTATGTATTAACATGAACTAATTCTTTTGAGAAGAGGATGGTTTGTCAGTGTTGGAGAACCATCTGCTGGGATCTTCTAAATTTTAGTTAATTTTATATTTAAATACATGATGCATCTAAATATTATAAAGAACCTAAAACCATTGTGCCACAAATAATACTTCTGTTTCCTTGAATGCTGCATGCATTTTGAGTTGTTCAGTTGTGAAATACAATCTGCTGTTACCACAAACCATTCTACTTTAAATAAATTTATTCCCAATTCTGCCCCATTGCTGAAATGAATTCTGGAGTCTTGGTTGCAGTGTGTCAATACATTTTAAATCTCACTTCAGCTTTAAACAAAAATGTGAAATTAACTTTTGCAGAATGGGGCTGATGTATTTGTTTGAAAGAATGTTCTTAGTTCTTTTTCAGCTCAGGATGTCTCCTTTTCAGCCGAAATGGGACTGCAATTAACTTGAGCTTTGGTGTCTTTAGTGTTGCATTGTGATTGCATTATCACCTACTGGGTATTTCAGAAGGTTGCAGCATTTGTTTTGGAAATCTGTTTGTGTGCTGTAGTAGTACTCTGGTGTGATACCTCAGAGCCAATTAATTGCTCCATCTTGGTTTCTGGCTGCTGGCATCTCACAGTTTGTCTCCCTCTGGAGTCTTGCTTTAGTTTTTCTCCCAAAATGTCTTTCAGGGAGCAGTCATGCATCTCAAGAGGTCACTTCACCTTGTGCCCCACATGGATTTGCAAACGGAAACCCCTCAAGTCCACAGCATCTAGCAGCAGCGTACAGCAACAGGTGAGGACTCTCTCTGCTGGCTTTTAAATTGGCATAATTTGCACAATGTAGTCAGGGTGGAAAATGAAATTCATGAAATAATCGCACTAAACTGGAGAAGAAATAACAGCTGCATGTTTAAAAATATTTCAAAATAATTAAAACGATATCTAAATGTTCTGAATACTTTTCAGAATACTGAATTATGATCCATTATTTGAAATAATTAGGTTTCCTTCTGAGGCATTTGACAAATATGTCGGTTATAAAACTGGTCAATTATAATTTTCTTTAAAAAGGTGCCATATGTGGTTAGTTTACGAATATGTAATGTGGTTCCTTGCTTGGAAAAAAAATGAATGCGAATTTTATTAAGATTAGTACAGCTAATTTCTGGTTTCAATCTAACAGATTCGAGAGGAACAGCGAGAACATGTCAGCTGCTCAGAGATCCTTCTCACCTCTAGATAACCATCAAACAAAGGCCATGGTGAGTGTTCCTCCCCTGTGCGATTTGGAAGAGAACAGCACAGATCTCTTGAGGGTTCACATATGGGGTGTGAGCCTGTATTTTCCACTCGGGGCAGCGGTCTTTTCTTACACGCAGAATTCCTGCAACATCAGCCATGTTTATTTTGTGCTGTAGTTATCTCAAGTAACATCAAACTTGACAATTCATTAGTCAACCAGCTTTTCTAAGCCCTTTTCCCCCACATGCTATGGATTACTTCCTTCCCTGCACGATAGCTTCCCCCACCCTAAAGATTTTATGAATGGCTCCAGGGGAAGGCCTTGTACACATTTATATGGGAGCCAAGTAAAAAATGTGTGCATTGATGGACCATATTGTCTCGTCACAGTGCTTTGTCTTCCTCAGGCATTCTCCTTGTTGGTTCCCTCTAGAGTAGGGCTCTCCAAACTTGGCCACTTTAAGACTTGCGGACTTCAACTCCCAGAGTTCCTCAGCCAGCATGGAGTTGAAGTCCGCAAGTCTTAAAGTGGCCAAGTTTGGAGAGCCCTGCTCTAGAACTCTGGGAGGCTCAAAACAGAAGGGACGTTTTCCTCTGCTCTCCATTGCTTGGTGGAGAATTCTTCCACCTCTGCTCTTTCAACAGGGCTGCAGTTGAGGGCTGAGAAGCCTTCCTGCCATTCTCAGCTGGCAGGAGGGGGTGGGGTGGACACTGGGGTTCAGCAGAGGCTACCCCTGCCGTGGGAATTATTCTTGGCAGCAGGGCCCTCCTCACCCCTCTTGCTGAAGATTGCTGGTGACCCAAGCCTCTTGCCTCCCTGTCCAGATGACTTCGGCTTGGCAGCAGTTCCCATCGTACGGCGGAAGACACAGTTCTTCGCTTTCTGAGTCTTTGCATGGAGGCCAGCAGGGTTACTCCTTTCCCCGGTCCTCGGCCTCCCCAGCGCACTGGCGCTCTGAGCCTCCCCACAAGGGCAGAGTGAGTTCCCACCCGTACCAGTCTGGCCACAGGCACCACAGCCAGGAGCAGAGGCGGATTGTGGACTGCAGCTCCAATTACGCTTTCCAGGGAAACCGGGAAGAGCATTACCACGATGACAGGAACTATGGAGGCTGGAGCTGAATTACGGCAGCCGGCGTTACCGAGATGGCAAATGGCACCCTGCCCGTCACTAGCAAGTATTCAGAACGGATTTTACGAACATTTTTTCTTGACTGTTCTTTCCCTTTTTAAAGCTTCTTCCCTTTATGGAAAGCTTGTAGACGGTAACTCCACAAGTTACCTTTTTAAAAAGAAAAAGTTTTGTACGTATCATCTGCAGTATGTATTTTGAGAGAAAAGAATTTTTGAATTGTATTAACTTCCCCTCAGGGTTTAGGCAAAAGAAGGAAGAAGAAAAAAGTGCCACGCTTTTAAACAGGTAAAGAAAAGAAGACATTGTGTTTATTTTATAAGGAAAAAAGTTCCGCTGCTTTGGTTTTATTTTAAAACCAGTGTTGGTATTTTTATACAAGAGCCCCTGAGGTGGTTCTGGTGTTGCTCGGAAAAGGGCCGGGAAGGAGAAAGTTTGGTGACCGTTGATAATTTGGATAACAGTGTTTTGCTACAGGAATGAAGTTAATTGAGTATTTGTTGTATTAAGTGTTTTGCCTTGTGAGATCTACAAATAGAGCAAATTTGCTAGAGAATAATCGCTAATGAAGGAAGTTTATATCGACAGGCTCCTTTTTAGTTGATCTGATCTCATGGTTTTTATACTAAGGAGAGCCTGCAGTATCATTAAGTGATTACCGCTTCTCAGGAAATTATTGCATGCCTCTGCCCAGTACCACGTGGAAAAATTCAAAGTTTTTTTTTGTAAAACACTTTAAAAATTAGAAATTTCTAATTTAGGTAAAATTAGAAAACCAATATCCAATGAAATGAGAAAGGGGTAAGTATTGATGAGAATATGCACCCATTACAAGCTTATAAGTAAACATTTCATCATAAAGTGACTAGTTCCCGAGGAGCTCAGAATAGTAACTGGAGAGTAAAATCTTGCTTTTCAGTTCCCCCGGGTGGGCTACAGTGTTTACGCTTCCCACCCCTTTCTTGGCTTTTGCGTCTAAAATGCCATCACTGCATGCAACTGTAGTTCTTTGTATTCTGAAAAATCTTGATGTGGCATTTTGGAAAAAGTGTTTTAGACGAGGGGCACTTTTAATTGTAAGAAACTAGCAGGCCTAGCTTTCACTTGGCTTCAGTGTTCATCTCCAGTGCTTCCTTTTACATTAGAGTGGTAATTAAGGGTTTGTGTTTCCGGGCACCATCTTGCTACTTTGAGTGAAATTAGGGCTCAGCCTGCGTTTGCAATTGGAATACGGTTCACTTGGAGCCATGTCCTTTTGGAGGAGGAGAAGCAGCAGTTGGAACCTGGTTCGTCCTAATCTCTTTCCCCCTTCTACAGTCTCAAGAGCACCATTATTTTTCCT
This sequence comes from Vipera ursinii, assembly GCF_947247035.1. Classification (NCBI taxonomy): domain Eukaryota; kingdom Metazoa; phylum Chordata; class Lepidosauria; order Squamata; family Viperidae; genus Vipera; species Vipera ursinii. The sequence goes on along the minus strand of NC_139519.1, from coordinate 25,284,533 downwards.
GCAAACAGAATTCCCGAAGAAACGTAACTAGTGTTTTTTGCTGCTTTGCTCTTTTCCCTTTTTGTTTTGAGAAGAAAGTTTTTAAGCCTTGGTTCTACTGCATGTCTGAAGGGGTTGATTTTTGTTAATGTTGACAACATTGCTCACGTATAAAATCTATTTTCTATTAGTATTTCAATGACCATGTTTTTGAGGATGCCGTAATTTTATAAAGCCCCTAAAATTCATTTCTAAAATTTTTCCAACAAATATCTTTGAGAGTATTAAACGTGCCCTTCCTTAGGCTTATGTATATAATGGCAAAAAATAAATTCTTTTCTTGTAAAACCGTTCTGTGTGTGCAAACAAAATTTCGCAAGGTCTACAATCATAACTAGTGTTTCTTTTCAGTTTTCCAAATGTATTTGCATCTCATACGGAGTCAGCTACGTGCACCTGTCTGCAAATGCCTGCATGGTTTGAATAGCTTAATCTCCCTGTTCCCCCTAAAATCTAAATTCCTAGAGAGGATCTGGCAGAATTGATCTGCCCCTCCCCAAGAGGGGCTATAGATTCTGGATGCCCAGATCTTGTTTGGGGTGAATATTAAACGTCCCTTTGTCCTTTCTCTTCAGTCGTACATCACTTTATCTTCTCTTACTGCCGTTTTTTCCTTCCCGCAGGGTAATTTAAATTTTAATTCATACTCCAGAAAATGAACCTATTGAGATTGCTAACGACCGGCTGGGGCTGCTTGGAAGGAGGCGGCCTCGGGGGGGGGGGGCTTTTGGCAGCTGGGCTGTTTGCTGTGCTTGGAGGGGCCGGGGTCCGCAGAGCTCGCCAAAGGGCGGCCCCCGCTCCGTCCCGCCGCCTCCGCCCCCCCCCTCTCCTCGCCCAGAGCGTCGCAGCGGCGGTTGAAGGGCGGGCGCTGGTGGTTTGGTTTGTTTGAAAGCCGGTCAGCCGCAGAGGGAGGGCAAAGGCACGCAGCCCGGGGGGGGCGCTGCTGGATTTCCTCTCCCAGCCGGGGTGGGGGGGCAGCCCCGGCCTCCAACGCGCAGGCTTCCGCCTTGGGTTTGGGGGAGGACTACGCTTCCCAGCATGCTAGGCGCGGCGGGAGCGCCCGGTCTCGGGGCCCGTCTCAGGACTCCGCCTCCCGGCAGCCATTGCGGCAGCCGGCGGGGCGGGGTGACGCGCGGCCTGCCGGGAGCCGTAGTCTCCGTCGACCGGCGGGCATGCGTGGCGTCGGCGGAAGCGCGCGCGGCTGGCTGCGGCTCTGCGGCGGCGGCCCGGGGCGCGGCGGGAGGCGAGCCATGGCCGAGGCGGCCGCCCTGATGGGCCAGAGGATCGTCTGGGTGGACCTGGAGGTGAGGGGCCGGGGAGAGCAGAGAGGGGGGGTCTCCCGTGGGGTGGGGGGCTGCCCTGCCCCCCCTCTAAAACGGCACCCAGCATCTCCCCAGTTTGGGGGGGCCTTGGATCTGGGGGTGCGTCTCCTCCCTGGGCCCTCTGCTGAAGAGGGGGTGGCTCAACTCCCCCCCTTCATACCAGGCAGGCAGAAGCCAATGGGGGGGTGCATTCCTGGGGTCTGCATGCTGTAAAATGAAGGGCCAGAAGGACCCCCCCTTCGGTGCTCCCCATTTGATGGAGGGAGGGGGTTTGGAGTTTGGGCTTCGGTGCCAGAACCCACAGGGCCTTTGGGGAGACTTCAGGGCCACATTGGGGGTCTTAACCCTCCTGGGAAAGGCGCCCCCAAGGCAGAGCAGGGCCAGTCAGTCAAGGGGTCTGGCTTGACCAGGCTAGGAGCTCCCAGCCCTCCTGGTGCCCAGCCCAGCTGCAAAAAGCATCATCTCAGCAAGGGGAGAAGGTGTGGGGACCCCTCCATTGGTGGCCCTTGGAGGTTCTCCATAGCCAGTGTCACCCCGTTGCCTTCTCCTCTTGCATGGGTGGGGGTGAATTTCTCCCCCTTTCTCCTGACAACAGCCCCCCCGCCCGCTCTGAAAGCCTCCCCCCATCCCCCATCAGTACTGAAGGCTAAGCCTAATTCCCACAATCTTCTGCTACCCGGCACCCACTGGCTTTGCTTCTTGGAACCACAGATGACCGGCCTCGACATTGAGAAGGACCAGATCCTGGAGATGGCTTGCCTCGTCACAGATTCAGGGCTGAACATCCTGGCCGAAGTAAGTCCTTCTGGCTATCCTGACTGTTAGTTAAAGGTTTTCACATTCTCCTGACTGATGGACCCTGGTGGGAATGTCTTGGCGCTGAGTTCTCTGCAGGCCTCTGGATGATGAAATCCTCTTTCTCTGCCTGAAATGTCCAGATGTTTCCAGCCTGGGGAACGGCTGCTGTGAACTGGGCAAGGCACAATAAACGGCTGGCTTACAGCAGACGTGAATCCCACTGCAGCATAAATCTGCATGCTCACTCAATGAAGTGCTGCCTATTACTTCTCTTGACAAGACAGATTTATTGTTTACAAAAGGAATTGTGAAACTTTCAGTGAAAAGTGGCTGGGCTTCTGATTGCTATGTTTTAAAGTTTCTTCTTTTCCCTCTTCTGTTCCTGTTTTTCTTTGTAATATGTTTGATTATATCCTCTTTTACTTTTGTGAAGGATGGCCCACACCTCTAGATAAAAGCAGTAGATTAAACAAATGGGGGGAGAAAATTTGAAGAGGTGGCTTCTTCTAATTAGCATGAGATTTTTGGATGGGTGCAGGACCTGATCTGCTCCTCTCTAGTGGAGAAAGCTGCTAGAGATGATGAGAGAGAACCTACTCTGAGCCTCACAAGTTCTAGAACAAGCTTCTGCTTGCTGACAGCTGGCGCTCAGAGAATACAGGATTCCTAAAAATTCAAATAAGAATTGGTGTGCTTGGCCTGGTTTCTCTGTGGGAAAGAGTCATGTTCCTTTTTGTTAGATGTGAGGGAGGCTGACGTTGCTGAGAGTGAACACTGTGCCTGAACATAAGAAGAATTCTTTTGGGTTCAGAGGCTGTTTGCCCTGAAATCAGCCAGGCACGTCAGGGACATCCACAAGTACGGGGTGGTCGATGCCCTGAGACTGGGGTCCATTACAGGAGGTCCCCACCCATTTTTCGCCTCTGGCCTTGCAGTCCCAGTATGGCAGTGGTCTGATCTGACCTTCTTTGCCTTATGGATTGTTGTCTCCAGGGAGGTGTGGGGGTTATTGTGTTTTATTGTTTTTGTATTAGGCATTTGATCCTTGTGAGCTGTCCAGAGTCACTGATGGTCAGTTGGGTGGCCATATAAATTTTCTTTTCTTTTCTTTTAAATTTTTTATTGTTATTTTTTAATCTCTACATACATATGTTAGTTTTTCAAACAACATGCGAACTGGGTTCATAACATGCTGATACATAGTCAGATCCTACTCTTTGTTTCTCTCTTCTAACCATGTATAAAATAAATTCCAGCTTTGATAATATTCTGCTTGGATAGAAAAAATATTAGGAGAACATGTAGCATTTAATCCTGAATTTTTTTATTAGTTATAGTACCAGAAAAGACTAACAAGCAAAATATATACTTGGTTTTACATATTGTAACTGCAGCAAGAATAAGCTATGCACAATGCTGGAAAAATGAACAAATACCGTCAGAAGAAGAGGTAATAAAGAAGTTATTGGAATGCGCAGAGATGGACAGATTGACTATGAGACTAAAAGACATAACTTTCCATTCCATTCATTCATTCATTGTCCTCTCTTCATTGATAGGGTCCTAACCTAATCATTAACCAGCCCGATGAGTTGCTTGACAGCATGTCAGACTGGTGCAAAGAGCATCATGGGAAGGTAAAGCCTCCAATTTCTTAGAATTTTGTGCCCAAGCAAGAAAAACAGTTTCATCTTCTCAGCTTCACCCTTCTGCCTCCTTCCTAGGGTTCCCTTCTGCCCCCCACCGAAGGAAGGGACCCTTTTCCTTGGGGGCCAGTTCAGTGGTTTTGTAGCACAGAGGTGGGCAAGCCAGAATCGCCCTGATGTTGGCAGCAAAGCTGCAGCCAGCAAAACCAAAGCTTGGAGACACAGAGGTCGCCCATTCCTCCTGGAACCTGATATTTGAATTAAAATCTTTTTCCAGATCCTCCCATTCTTTGTTAGAGGAACTATAGGCCATTGACATTTGTGTTGCCAAGGGATAACTCCCCCCAGCAATGGGGCCAGGGACCTGCCCTGAATGATTGGAGAGGATCCCTTGTTTTGGCCAGGTGTCATGGGAACTCCAGAGGCAAAAATGGGCCCTTTGTTCAGGAATATCAACAAGGGGACAGTTGCATCTCTGGCATCTTAGAGGTGCCCTTATTCCAAAACTCCTCCCCCAAACCTACTCAGCCCTCGCCTTGCTGCTCCCTCAGAAATGGGTCCCTTGAAGCATGTGGTGGTTGGATCTGAGTGACTCTTGATGCACAAGCAGCTTCACTTTTCTTTTCACTTCTCTTTTCTCACAGTCCGGTCTTACCAAGGCGGTGAAAGAGAGCACAATCTCCCTGCGCCAAGCAGAGTATGAGTTTCTGTCTTTCATCCGACAACAGACTCCACCAGGACTCTGCCCTCTCGCAGGTTGGAGCAGTGAGCTTTACCTCTTTCATTCTTTTAAAGCGGGGTGCCCCAAGCTTGGCAGTTTTTAGGATGCAGGTTGTTTGGAGGAATTCTGGGAGTTGAAGTTCACACCGCTTAAGGTTGGAGAAGTTGAGAAGCACCGCAGCGGTTGGCTTAATGGACTTCAATGTTAACGGAGAAGGTCCCTGCAAGAGAGTGGCATGGAGCTGGCCCTGGCAGCTGGGGGTGGGGGGAGCCAGGCCAATGGGGTGGCCAGGCTGGGAGCTGTGGAGGGGAAAGAGGGCAGCAAGATTAACTGGATTAGCTGTAGCTTGTTGCTTTGCTGTTCAGGACAGCCCTCCATTTAATGGACGTTCGGCTTCAATCCAGATTTGACTCTGATAAGACAGAGATGAAATGTTGGCCTTTGCCTTTTTCTCTGTCTCACGGCCGAGCATCTTGGTTTGACGTGGTGCTTTTGCCTCTCCTGTAGGAAACTCTGTTCATGCTGACAAGAAGTTTCTGGACAAACACATGCCGCAGTTCATGAAGCATCTCCATTACCGGATCATCGATGTCAGCACCTTGAAGGAACTCTGCAGGTTAATGAGCGCCCAGCGCTGGACTTCTTCAATATGGCGCCCACCTGACTTCCCAGCTGGGGGATCCAGTTGGTGGGGAGATCGGAGGGTGGAGTGGGGAGACTCGCCTAATAGGAGCGGAGGTTGGAGAGGGTAGCACAGCGAGGCAGAGAGCTCCCTTCAGGGAAATACCTGGCATTTTAGGCAACACGTCACGGTTCTCCTGCCCTAGAGTTAGGTGGAGATTTTGAAAACTTTATAGTTTCCACTTTGCTGAAAATGTATATATAGTCCTTGACATATCACCACAATTGAGCCCAAAATTTCTGTTGCTAAACAAGACAGTTGTTAAGTGAATTTTGCCCCACTTTATGACCTTTCTCGTCATACTTGTTAAGAAAATCACTGCAGTCGTTAAGTTAATAACACGGCTGTTGAGTGAATCCGGCTCCCCCCCCCCCGTACTGGGCTTGCCAGGCGCTCGCAAGAGGCGGTCACGTGGCCCCCAGGACCCTGCAGCCCTCCTCCATACGCTCACGTGGCCATGGGGATGCCTGCTACAACGGCCGTAAGTGTGGAAAATGGAGTGCCGTTGTAACTTTGGTCACTAACTGAGCTGTTGTAAGTCAAGGATTACCTGTATTTATTGTTTGTCATGGCCTTTTTGAGGAGCGGAAGTTTTTAGAAAAAGTGTTTACAGACCACAAACTCTTTTCGGTAAAGCTGAATTGCCGGCTCTTGAATCTCGTGGCCTCGGCTCTTCCGAGCGTCTGCCGGCCCTCCGTTGGGGTGGCTTCTGCGTGGGGAGCTCCTTTGGGTTTCTCAGCAGGGAGAAAATTGTCCCTTCTTCTCATCCAGGCGCTGGTATCCTGAGGACTACGAGATTGCTCCCAGGAAGTCTGCTTCTCATAGGTGATGCTCTCGGGGGGGGGGGTGTCTGCTCCTAAACTCTCTTAGCATTTCATTCCTGCTTCTTCTGCCCAGCATGATTTACGCGGAGAGCTTAAGGGCAGCTGGCACAGTTACCTTGCGGGCAACCTCCGCATCTAAGGAAGGGCTCCGCGGTCTGCAACCAGGGATGGTCCCCTCCTTCAGCAAAGGCCTTCAGAGATGTTGGGGTTTCAATTTCCAGAATTCCAAATGACAGGAGCACCAGGTTTAACACCTCCACAGGCTGGGAGAAAGCTGGGTCATGTTACCCCCATCCCATTCCCTTCTTCAGGATTCCGATTTCCCAGAATTTTGAGTTGGTATGGGCAGGTCTCGTGGCCCTTCTGCCGCCATGGAAGGAAAAGCTGCTCCAGTACTATGCAATCTGAGTTGGGGTCTCCTCTGAGCCCCCCCGATCTGCATCTCTGGGAATAACGTGGAGAATGAAACGGGCCCCCATCATCCCCCCAGTTCCCCGGGTGGTACGGTCCCTAGATATTGGAGCGGAGGGCTCAGCTTGGAAAACAGATCAAAAGGCTTTGAGATGTAATCCAGTTAGAAGAAGGCATGTTGCCTGCAGCTGGAATTGGTGGAAATGGGCCAGTTTTTCCAACCTTAATTTTTTTGATCGTTACTTGCCTGTGTGAATGCAGGGCGAGCGGCACGACAGGAAGAGCTTTGAATTTGTGGTGAATCTTTTTGCTGCCTCGGAATTCTTTCCATTCTCAGGCATTCATCGTACAGAAAGATGGATTTCAATAGAACTTCCTCTCCCTATTGAGAGTGCCAAACTTGCGTTTGTGTTCCTTATTTATTTGTCAAATTTCTACACTGCTTATATCACCTAAGTAACTAGGCAGTTTGCTAACCACATCATAAAATAATATAAAAGCATGACTGTTTCTTTATCAGTAAAATATTTGACTTTCCCGAATTACTTTTTTTAGAGCCCTGGACGACATCCGGGAGAGCATCAAAGAGCTGCAGTTCTACAGAAATAACATCTTTAAAAGGAAAACGGACGAAAAGAAAAGAAAACTGGTGGAAAATGGGGAAAGTGACCAATCTGTTAGTTGATCCTGCGTCCCGATACTTTAGGAAAACCTCCAGAACCCAGGGCAGTCTTCCTGCTGAACGGAAGAACCTCCTTTCAGCTCCGTTGCCATCTCGAGAGGGCGGTGTGACAGGCGCTCAAGGCCTGCCTCTGACACGTGTTCAGTTCAAAAGTGCAGAACACCCTCCTTCCTTGGAGAATTGCTTTCACTTGGCCCAACCCCCCTCCTTTGTTTTAGAATTAAAATCAACCTCACTGCAAAATGGTTGCCTTTTCTTTGGCTCTGTTTTGGTGACGGTGGTGGAGGAGGAAGAGGGGGGGGGCGTTAGCAGGATCTCATTTTTGCTGCCTTTTATTGTCTCGGCTGCCACAGCTACTTCCTAAGGCAGGTTAATTCTCTCATTCTGTTCCAGAAGGGCACTATGGAGACAGCTAGTGTCTGGACTGTAAAATCATCGGAATAATCTCCGGCAAGGCAATAGGTTTGCCTCCTAAACACAATGCATCCTTCGCTGTCCGGTGCGAGGCTGAATCTTAAAAGATTCGGTGCCATTTTGTAGCCCATCTAACCATTGAAGCAGAGCATCATTTCATTTTTTTAAAAAAATCAGACTGGACCAGTATATACCCTCAGCTTACAGTTGATCCCAATGTTATTGAACCTGCACGTCAAGCCAAGCAGAAACCATCACATACAAAATGTTACTTTATTATACACAAAATCATTTTCGTACCTTCTAGGAAAGGATCACAGAAGCCATGTGTGTGCTGTCCCTAACTTGTATAACAAAATCCTAACAACAGCTGGGGAAGCCTCTGGAAGTTACATTGACAGCTGCCTTACTTCATGGGCTACATTTCTGGGCAAGAAGGATGCACCGCCCTTTTGCATCTGCTTCGGACGGGGGCAGTTGATCCTGGTCTCTTCAATCCATTTAATGACAAAGCCAGCCTGTCTCACTGCTTCTTCTATCACCTCCCTCTCCAGGTAGAGGACAGAGAATCGGTGTTGGCCAACCGTATAGTAGTGCGCTTCAAGGGATGAATAAAACAGAAGGAGACATGGGCCATTGAGGAGGAAATAATCCTGCAGATCCTTCTGAAGCACTGCAGAAGAATTGAAACGAGACCGGGTTTGGAACAACTGGTTCTCCATTTCCCATCTGCTCAGAAGAAATTGTGGACTTGTTGCCACTTTGCTTTCATGGCAGGATGGACACAAAAGCCTTCTCTATCTCAGCAGCAGCTAGCCCTGCTTTCTGAAAAAGAGTCCCCTCGGTTGTTCAAGCTGGACTCTTCTGGTCTGCACAGTTGCTTTCCTGCTGAGCTCCTGATTGCAGAATCTCTTGCTACATTTTCATAAATGGAGAGACTAGCGAAATTTGAAAGAAAGGCATCTGGTTGTCTTCTCTAGTTCAGTATACATCAGAGTTTTGAAAGTGTCAAAGCAAAAGATAGTTCTTCCTCTACCTACCTGTCTCCTTCCAACTCACAGATGTATTTCACGATGGGGGTCCAGTCAAAAGCCCCCGGCTCCTCCTTCAGCCATCGTTGAACCTCCTCGCGGTTCTGGAGAGCGTAATTGGTGGCTATGATCTCCCGGAAGGACTCGCAGGCAGAGAGGAACTGGTGGATGCTTGCGCCACTGCCAATGTCGATCAGGGTGTCTCCCTGGATGCCATCTGCAGCCCATCAAGCCAACCACAGATTTTTCAAGTTCAGTCTCCTTTGGGTCCTTCCCATGTGCTGTGCTGCGTGCTGTTGCCAATTCCCCCCATCTAAGCTGTCCTGCAGGCCACCTGATCACCTGGAAAGCCCTTTTCTTCTTAGCATTCCCGTGAACCTATTTCCAACCCACCCACCTGTCCCTCTCGCAAGAGAAAGAGATTGGGGAAGTTTCTTCCCTGTGTTTCATTTCCTGATCGGTCTGCAGAAAAGTTCAAGTAATAAAACATAGAATTAAAGGTCTGGAAGGGATGTTTGTGAACATTTTGGCATCTGCCTTTTGTAATCTACCACTTTGTGGCTGTTTTTACCCGAAGAGGACTTCTAAGTGGTGCAGGTTATCATCAGCAGAATTGTGAGAATGAAAGCATGACTTTGTGATCTGCCTCTCGGCTCCTCCTGACCATCTCAGATCAACAAGGGTCCCTCATCTTGAGGTTAAAATTGGGAAAGTCAGCACTTAACCTGTGGTGAATGCCCTGTGGGCCCCTTTCAGGAAAAAGGTTACAAACTGACCCAGTCCACCATCCTCCAAGTTAACTTTGTAGTACTTTTCCAGATGGTCTCTGGGATCAAAATGCTCAGTGTAGAAATCTTTCCCTCTGTAAGACTCTTCCATCATCCCAGAAACACTTTTACCAATTTCTGGTTGTTCCTTTCGTGCTTGGATTACTATTATACTTTGGTCTTTGCTGGCTCCACCTCCTGATTTCCCTTACAGATACATTCCTCAGCAGATCATGCAGGATGATTATTTTCCCCGTTTTCTGCTAACAGATTTGAAGCAAGGACCTGACCTCTCCATTTTACACAATCAGATATTCTGTCTTGCAAAAGAGGCAGCAGAAGAACCCCTTCCCCTCGTGGCAAGGAGTGGAAAGGGGAAAGCAGGGGGTGGATCGTCTTGCAGGAGAGCCAGAGAAACAGGAGGGAGAAGGCAGAGAAGAGTGCCTTCAGGGCCAGGTATCCAAACCATTAGACTCCGCCAGTGGTGGGATTCAAATATGTGAAAACCGGTTCTCTGTGTGAATACTGCTTTTGGAAGTCCATTCTGGGCCTGGGCAACAAAAAATTAGCTACCGGTTCTGCCAAAGTGGTGCGAACCAGCTGAATCCCACCACTGGACTCCACCTCCCCTTTCTTACTGCCCTACATCTGGTGCAGAGCTGGAAGGGACCCCAAATGTCTTCTAGTCCAACCTCCTGCTCAAGGCAGGAGTCCTATACTGTCCCAGTCAGATGGTTCGCCAGTTTATTTTTGGAAACCTCCAGTGGTGGAACAGCCACAACCCAAGAAAGCAAGCTATTCCACTGATTAATTGTTCTCGCTGTCAGTAATTTCTCCCTTTTCATCTGGGATTCAGTTCTGCTCCAGAGTCCAACTTTTCTTTGGTACAACTTTTCTTCCCTTCCCTTTCTGACTTCCAACTCTGTTTCTTAAATGTCCAGCTTCCTTCCTAGTGTTTGCCCTAATCTACCTATCCCTTACTTCCTGCTTATTGGCTCCAAAGGGTTGCTAATTACAGCGTAGCATCTATTTCATCTCTTGGTTTATCACTCTCCTAGAGCTGAGCCCAGAACAGGCAGGGCAATGTTTCTCAACCCTGGCATCCTTAAGAGGAGTGGACTTCCACTACCAGAATTTTACCCCCACAATTAGAACTTAAAATCTGATATTATCTTATCCTTGAGGATGAGCTCTAAAACCAAAATAGTTTGTGTCCTGGGTTGCTATAATCCTTGGGCTGTGGGAACTGTTCTTCAAAGCCAACACTCTAAGCTGATCAGGTAGGACAAATTCTGGGTGGACTTTTCTGAAGAATGTACTCTGTTCTCTGAAACATTTTGGATTCCAGGGCCACTGAACCATCTCTTGCCCTGCACATAAGGGAAATCCAGCAAAAGAAAAGGGATCTTGTGATAGTGGTGCTCTTCTTCCTCTGTCACAAGTCCACTCAACACCTTCTTCCTGTGAGAAGCACAATGGCAGGGCACAAACTTGAAAGTATTGATCATCTATCTCTTGTGTTCCTCATATTCACTCAGAGTCTTATCTGGAAAGCAGAATGACCCCAAGGAGCCTCTAGCAAATGCAGGAGGACAACATCGTCCAGGTTCATATCTCCCATTGATTCTCAAGAGAGGTTTACAACTCTCCTTTCCAACCTGGATCCTTCAGATATTGTGAATGATGCTACCCTTCCCAAATTCTCAAGACACAATTTTACAGGAGACTATTTCAGGCTCTGAAATCATGCAGATGACCATTGGACGTGCACTCAGAACCTCTACAAATAACCTGCTAAGTTCATTCAGAAATTCTACCAAGATGCAGAAGCAAATCCAGTGCAGAGCTGCTCAGATATGCCTGGACACTCAGCTGTGCACCAACCCATCATTTTTCCCCCATGGCTCCAAAGTGCTTGCCAACCAGCCACCTCTTCTGGGCATGGGTACAAAAAGGTAGTGTGGCACCAGCCTTGTTCTGCCTCTTTGCCAGCAGCGGTTTCTTGTCCTAACCTGTTCCACAATTTCTCCTAATTTTTAAAAAAATTGCAGCTGCCTGGCCCTAGGGTGCCTCTGGGCAGCCTGAACCACGCCAAAGGGCATGGGACCTATCAAGGTAGAAGACTGGATGGGTTCACCAGCTTAAACCACTCTGGCATGCAGCTGTTTTGCAAATCAGCCTCCCGTGTCCTGGAAAGACCCCACATGAAGACAAATTCTGGCGGAGTCCCTGCCTGAGCAAAGAACAAGAGCGCAAGATCTTTTACCCAGCTCTGTACAATCCAAATGTTTGTGGGAGGACATTTAGAGGTGAGACCATAGGCAGATAGGAAGGGGGTAAGGCCAAGAGGGCTGAAGGAGGCTGCCCCCTCACCTCCCAGTGGCCAGTGGTGGCCCCATGGGTGACCAGCCTCTGCTTTGAGCTGGCTCAGCATTGCCGCTCATTGGGGCAACAGAGAGAGAGGGGCGCAGGGCTCGCACCTGTAGGAGAGCAGCGGCCGGAGGTGCAGAGAGGGTCACCCAGTGGGAGGTAGCCAGGAAGAAGGGAGTGCCATCTCAGAAAGGGCAGGGCCGAAGGCAGCACAGGGCAACGCATGCTCAGAGAATCCACGTACATAGAAGAGAGAGACAACACAAGGGAAGCACAAACCAACACACAAACACAGAGGCAAGATGTTACTTTATTACACCAAGAACCTACTAGGAAAGGCATGGAAAAGATCACAGAAGCCACGTGCTGTGTGCTTTCCCTAACTTGTGTAACAGTTTCATAACAATGGTTGGGGAAGCCTCTGGGTGTTACATCCACAGCTGCCTAATATTCACGGGCTACTTTTCTGGGCAAGAAGAATGCACAGCCCTTTCACATCTGATACATAAGGGGGGAAGTGGATCCTGGTCTCCTCAATCCATTTAATGACAAAGCCAGCCTGTCTCACTGCCTCTTCTATCACCTCCTTCTCCAAGTAGAGGGCAGAGAACTTGCGTTGGCCAACCGTATAGTAGTGCCCTTCAAGGGATGTATTAAACAGAAGGTGCCCCTCTGGTTTCAGAAGGGAACTGATGTTCCTGAAGGCCGATCGATAGGTGGGGATGTCTCTGCAAGCCCCATCAAAGCACAAACTGGAGCTCAGACAATCTGCAGGGGGAAGAACCAGCGGAGCCAAAGGGTTGGGTTGGGTCACATCGCACTTCAGGTACTTCTTGACGGCTCTTCGGACCTTCTCTTCTTTCTCTGGCCATTTTTCCCTGGGGGGGGGACAGGAAGAGTATGAGCGGCCTGCCTCCAAACCTTTGTCAACCTAGAGTTGCCCTTCTTTTTATGGATGGAGACAGGGCAGGCTTCCCAGGTTTGCTCTCCTTCAAGAAAAGAAAAACCCTTCTCTGTGCAAGAATTCCTTCTTGTCTGGATTCAGATATCAGTCGGGGACCTGGAAGTTCTGGAACAGAGTTTCTCAGCCTTGGCAACTCTTAAGATGTTTGGAATCCAGCTCCCAGAATTCCCCAGCCACACAAGGAACCCAGGATTAGGGTTGGGTCCCCATGTAGCTGCCTCTATGGTCATCAATCTTTGTCTTGGCACCACCTACCTCACAGATGCAGAGGGTGCTATACTGTACGTTATTTCAATAAATTAATAGAGCCAGGTGTGACTATGTCATCATAAATATACCATTATTTATGTCCCTGGATGCAAAAAGATAATGGCAGCCTTTATGTGATGATGTCTCTTCTCTGGCATTATAGGGTTGCTATGGAAATGGTCAATTTGTATCTTCAGTTAGTTCACTCCTGAGCAGCACATGGACTCCCACTGCCCTTCTGCAGTTGGAACCGGCAGGAGAAGAGCCACTCAGGCCCAAAGAAGACATGGACCGTTGAGCAGGAAATGACCCTGCAGATCTTCTGAAGCATTTCAGAAGAATTGAGAGACTGAGACTGAGCTTGGAACAACTGGATCTCCGTTTCTTATTTGCTCAGGAGGGATAGTGGATTTTGCTTTGCTAGCACAATGGGCACATCTAAATCAGCAATGGCTAGCAAAGCTTTCTGAGAGAGTCTACTTGGGTTCTTCAGTGTGGAGTCTTTGGATCTGCACAATTATTCTCCTGTTAAGTTCCTGATGCAAAATCTCTCCTGCTACATTTTCATAGATGGACAGATTAGGTAAAGTTGGAAGAAGAGTTCCTGATTGCTTTCTTTGGCTGAGGCTAAATTAATCTGCATCTTAAAGTCTTTCAAACAAAAAGATATACTCTCCTTCTACCTACCTGTCTCCCTCCAACTCACAGACGTATTTCACAATGGGCGTCCAGTCGAAAGCCCTCGGTTCCTTCTTCAGCCATCGCTGCACCTCCTCCCGGTTCTGGTCAGTGTAATCGGTGGCTATGATCTCCCGGAAGGACTCGCAGGTGGAGAGGAACTGGTGGATTGTTGGGCCAGTGCCTATGTCGATCAGGGTATCTCCCTTGATGCCATCTGGAGGCCATCAAACCAAATGCAGAGTTTTTGAAGCTCAGTTTGCTTTGGGTCCTTCACGTCTGCTATTCCTCACACTGTTGCCTATTTTGCCCATCTAAACTGCCTCAGAAGCACCAGAAGCCCTTCAAAGAGCATCCTGGAGACCACCTTACCATCTGGCCACCCCTGTCTTCTTAGCATTCCCATGAACCTATTTCAAACCCAGCTGTTTGCTTATTTCACAAGAAGAAGAACACACATGTGAAAATGTTTGTCCACAAGCCAATTGCTTGGGTTTCATTTCCATATCTTTCTGTAAACTGTTTCAAGTTCTCCCCTCTGGACGTCGCTATAGGTCATTGCATATCAAAACAATTAGACATATAGTTTTTTTCCCATGCCATCATTCAGCTGAACACCCAATTTCCACAGCACTGTGTTAGGCCTAAAGATATTTGCCCATGTAGTAGGCTGTATTATCTTTCTCATCTTTCTCATCTTCTCATCTTTCTCATATCTCCTAATACCTTCTCCTATTGGTATCTATGATTTATCACCTGATGTTGTATCTTATGATTAATGATTGTAACTATGATCTGTGACCTACCACCTTGTTGTTTATATGTACACTGAGAGCTATGCACCGGAGACAAATTCCTTGTGTGTCCAATCACACTTGGCCAATGAAATCCTCCAGTTCTAATTTAATGTCTTTTTCCACAGTGCCTCGGCTTCTGAAGCTGGCTCACAAATACAGGCCTGAGACCAAGCAAAAGAAAAAGCAGAGACTGTTGGCCCGGGCAGAGCAGAAAGCCACGGGGAAGGGCGGCGTTCCAACCAAAAGGCCGCCTGTGCTGAGAGCAGGTGTCAACACAGTCACAACCTTGGTGGAGAACAAGAAGGCTCAGCTGGTGGTGATTGCACATGACCTAGACCCCACTGAGATTCGTCATCACTGGGGTGGGGACGTCCTGGGTCCCAAATCGGTCGCTCGGATTGCTAAACTTGAAAAGGCCAAGGCTAAAGAGCTGGCCACCAAGCTTGGATAGATGTGTCAATTTTTCTTTTTTTCTTTTTTTTTATTAAAAAGTTTTAAAATACATTTTAAACATATTTCCCCTCCCTCCCCCTCCCTCCCCCCCTGACTTCCCAGAGCTGAATACAGGGTATTACCTCTAACAAACATAAACTAAAACATGCAAACTAACTATAAGGACTTGGGTGTCCTCCTGGATTCACGGCTCAGTTTTGATGATCATATAGGAGCCGTGACCAGGGGGCTTTTGCCCAGGTTCGCCTGGTGCGCCAGTTGCGACCCTATCTGGACCGAGATGCCCTACGCACAGTCACTCATGCGCTCGTGACCTCCCGTTTAGACTACTGCAACGCTCTCTACATGGGGCTGCCCTTGAGGATCACTCGGAGGCTTCAACTGGTGCAAAATGCAGCCGCGCGATTTGTGATGGGAGTTTCCCGTTACTCCCATGTAACACCTCTGCTCCACGAGCTGCATTGGCTTCCAGTTGCCCTCCGGGTGAGATTCAAGGTGCTGGTGATGACCTATAAAGCCCTATATGGCTTGGGTCCAGGATATTTGAGGGAACACCTGCTGCCGGCATCAAGCTTCCTTCGTCCTGTGCGCTCCCACAGGGAGGGTCTTCTCAGGGTGCTGCCGGTCAAAGAATGCCGGCGGATGACACCCAGGGGGATGGCCTTCTCTGTGGGGGTGCCTGCCCTCTGGAACCAGCTGCCTGTGGAGCTTAGGACTGCCCCCGACCTTCGATCATTCCGCCGAGACCTGAAGACCTGGCTCTTCGAGCTTTCCGGGTCAGGCTGAGTTTTAATTGGGTTTTAACTGGGGTCTTACATGTTGCAGGGACTTAGTTTAATCTTTTTTAAATTGGTCTTAATTTTTGTATTAATGTTTTAAAAATTATACCCTGAATCCTTCGGGAAAGGGCGGTATATAAATTCAATAAAATAAAATAAATAAATAAAATAAAAACACTTTAAATTCTATCGCACGTTAACTCCTCTTAAACTTAACAAATAACTAAATAATAATAAATAAATAATAATACATCATTTTTTTAATTTTATTTTAATTCCATTTATATCCCACCCTTCTCCGAAGACTCAGGGCGGCTTTACAAACTTAGCAGTAGCCTATAATGCTAATGCTCACTCATATGCTAAATGAAACTTTTTAGTCCCATATTTATTCTGAATATAATCAATCCATCTTCTCCATTCCAAAATATATCTCTGTTGTGATTGTTCTTTCAAGTATGCTGAAATCTTTGCCATTTCCGCCAGGTTTGAAACTTTTAAAGTCCACTCTTCTATAGTAGGCAGTTCCTCCTTCTTCCAATATTGCGCTACCAAGAGTCTTGCTGCCATAGTTAAATTCAACATCAATTTAGTTTCTATAACAGTACAATCTGTAATAATACCCAACAAAAATAACTGTGGAGAAAACCTTATCTTTTTCTTAAATATCTTCTGCATATCCACCAAATTTTAATCCAAAAAGCTTTAACTTTTTTACAAGTCCACCATATATGATAATACGTTGCATCATCACAACCACACCTCCAACATTTAGGCTGGTAATTCGGATACATACATGCTAATTTTTTAGGATCTAAATGCCACCTATAAAACATTTTATAAAAATTCTCTCTTAAATTTTGTGCCTGTGTAAATTTTACATTTCTGACCCATATCTTTTCCCAGATATCCATCGTTATGGGCTCCTGAAAATTCTGGGCCCATTTTATCATACAGTCTTTAACAAGTTCTGTTTCTGAATCTATTTCTATCAGTGCATTATATATCCTCCTTATATGCGCTGGACTTTGATCTCTTATTTGTTTAACCAAATTTTCATCAGTTGTCAAAATACCAACTTTCTGATCTTCCTTCCATCTAGCTTGTAACTGCCCATACTGAAACCAAGTCTGCACTATTCTTTCTTCTTTTAAAATATTAAATGGCTTTAATTGCCATACATTCCTTTCCATTCTCAGAATTTCTTTATATGTAGTTACATCATGTTTAAATCCCACACTTATATTTTCTATTGCATGTTTAGGTATTGCCCAAATTGATATTTTATAATTTAGCTTATATCGATATTTTTTCCAGACTTGCAACAGGGCATACCTTAATATATAGTATGTGTCTTAAAAACATTATCCACCTTCTTATCATACAATAAATATGCATGCCAGCCAAATAATAAATCACATCCCTCAATATTCAATAATCTCCCTTGTGTTAGATTAAACCAATCACTATTTATTTATTTATTTATTTATTTATTTATTTATTTATTTATTTATTATATTTTTATACCGCCCTTCTCCCGAAGGACTCAGGGCGGTGTACAGGGCAATAAATACAAAAACAGGATACAAAAGTTAAAAGCGATTAAATAAATGCCCAAGGTTAAAACAATAATTAAAATGTATTAAAACCCCAACCCTAACCCATCAGACCAGGTCAGACTGCTCAAATAGATAACTGATGATAAAGCCGCAGCCTCATAATATAGTTTAAAATTGGGCATTTTAAGACCACCTCTGTCAGTTTTTCTGTACATAAAAATAAAATTCTGAACAAAAAACAAAAAAAATCTTCTATTCTACTCTACTCAACTGTACTGGAATAATTGCTGTACTATACTATACTATACTATACTATACTATACTATACTATACTATACTATACTATACTATACTATGTTATGTAAAAGATCAAATAATGTTTGTGACCATTTTGGCATCTGCCTTCTGTAAGCTACTTCCACTTACCGTGAAGAGAACATCTAAGTGCAGCAGGTTATAATGAGCAAAATTGTGAATATAACAGAGTAACGTATTTGAAAAGGACCTTGGAGGTCTCAAAGTCCAACCTCCTGGACATGAAGGAGCCCCTATATCATTCTGGACAAATGTCTGTCCAATCTCTTCTTAAAACCCTCCAATGATGGGGCATCAATAACTTCTGGAGGCAAGTTGTTCCACTGGTTAATTGTCCTCACTGTTAGGAAGTTTCTCCTTGATTCCAGGTTTCGTCTCTCCTTGATTAGTTTCCATCCGTTGCTTCTTTTTTTGCCTTCTGGTACTCTGGGAAATAGGTTGACCCCCTATTCTTTGTGGCAGCCCCTCACATATTGGAACACTGCTATCATGTCCCCCCTCGTCCTTCTTTTCTCTAGACTGGACATACCCAATTCCTGCAACCATTCCTCATATGTTTTAATCTCCATCCCCCTAATCATCTTTGTTGCTTTTCTGTGCTCTCTTTCTAGAGTCTCAACATCTATTTTATATCATGGCGATCAAAACTGGATGCAATATTCCAAGTATGAATATGAATATTCCAAATGTGAATATGAACCAATGAGCTTGCGTTGTGCCTCTTGGTTCCTCCTGGCTATCTCAGATCAACAAGCATCCCTCACCTTGAGGTTAATATTGAGAAAGTCAACACTTACCTACGGTGAATGCCCTGTGGGCCCCTTTCAGGAAAAAGGTTACAAGCTGATCATCAGCATCAAGGTTAACTTTATAATATGTTTCCAGATAATCTTTGGGAAGAAAATTCTCAGCATAGAACTCTCCCTCTGTGAAAGGCTCCTCCATCACCCCACAATCTCTTTTCCCAACTGCTGGTTGCTCTCTTCAAGCCCTGAATTTATAATATTTTTATCTTTATTGACTCTATCCCCGGATTACTCTTGCGGATCGGTTTCTCAACAAAGCAGACTATTGCATGCTGCAGCGTGATCATCTTGCCCACCTCCAGGCAAGAGATTTGATGCCAGGACCTCACTTGTCCTCTCCGTCTTACGCAATTGGTTCACCAGCTTAAAGCACTCTGGCATGCAGCTGTTTTGCAAATCAGCCTCCCGTGTCCTGGACAGATTCCACATGAAGACAAATTCTGGCGGAGTCCCTGCCTGAGCAAAGAACAAGAGCGCAAGATCTTTTACCCAGCTCTGTACAATCCAAATGTTTGTGGGAGGACATTTAGAGGTGAGACCATAGGCAGATAGGAAGGGGGTAAGGCCAAGAGGGCTGAAGGAGGCTGCCCCCTCACCTCCCAGTGGCCAGTGGTGGCCCCATGGGTGACCAGCCTCTGCTTTGAGCTGGCTCAGCATTGCCGCTCATTGGGGCAACAGAGAGAGAGGGGCGCAGGGCTCGCACCTGTAGGAGAGCAGCGGCCGGAGGCGCAGAGAGGGTCACCCAGTGGGAGGTAGCCAGGAAGAAGGGAGTGCCATCTCAGAAAGGGCAGGGCCGAAGGCAGCACAGGGCAACGCATGCTCAGAGAATCCACGTACATAGAAGAGAGAGACAACACAAGGGAAGCACAAACCAACACACAAACACAGAGGCAAGATGTTACTTTATTACACCAAGAACCTACTAGGAAAGGCATGGAAAAGATCACAGAAGCCACGTGCTGTGTGCTTTCCCTAACTTGTGTAACAGTTTCATAACAATGGTTGGGGAAGCCTCTGGGTGTTACATCCACAGCTGCCTAATATTCACGGGCTACTTTTCTGGGCAAGAAGAATGCACAGCCCTTTCACATCTGATACATAAGGGGGGAAGTGGATCCTGGTCTCCTCAATCCATTTAATGACAAAGCCAGCCTGTCTCACTGCCTCTTCTATCACCTCCTTCTCCAAGTAGAGGGCAGAGAACTTGCGTTGGCCAACCGTATAGTAGTGCCCTTCAAGGGATGTATTAAACAGAAGGTGCCCCCCTGGTTTCAGAAGGGAACTGATGTTCCTGAAGGCCAATTGATAGGTGGGGATGTCTCTGCAAGCCCCATCAAAGCACAAACTGGAGCTCAGACAATCTGCAGGGGGAAGAACCAGCGGAGCCAAAGGGTTGGGTTGGGTCACGTCGCACTTCAGGTACTTCTTGACGGCTTTTCGGACCTTCTCTTCTTTCTCTGGCCATTTTTCCCTGGGGGGGGGAGACAGGAAGAGTATGACCTGCCTGCCTCCAAACCTTTGTCAACCTAGAGTTGCCCTTCTTTTTATGGATGGAGACAGGGCAGGCTTCCCAGGTCTGCTGTCCTTCAAGAAAAGGAAAACCCTTCTCTCTGCAAGAATCCCTTCTTGTTTTGACTTAAATATCAGTCGGGGACTAATATTTTATATTTTTATGTTTGTTACCTCTGCCCCCTAGTTTCTTTTATTGATTGGTTTCTCAACAAACCACACTGTTCTATTTTGCAAGGTGATCATCTTGCCCACCTCCTACCAAGAGATTTGAAGCCGGGACCTAACCCGTCCTTTCCATCTTATGCCATCCGTTGTTCTCCCTTGGAAAGACCCCCTTCCTCTCTGCACAAAAGGGAAGGAAGGAAGGAAGGGAGAAAGGAGTGGGAGGGTCTTCTTGCCTGAGGGCAGGAGAAGCAGGAGAGGCATGGTGGAGAATTGTCCCCTCGGGGCCAGTTGTCCAAACACTCCCACCTCACCTCTCCGAGCACCCTCCATCCGGGGCAGAGAACGTCTGTTTTGCTCCTCCGTGAGACAGATGAGGGCCTGGAATGGGGCCTGGTGGGGCTCCAAGTTTTCTCTTCCATAATTTTTTTTGTCATTTGCTTTTCCTCCTAGCTCCTTCCCTGGCACAGTTGCACTTATCATTCTTCCAGGCAGTTGACCCTTTTAATGTTTGGCTTCTCCAGTCATTTCCGTTTTTCTCCATTGCAGAGAGTGACATAGAGAGGGACACAGAGACATACACAAACACCACTTTTCTTTTATTCTCCTTCTCCCTTCCCTTCCCTCCCCCCCTTTAAGCTGTTTCTCTTGCCAGGGATCCCTTTTCATTTGGGCTTCAGTTTTGCTCCAGCGTCCATCTCACCTTTGAGACAACCTCTCTTCCCTTTCTTGCTGAATCCCAGCTCTATTTCTTACACGTCCAGCTCCCCTCCTAGCTTTCGCCCTAATCTAGTCATGTCTTACTTCCTGCTTATTGGTTCCAAATCTTGCAGTCAGAACCTAAAATCTGATATTATCTGATCTGACCTAAGATCCTTGGAGATGCCCTCCAAACCCAACATGTTTTGCCTCCTGGGTTGCCCCAATCCTCTGGGCTGCAGGAGATGTTCTTCTAAACTGGCCAGCAGGACGAATTCTGAGGCAGAATCGTTCCCTGAAAAATCTGAAGAATGTACTCTGTTCTCCGAAAGGTTTTGGATGACGGGGCCTTGGAACATCTCTTGTCCTCAAGATGATTGAAGCCCAGCAGAAATGGGGCTTCTTCTTCTGCATCTGGAAAGCAGAATTACTCCAATCGTGTCTCCTATCTCTTCCCTAACTGGAGTCCTTCCCATGAGGCCACCCTTTCCCCAGTTTGCAAAAGACTACTTCAGGCTCTGAAGGCATGCAGGTGACCTTTGGACGTGTCTTCAGGACCTCTACAGAGGTCATTCAGCACTTCCACCAAGACACAGAAGCAAATCTTTGCTTGAGCTTCAACCCGCATGGCTGATCAGAGATACCGGGCCAACATCTTCCAAATGGGCTGTTGGGCTGTTCAACATTATGCTTCCATTTGCAAAGTAAGACAGAAGAACAATTCAGCCTGCAACTGGCCTTCCATCCCTGGTGGACTTCAGGGAATCTTTTCCCTTCCACCCCCAGCTTCACTTTCGTCTCATTTTAAACTCTCTACTCGTGCTGAGTTGCTTCGTTGAGGAATTGCTTCCAGTTCTGGGATTCCTACTGATGTTATGAATCCTGGCTGGTTCAGGATGATCACAAGCACTCTTTGGGCTTGTCCAAAAAACCCCCAGCTTTCCCTGAGAGTTATTTCTGAATCCAATTTTTTTATGGTTTCTACAAAGAGCCGTGTCTCTTGCTACCTGAAAATCCTTAGACAAGCCCCCCAATCTCAGGAAATGAAGGGGTGGCTTTGGGCTAGAGGCAACCTTTCCGAATAGAGGCAGAATGTAGGCAGAATTTTTTTCTTTAATCAGCCCTTAAATAACTTTGACAAGACAGAATGGAAATCCATTTATTTTTGCTCCATTTTCAGAAGGCAAAATGAGGACAGGTTCACATTTATAAATCATTCTGTGATAGCTAGAATTTTTTAAAACATTCATGTAGACTCTTTATGGGACTCAGGTAAGCAGAGACAAATGGGAATTTAAAATTATGCAGCCAGAAATCTCAACCAAACTTATTTCCACCTTGCTCTGGTGCTACCTGTATCTTTCTTAGTCATGGCTCTCTCTGTGTGAATGTGTTTGTGTTATATTTGTGTCCTGCACATTGGTACAAGAGCATTTTAAATTGAGTCCCAATTTGGTGACTTTACAGATATATTGCAATGTAGTCTTCATTATTTATAGGAAACTGGCATAAGAATTATGGGAATTGTAGTATAACATCTGGGAAATTCCTGACTGGGACAGCTGCAGTCCTGAGACCAAATATGGGGTCCTTGGTGCATTCTGTGCTTGCTTGCTTACAGACATTTCATTACCCAACTAGGTAACATCATCAGTGTTAAAAGGGGCTAGAATTTGCACTTCTAGCACTGATGATGTTATACCTATAGCCACAAATGTCATTGTGAGATGTCACAATCCACATAGAAACAGGGTAGGGCCACATTGGGGTGCTGCAATGTTGCTGATGGCATGGAAAACATGTATTTAAGGCTCAACGTTGTGCCACTCTTGTGTTTAAGTGAGGACAGGACATCTGTTTCTTTATGCTGACACTGCTCTCTGAGGTTACTTGTTTTCTTGCAGATGTTTCTTTACCCAAAGTAGGTAATATAATCCAAGTACTGATGATGTTACCTAGTTTGGTGAATAAAACAATTTCAGGAAAACCACCAAGCTCAGAGAGTACCAAGGACCCCTCAGTTCAACACTGAGTTACAAATATTTCCTTCTATTGGTTCAAATTATATATTTGTGCTTTTCTTGGTACAGCACAACTGATTTGGAACAGCTTTCAAGAATACTTCTAATTTTTATTTGCTAATGATGACAACTGTAAACCTCAATAGCTTCTAGTTGCTGCCTCATCTCAGGTACTGCTCTTCTGAGCTAGGAGTATGCATGCCCCCTTAGAATCAGTGATTGAGGAGTGCAGTTTGAACCTGATCTCTTCAGCCCAGCTCATAACAAAACCAGCCTCTCTCACTGCCTCTTCCACCACCTCCCTCTCCAGGAAGAGGTTGGAGAAGGTATGCCGTCCCACGATGTAGAAGTTTTCTTTGAGGACAGTGGATAAAATGAAATGCCCTCCTGGTTTGACCAGCGAGCTGATGTGCTTCAGAGCAGATCGGTCAGTGCAGAGGTCTTTGCAAGCCGTTTCCAAGCACAGAGAAGACGTCAAACAATCTGCGGGAGGAAGAACCATTGGAGCCAAAGGCTTTGATTTGGTCACATCGCAATTTAAGACTTGTTTGATGGCTCTTCGGACTTTCGTTTCCTTCTCTGGCCATTTTTCCCTGTGGGAAGACACAACGTGAGGCCAACAGCCCTTCTCCCCAAACTTTCATTGGGAGAACAGGTTTGAGAACAAACACCCATTATTACATTAGGTTAATGTGACCTTCCTTGAGGAGGTGCACTCAGGATGTGTTTGACCATTATTGGTCTGGGGTGAGACATCCAGTCAGTTGACTGTTTTAGGAGCCTTCTGTGTTTTCCATAGGAGATACCATTTGCTTATTTTGTGCTTCTCTGGTTTATGTGTGAACCATACTGTTTTATTCAGTATATGTAAAGGCTTCTTTTTCCTCCAGCCTATAAGTTAGATGAGCCCTTCCAGAAAGCAGGACAAATCAAAACGAAAAAGTCAAGAAGTTGTTAAATGAAGGGTAGCTACATGGCCAATGTGGCTTCTTTCTCCATACCTGTCTCCCTCCAACTCACAGACGTATTTCATGACGGGGGTCCAGTCGAAAGCCCCCGGTTCCTTCTTCAACCATCGCTGCATCTCCTCCCGGTTCTGGTCAGTGTAATCGGTGGCTATGATCTCCCGGAAGGACTCACAGACAGAGAGGAAGTGGTAGATGGATGGGCCACTACCAATGTCGATCAGGGTGTCTCCCTGGATGCCATCTGGACCATATCAACCCAAACACAATTTTTCAAGATGCATCATTTCCTTGACTAGGTCCCCCTAATATGGCTAACTTGCTGGCCTGTTTTGGGGAGGGTTGTGTTTTGCTAAAGTGCTTGAGATGTAGGTGCACTTAGAAACCCCACCATTGAAGCATGATTTGTGGCAATGATCTTTCATGTTAGGCAGAAAAAATTCAACAACACTTTTGGAATGAAAATTGTCTCTTTACGAAATAGATACAACCCTCCTTTTTACATTCTTGAATTGGACGCTGAGTGTTTGTCCACTTCAGTTGCTAAACACGTTTTTTAGCCTATACATGTTATGCACTTTCATAGACACAACTATTTGTATTCCCCTGCCCTGCATTTTCAATCAATACATGGTTTTTTGTAAATGTGTCATACTTACCCATATTTTAATATCTACACAAAAATATTTACACACGCGTGGCCTTAAAGTTTATTTTTGAGCCAATTATTTGCATAATTCACATACTTGCAAAAAGAACATTAGACTTATGTTCCAGTCTGCACATTAGTCTGAGAGCATAAATTACACTGATTCCACTTAACCTGGGAGCCAATTTATCTCCACCAACTTCTACCTGTTATAAACACTTACCTGAAGTGAATATCCTGTGGAGATTTTTCAGGAAGAATATTAAAAAGTCACTCTCTGCATTATTTCCAGAGCTCAAGGTGTAATACGATTCCAAAAAATCTTTTGGAACAAAATGCTTAGCATAAAATTCCTTTTCTGTGAAATTTGGCTCCATTTCAACTGAAATCCTGCCAAAAACTCAACCCTCGCTTTTTAGTTTGGTTGGGTTGAAGTTTTTCAAGTGTCTACTTGATGCCTCCAAATCCTGATGCCCAGAACTCCATGGTCAGAAGGTCAGTCCTCTTTCTGTTCCCTCTTCCTCATCCTTTTGGTCAAAGCCTTTATCACCCTATCTCACTATCTGACCTTTTTCAAAGGGGAGAGGAAGTAGGTGCCTCAATGGCCCAACGGTTGATCAGGTGGTTCCAGGGACAACATGTTGTGGAGAGCAGCTCTTATGATGAGGCTGAAGGACTTCTCCCGCGCTGAAGTCCTCCCCACCCGTGGTTGGTTGGGTAGAAAATTAACTTGCCTCCAGCATCAAGACTAAAGGCTGTTGATCCCCATGGTTCTCCGTGGTTTATCTCCACAAAGAAGATATACTAGGTTTAAGAAAGATGCAGCTTTCCTGGCGTGTATGTTTTTTCTGTCTAAACCAACTAACTAACTAAAATGGTTTTATTATTTCATTATTGTTATATTTTAATTGGGCATGGTTTAATTTTCTTTTAATTTTTGTATACCTATTTATATATGCCCTGTGAACCGCCCTGAGTCCCTAGGGAGAAGGGCGGTATAGAAATCCAATAAATGAAATGAAATGAAATGAAAATAAATAAATAATAAAAAGTCCCCTTGGGAGAATCTTTGCCTTTCCAAAACACCTAGCAGTTTGGCAATCTGCAAAACTTTTATAAGCAGCAGCCAGTCAGATGCAGAGGCTCCAAGAAAAGTCCCTGATGCCCTTCAGGAATGCAGTCCTTCTATAACATGCCTCACGTGAGCCCTGATCTAGGATGACCTATGGCTTAGCAGGTGACCTCCACCGATCTGCTTTGTTAGTTTGCAACTCGGTACAGTTTGCAAGCTCAGAAAATGAGATACTTGGGTGTAAAGGTGGAGCTGCTGGACTGGAAATTGGGTATCCAACCACGTATCAGTATACACTGCAGTAGATGCTTTGTTGGTGGTATTTTCAGGGGAAAGGCTAAGATGTTCTTCTTCTGCTGAGCTGCCTGAAATTCAGGCATAATCCAGTCTGGGCCCCTCGGTCCTCCTCTGTGGGGCCTCTGAGTCTACAAAAGGCAGGGATGGATTTTCCTGGGGGCCGCCCTCTTCTCAGTTCCCCCTCAAATCTTGATGGACCTGGCCAGGGATCTTGGGGTCCTCCAGGGCCTCTCCTTCAGCTGAGAAGCATCTGGCTTGTTCTTGTCAAATGCAAATCACATCATGGCCACACAGAACAACAAAGTAGAAATTGTGACATGAAAACACAAGAGGATTGAAGGACGTCTTCCTTTACCCAAATGTAGATGTTCCATTTTAATCCAATGTATGGTGTAAAATACAGCCTGAGAGAAACTTTGGCTAATCTTGGTGCCCAAATTTTTTAAGCTCACTGAAAAATTAACACTTACCATTGACAAATAAATAAATAAAATTGGCCCATTCATGAAAACCCAGGTGAATGCTGGCATCTTCATTGTTCTCTGCCTGATTTGTTTATTTTTCATTAAATGTTCACTAAAAATAGACCAACACAATGCCTGCTTGTTTTAGAAAGTCCTTTATTTTAACTTCTTCCATCTTTATTGAGCGTGTGACCTCACAACTGGCCTATAAGCCAGTTTATCATAGCCTTCATGTGACACTTAGAAAGCTAAAACGGAGACGAGACCGTGGTAGGGATGGGCTTGGAACAAGCACGTTCCAGATCCAAAGCGATGCTGTGGCTTTTAGGATACAGTAAAGCCACCAAGGTTTACACTTCTTTGTCCTTGCGGGCAAGAATGACGTACTTTCCAGAGAAATCACAGTCCTCCATGTTGGTCTTAAAAACCCTGGGCTCCACATTGAATTCTACAATGGCAAACCCAGCGGCACTCAGGCCGTTTTTCAGCATGTCCTCCGTGAAGAGCATACTGGAGAACTTATGAGGGCCCACCCTGTAGAAAGTGCACCCTAAAACCCCACCGAGTACCAGGTGTCCCCCGAGTTTCAGCAGAGAACTGAGATTCTTCAAGGCGGCCTGGAAACTCGGCTGGTCTTTGCAGGCTGACTCCAGGCACTCAGTGGACAAAAGGCAGTCGGCCTGGGCCAGAGAGATGGGAGCCAGTGGGTTGCTTTGGTGGACGTCACATCTGAGGACCTGCTTGATGCTTCTTCGCAGCTTGGCCTCCTTCTCTGCACACGTCTCCCTAGAGGCACACCAACAAGCCAATAAATAGATGGGTCTGAGACCTCTCTGGAATGCAACTGAACCAGCTTAGAAGTGGTGGCTTGAAGTAGCTCTCCAGCACACCCGAAATATGTTGATAAGGAGAATGATAGAAGTCCCTTTGGCTGGTATGTGCAGCCTTAGATAGACACCCTCAGCTACCAAAGTGAAATTCCTGTCAATTAAGGGGTTCAAAAATATGGAATTTTGAGAGGGAAATGTGCTAAATATGCATCAGGCTTGCGAGGTCCTTAATGCTCTCTGAACATGGTTGTTTCCTTGCAGATGTTTCATTATACAGCTAAGTAATGAAAGCAACCCCCCTTCTAATACTGAGGTTGTTCCCTGGTTGGGTCCTGAAATGTCTGCAAGCAAACAATCAAGCTCAGAGTGCGCCAAGGACCCCACAGTCCTCCTCCTCCTCCTCCCTGCAAATCCCTTGTAGTACTGAAGAAGTTCCCTAGTTGGGTCATGAAGCATCTGCAAGCAAACAACCAAGCTCAGTGACCATGAAAGATCCCACAATTCAATCCTGGGCTACAAATATTCTCTTCTGCTGTTAACATGTAAACTTCACCAATGATCTGGTTTAGCACTCCCCACTTAGCTTGGGCTGAATCTTCCCTCCCACCACTCTCTCTTTTTCTCCTTGTTCTCTTTTTCTTGATCTGCTTGGTCCCTTCCCTCTGGCTTCTGTCCCTTTTGTGGCTAATCAGGATGACCTTTCCCTTACCACACAGAGCAGTTCAACAGGCAGCATTGCTTGGCTGGCTTTTCTCCATTCCTGCCATTAGCCAATAATGAACTTTCTCTGGAACTTTGACCTGATCAGTTGTAAAATTAAGCCCATGGGGTTTTTCTAATGGACAGATATCCTTGTGCCTCCCTACCTGTTTCCCTCCAGCTGGCATACATACTGCACCACTGAGGACCAGTCAAAAGCCTCGGGATCCTTCTTCAGCCATTTTGTAATTTCCTGGCAGTTCTGGTCCAGATAATCGGTGGCTATAATGTTCTCGAAGGACCCACATGCTGGGAGCAGCTGGTAGATGGTGGGGCCACTGCCAATATCGATTAGGGTGCCCCCTTTCAGCACCCCTGGAATAAAGAAGAAGAGGAGCTCACTGTTAATTAGCGGGTTCTTTGGTGCAGGAATGAAGACGCAAAGCTGAGTACAGGATAACTCATTGTTTATTTCGTGCTGGAACTGTACTGGAGAATTGTCGCAACTAGCCGCAATATATAGTCTAGCCCCTAGGTGGCAGCTATAGGTTTGAAACAACCATTGCCCCCTGGAGATAGCCAATTGCAGCACAAGAGACTAAAAGTCTGGGTTGCTGGAGAGCCGTTAGCTGCTCCAGCAATGAGCCCAGTACAGAACACTCACCACTTTCAGAAGTTTGACTGCAGGGATGCGGCAATTACATATATGAAATAAATAAAGCATAAGAAGCCAACAGGATCGTTGACTCAGCAGACCATGAGCTCAACACAGCTTGAAGAAAATTACCTTTCAGAGGCACGAAAAGTTGCTTAAGAATAAGCCAGCCCCCGGCTCAGAGTTCCCAACAGAGAGGCCTTACCTAGTGCTGCTGAAAACTTTCAAAGGCCTTTTCCCTGGAGTTACATTACAGTCTTTCTCCCCCTTCAGAGTTGCAGCAATGAATGGATCACCTACCTGAAGTAAAGATTTTGCAAAAGCATTTCAAAACAAACTCCAGGAATTCGTCTTCTACTGACCCTTTTCCAAAATGAAAATATTGCAGGTAAACTTTGGGATCAAATTCCTTCTGGTAAATGTCTCCTCCGGTGAATTCCATCACGATGTGGTCTCTGTGCTTGCGGATATCAAATGCACACTCCCTGCCAGAGGCCTCCGGATGTAACCCAGAAGAGAAGGCTCTGGGCCAGTTGGCCTCAGCCTATCAGCAATAGAAGCAGCTGGACTGAAAAATTAAACTCTTTCAACACAATTCCCAACAAACAAAGAAACACTTCCAAACTATTTGGGTGATCTTTAAAATAGGGTCAGTAAAATACATTACAAGAAGGACCATTAATGATGACTAAATGGTGTTTATAATAAACTATCTGAACATGCTGAGCAGGACCATTTGCAAATCACAGAGCAGTTCTAGAGAACCAGCAGATAAGTGTTTCCAGAACTATATGTAAAAAAAGGAGAAAACAAGATTTTATTTTTTAGCATTTATGTTTCAGTGTGGGATTCTTCGGTCACGTCTGGCCCCATCGATGGTGGGGCAGGGTGATAAGGTAAAGGTAAAGGTTCCCCCACACATGCGTGCTAGTCGTTTCCGACTCTAGGGGCCGGTGCTCATCTCCGTTTCAAAGCCGAAGAGCCAGCGCTTGTCCGAGGACGTCTCCGTGGTCATGTGGCCAGCATGACTAGACGCCAAAGGCGCATGGAACACTGTTACCTTCCCACCGCAGTGGTCCCTATTTTTCTACTTGCATTTTTACGTGCTTTCGAACTGCTAGGTGGGCAGAAGCTGGGACGAGTAACAGGCGCTCACTCTGCTACGTGGCACTCGGGATTCGACCCGCCAAACTGCCGACCTTCTGATCGACAAGCTCAGCGTCCTAACCCACTGAGCCACCGTGTCCCTACGGGGCAGGGTGATAAGATGCTACAAATCATGAAGGAGGACGTGAACTAAGTGTGTCCTTTCTGAGGCCCCATTCAGGGCTTTAAGAGCAAACAAACCCAAAATGTTTGGAAGAGTTGGATGAAGGACACAGATTAATTCCCTTGGGATTCTTCCTACTGAACCTCAGGCAGGGCTTTATTATACAAGCTCCCATAAGCTTTCCTTATCCATGAATTCAACAAGACTTAAATCTGGCTATTTCATAAAGTAAAGTTTCAAGTTTCAAGTTTTATTTAATTTGTATACCGCCCTTCTCCTTGGTAGGGACTCAGGGCGGTTCACAGGGCATATATAAAAAAAAGACAATACAAAAATTAAAAAAGATTAAACCCATGCCCAGTTAAAAACAGTAATACAAATCTAAAACGACAAATTAAAACCCATAATCCCCCGTCAGGCCAGACCAGCCATTTCAAATAGGTGGGTCTTCAGGCCTCGACGGAAAGTTCGGAGGTCTGATGCCGTCCAGAGCTCCACCGGCAGTTGGTTCCATAATGCCGGAGCGCCCACAGAGAAGGCCCTCCCCCTGGGGGCCACCAGTCGGCATTCCTTGACTGGCGGCACCCTGAGGAGGCCCTCTCTGTGGGAACGCACAGGGCGGAGGGGAGTTGATGCCGGCAGCAGGTGGTCCCTGAGGTATCCCGGACCCATGCCATGTAAGGACTTAAAGATCGTAACCAAAACCTTGAACCTCACCCGAAAGACAACTGGTAACCAATGCAGCTCGCGGAGCAAAGGTGTAACATGGGAGTACTGGGAAACTCCCAAGACAACTCTCGCGGCCGCATTCTGTACCAGTTGGAGCCTCCGAGTGGTCTTCAAGGGAAGCCCCATGTAGAGAGCATTACAGTAGTCAAGGCGAGAGGTCACGAGCGCATGAGTGACCGTACACAGGGCATCCCGGTTCAGATAGGGTCGCAACTGGCGCACCAGGCGAACCTGGGCGAAAGCCCCCCTAGTCACGGCCACTATATGATCTTCCAGGGTGAGCCGTGAATCTAGGAGGACTCCCAAGTTGCGAGCCCTATCCACGGGGGGTAAGAACTCACTAAAGGTAGTCTGCAAAGGCCCTGTTCATCCTGCTCGGACTCCATCAGTAGGTCTCCAAAGAGTCGGCTGTGGCTGCACGTGAAGCAAGAAAGGCAGGCGACGTCCAGATGGAGCCGCTTGCTTGGTGTCGGTGCAGGCCAGATCCCTCGGCAATCAGTTCATGTTGTGATGTTGCAATGTTGTGACATTTCAATATGCCATTTGTTTTTGTTTCTGTAGGAAGGAATTTTTGTTCCTTCCAAAGAAATTGCTCTCACAGAAACGGTCAAAACATGAAAATTGAAATTGTGAAATTGGCTTGTGGCCAAACTCCCTTGTGTGAAAACACACACACACACACACACAGAGAGAGAGAGAGAGAGAGAGAGAGAGAGAGAGAGAGAGAGAGAGATGAAGATGTGATAGATAGCACCAGATGGACAGATAGACAAACCCTCTCTCAGCAAACCCACCTCATGGCTGGATTGCGGGGAAAATAGTAGGACAAAGGAGTACTACATATATTCACCACCTTGAGTTGTGTGTGTGTGTGTGTGTGTGTGTGTGTGTGTATAGAAAAGGCAGGATAAAAATCAGATAAGAATAATTTGCACAGATATTGTGCTGTGCTTAAAAACTCAAGGATGTTTCACTTTATTAAGTCTTTGGCTCCCTCTCCTGGTGTCGCTCTGCCTAGTGCAGGATGTGAAGAAGTTTCCAAAGACTTCTAACTTTGTTACTGCTTACAAAGAAGAGAGAAAGTTTCCTTCAGGATCTGCTGGCCCTCAGCTCATAGCAATGGAAGAGGATGTATGTAGCTCAGGGTTGAAGGGTGCAGTCCTTGGTGCTCTCCGGGCTTGGTTGTTTGTGTGCAAATATTTGATTATCTGATGAAGTAACATCATCAGGGCTAGCGAGTGTGGGGTTTGGTGAAACAAAGGACTCTCTTCCTGGCGGGAATGGGGAGGGAAGGCATCCCAGGCGCTGGACTGCTTCCGCTCGGAAGTATAAGTTGACCTGGACCATCCACAGATCCCAGTGGGGTCTTTAGTGCTCTCTAAGCTTGGCTGTTTTCTTGAAGACATTTTATGACCCAACTAGGGAACATCCTCAGTGCTGGAAGGGTTTGCTTTCTGTTTATATACAGTGGCTTACCCTGTCGGTGTTGGCAGGTAAGATGGTTTCTCATCCATCCATCCATTTGCTAGGGAATCCTTGGTGCTCTCTGAGCTTGGTGGTTCTTTGCAAATGTTTCATGAACCAAGTAGGGAACATCATCAGTGGTAGTAGGGATGGGGGTTTTCTGTTTATATATGAGTGACTTGCCCTGTCAATGTTGGTAGGAATGTTGTTTTCTTCTTGATGTTTCCTTGATTAAGCTGTTGTTTGATTGTTTGCCTGTTGGTAGCTCTTCGAGGTATTGTTGACTGCTTGATTGTTGGTCTGGTAGTCATCCTGGTGTTAATCCTGTCCTCGGTCCATGCTAGAAAGCACATCAGTCTCCAGCAACCTCAAAGTTTTTGGCTGAATGTACATTAGGCAATAAAAATATGGAACTGTGTCACCAAGAATAGAGGGTATTTTGAAAAGTGATCATGCTTGGTGTGGCTCTCCTCTCCTGGACAGTAGACAACCGTGGAATCTTCACAGTTTCACAACTTCACCCCAAAGAGCACGACCCACACCAGACAGTCAAAAGGATGCAAAATATTGCCGTAAGTCACTAGCCATGAAGCTCCCAAGCCAGAATTTCTGCTCTTTGCAAGAGAAGAGTGGCTTCCTTCGGAAGGGAGCGTTTCCCCAGAGCTAAAGCAGCCTTGCAGTTCCGGGCGCTTCTCGCTAGATGGCAGGCAGGCCTAGGAAAAGGCGAGTGCCCAGCGGAGAGCAGACCCTGGAGAAGCTGGGAGGGAGGGAGGGAGGGGGCAGTGGTGAGATTCAGCCAGTTCGCACCACTTCGGTAGAACCGGTAGCTGATTTTTTGTTGCCCAGGCCCAGAATGGGCTTCTGGAAGCAGCATCCTCACAGAGAACCGGTTGTTCACATACTTGAATCCGACCACTGAAGTGGGGGTGAGGCAGGGCTGGGGGCAGGAAAGAGGGAGGGGAAGCAGAGCCAGTGGTGATGCCCACAGCCCAGCAGAGGGCAGGCAGGAGGCGTCCAGGCAGAGATGCTGAGCGCTCCGCGGGCAGACAAGGAGTGGCCCCACGGGAACTGAGCTGCCAAGGTCGGTGTCACAAGCTGCTCCGCGGGAGGGGTTTGGCAAGGAGAAGGTCTCCAGCTGAGCCTTGCATGGGGCTGAAACCGCTTAGCTCAGGCAGTCCAACCTTGGCCACTTTTAAGACTTGTGGACATCAACTCTCAGAATTCCCCAACTAGTTCTGCAGGGAGCCGACATCCACAAGTCTTAAAGTGGGCAAGGTTGGACACCCTGGCTTAGCTTAAGACCTTGCAAGTCCAGAGCTGGTGACCCTGCCTGTGGTTGCCCCACATGGCGAACTAGAGACCATCTTTTACCCTTATGCATGGTGCCAGCTGGGCTCTGGCACTTCCACAGGGTGCGTGAACCCCAGCCTGGCTTTGCTAATCCACAGCCTAGTTTTAAATTTCCCACATGGCTTTGCTATGCGGTGTGTCCCTCCAGGTATCTCCTTGGGCTCATGTGGAAAACTGAGGCTGAACAACCATCTTTTGAGTTACTTAATGCATTTTCCATCCTCTCCCACTTGAAGCAGGTAGACAGGTACAAAATTAAGCTGATGTGCATGCAAACACCCTCCCAAGCGAAGCCAAAGTGAATGAGGTCAAGTGTTTGGTAACACTAAGCACAGCGAACTCTGCCATAAAACCCCAAATTCTTATTAATTGTCCTTCCGGGGAGAGAGAAGATCAAACGGCTTCTGCACTCAGTCCTCGCCCTTCCTTGTTATAAAAGGGAGAGAAACAACAGAGCTTTTAAGGGATAACATCCACTTTATTTTCTCAAGCACTGTTCTCAAATTACTCTTCTGGGATTGAGCAAAAGCTTCTGGGCATCTCGTGATATGGCTGGGCTAAAAAAAGCCGCAGACCCCCTTCCTATTCCCAACTCAGTGGAAAAGTGCATTTCTGGGAGACCATTTGCACAGCAGTATTGAACTGGGTCCATTAAGTGTGCAATCTGTGGTGTGTGCTTAAAGAATGAGAATTAAAATCAAGATTTGGATGACTTTGTGTGTGTATATATGCGTGTGTGTGCACACGTGCGCCTGGAATCCTTAATAAAAATGTCAAAGGTATGAATTTTAAGTATCCCTTTTCTATCTGACATTTAAAGCCTTCATTTTCAAGTATTGAGTCAGCCAAGTCTTGCATTGCATCACGTCTCAGTGGCCAGATGTGCAGCACTGCTGCAGACCAGTGATGCAATGGTGTCTTACCATTAATTGGCTAATTACCTGGCCTGCCAAATTGCATTTTGCTTCCTGCCTGATTTTCCTTGTCTCCCTCCCAGAGGCGGCTGTCAATTTCACTGGGTTTGGGCTCCTCCACCACTTCTTCAGGACTCGGGGAGAAGGGAGGGATGTAGGTCAGACATAGGAGAAAGTCCACCCCTGGCTATTTGGCCGGGTCGTTTCTTGACTCCCGTGAGATGATTTCTCAGACTTTCGTAGGGCTAACATTTTGTCTTGCCTGTGCAGCCACAAAAAAACCAGTAATTACAGCCTGGAGAAAGCTTTACCGTACACACACACAAGGCTCCTGTTATCCTCTTTGTTTAAAACTCTTCCGTCTTTTATTTCTCGCTTTCAGGAATATAAAACTTGATGGCGTTTTTGGCAAACCTGCCACTTTGCTTTGCCATTTATGGCTCCCTCTGCAGAGATATCTCCCTCGTAAAGGAGTCTTTCATCTCTCCGCCCCTTGCTAGGCAGCTCCAGGGGCCGAGGGCGGTTAGCAAATCCACACCCAATTGGGGAGGCATCGGGGTCCCTATAACCAGGAACCCCTTGCAGCTCAAGGCCAGGTTGGATTAGGGCCCTTCCTCCCAGCCTCTGCCCTCAGCTCAGTCAGAATAGAGCTGGAAGGGACCTTGAAGGTCTTCTAGCCCAACCCCCTGCTCAAGCAGGAGACCCTAGACCAGGGGTCTTCAAACGTGGCTGCTTTAAGACTTGTAGACTTCAATTCCCAGAATTCTGGGAGTTGGAGTCCACAAGCCTTAAAGCGGCCACGTTTGGTGACCCCTGCCCTAGACCATTTCACACAAGACCTGTGGTCTTCAACCCCCAGAATTCCCTGGCCAGTCTTAGAATCACTTAAGTGATTCGCTTAACAACCATGGTGAAAAAGACCACAAAAATCAGATGTGACTCACTTCATCTTGCTTAGAAATTCTGCTCCCCACTGTGGTCAAGGACTACTTGCAATCCCAGTGGAACTCCCTGCTACTAGATATGTGGTGGCTTTGCAACATCCGGGCAGAGGATGGAAATGGCCCTTCTCAACCTGCCCTGATTTCCCTTGATGAAATAAGCAACCCAGCCAGAGAAATAAAACTTTCCCAGGCGCAGGATGCTGCCACCGGGCCAAATGATCGTGCACAGATGGTAGCGAGATAAATGGTGCCATCTTTTTACTGTAGCTTTCGGGCTATAATTTCTCCTCGACATTTATGAGATGCAGTTCCTCCCCCCCTTTTCTTACGGGGCTGTGCATCTCCCGACGTCGGCAGCCAGCGAGCGAGCGAGGTGGGAAGCGGAACCCGACGTTAATAATGTGGCCGGCACTTCAGCCCTTCTCCATTCCTCTCCTCCAATTTTCTCCAGTGACAATTTATAGGCGGGTTTGATGCTTGGATAGCTGTGGCTGCTCAGTAATATGTATTCTCTGTAAGTGTTCCCTGCTGTGGCGTATCCTAAGAGAGCTCCATCAAATAATTATCTCCCCCTCCTCCGTTTTTTTATATATTCTCAGCCTCTTTCATTCGATCTGCATCACTATAAAATATTCCACAGTTGGGGAGGCGGGCCCTCTCGGCTCCCAGCCTTTCCCTGACTGCCAAAGGGGATTTATGTCCAATATTAAGTCTGCTCAATGCAGAGCTCCATTTTGGCATTTTCCCTCTATAGATGCCCTCCTGTCTCCATCAGTTCATCTCGGCTGCTTTCATCACACAGGAGGCTTGGAGGTGCTTTGCAGGGTCCACGATTGGTCCGTGAAAGCTGAAGTCACGCATGAGGGCTTCCCCACCACAGGATCTGTGGTGCCTTGATGGCCTTCCCTGCAACTAATTCTGTCCTCCTGGGCACAGCCAGGATGGATGTCACCGAACGAGCACCATACGGCAGCCCTGAGGTCCAGCGGGCAGCGGTAGCTCTTCCGGGGTCTGGTCCAGGGAGCAAAAAGTACCCTTCTTCAAAAGTACTTGGTGGAACCATCAGCTGAAACCCTCCACTAGTCCCGTAACAGGAATATCCTGAGAGCATGATGGACTCCTTTGCACTCTGCACTTGATATCTGATGCTGACTCTGCTTTAGAAGGTTCTCCTGCTCAGAAGAGATCGTCCAAAGGGACGTCCAAAGCTCACGTTGGAACTCGGTCCTCGGGGTGTCCTTGAATCTGATCTATGGGATGACTGTTCACTTGGCAAGAGATCAAAGAACTTAAAACCTGTAGGTCCTTCCTGTCCTGTCAGGCCCCAGAAGTTGCTTCTAAGCAGGAGTTCCTTTCTTGTTCCTCAGAATCTTGCCAGACTAAAGCAATTACTTCTGTCATGAAATATTTTCTTTGAGAACGTCTAGGGGGGAGGAGGAGTCTTAACTCTCTTCTTTCCCACCAAGCTATCTAAACTTTGCCGTCTCTTGGTTATCTGGAAAGCTGCCCCTCCCTCCCTCCCTCCTGAGAATCTGGACTACTTCCAGGAGTATCTAAGGGGCTGCCATAAAGAAGGGGGCGGGGCGGTGTCAACCTCTTCTCCAAAGCACCTGAGGGCAAGACAAGAAGAAACGGATGGAAACTGATCAAGGAGGCATCCGACCAAGACATTTCCTGGCAGAACACTTAATCGGTGGAAGGGCTTGTCTCCAGAAGTGGTGGGTGCTCCATCACTGGAGGCTTTTAAGAGGAGACTGGACAGCCATTAGACCAGGATTGTATAGGATCTCCTGCTTGAGCAAGGGGATGGACTAGAAAACCTCCAAGGTCCCTTCTTACTCTGTT
Source organism: Vipera ursinii (assembly GCF_947247035.1). Classification (NCBI taxonomy): domain Eukaryota; kingdom Metazoa; phylum Chordata; class Lepidosauria; order Squamata; family Viperidae; genus Vipera; species Vipera ursinii. Next base: position 25,247,685 of record NC_139519.1, on the reverse strand, counting down.
CTTCTGTTCTTCATATATTCCACCACCTGTCCCCCTTCGAGGCCCAGGTGATTGTCTTGCAACATTGATCTGGAGCACAGACGGCCACAGAGGGAGCAGCAACAGGAGTGAAAATATTGAAGAAATGTTTAAAATAGCAAGTGGTCAAATGGAATGGAGGCCTCTGGAGGCTAGTCGTAAGTTGCTGGGTGGACAACCTAGGGCCCTTTGGCTACTACTCAGCGTCTCTCTCTGCTTCGATTACCAAAAACACCATGTTGCAAGCTCTTTGCAGATCTTGCTGTTGTTATTAAAGTGAAAAGAGTGGCTTGGAGAAGAGGGAATTCTGCTCAAGAATTTGTCTTATTTTGCCTTCTTGGCTTGGGCTTAAGCAGCTGGAACGACCATCCTAGCAAGGGTTAAACTGAATATATAAAATAAATGCGGCTTTGTTTTTTTAGGGTTTGGGGTTGTTGTTTTTTTGTTTTTTTAGCAATGCGGTATAATCACAGTCTAGCAGCAGGTCGCTTTTCCAGCAGGAGGGTTTAGAATTATTTTCTGGAGTTTGCAATATAGAACTTAAATTAAGCCACAGAAGTCGGAGGAGCTCCCTGATGCCACGCTAAATTCTCAGCAGCCTCGGCTTTGTATTAAAGTCTTCGCTGGCAATTAGGTTCATTAACTATCAAAATACCTTATTTATTACGCGGCGTGCCATATGGTTTCCCAGCTAAAGAATGGCACCCGCTCTGGCACGAACCGTTTGGTGTCATAAAAATGTTAACCAATAATGTTACAGCTCTGGGGGCAAAGAGGCTCCCTTGGTTCTGGGGTCAGGAACAGTGGGGAGGAATATGAGGACGTATTTCTTCCTCTTTCCCCGTTGTCTGCACGAGATAAAGAATTGACCCAGGAAGGCTGGAAGAATGGATTCAGCAGGATTTGCCAACCTTCCTGAATCTCATCTTTCCACAGAGCAAGGGTGAGAATAAAAAGGGATTTCTAACGTGCACCTAGATCTTACCCCAGCAGGGTCCCTCTTTAGTCCATCCTCACAGCATGTGGGTGCAGCAGCAGCCGAGATTTCTCAAGGTGTCGTTAAAATAAAGGCAAGAAGACAGCTGCAACCCTGCAGTCAAAGCTGGCCTGGCATTTATTTAATTTATTGAACACATTTATTTGCCCACCCAACCCAAAGGCCCTTTTCGTGGTCCCTTCTATTAGGGATGTACATCTGGCGGGATTGCAAAAATGGGCCTTCTCAGTGGTGGCCCCTTCTCAATGGAATAGAGGATGTAACAGGGGAGAGATGGTCCCTCAAATTGGTCGCCCCTGTAGCAAAGCCCCCGAGATGTTTATTGCAGCAACAGAATAGCCTGCAATGACAGGAATCCACTTTTTTTAATGGCCCCTTTGCTTTCATGCCCATCTAGAAGCACTGGAAGATGGTCATGCCATGTGGAAGAGGAGGGCTTCCCAAAGCCTTGGCATTCCACTCAAGTTGGAAGAGGGTCCCAAGTCCTCCTCAGAAGCCACCAGAAGTCAGACATCATCCCCAGAAAGTGGGTGTCCCTGCAGGTTGCAGCTGGCAGCAAGTGCCCTGGTTCCAGCCATCCGTCCTCTTTGTTCCCACCTGACTGGCACTCCAGAGCTGCCAGCCTGGCAAGAGAAGTGCCCGCCAGGAAAAACTGGGCAGGAATCCAAAGGAGGAAGACAAAAAATAGCGATAGCTTCTTGGGGAGAGATGGGTCTAAAAATAAATAAACCACCCTTTTGATTAAAAATGAGCTGCCCACGTGGTACAGCTGCCTTGGGAGGAAGCGAGCACTTATGGGAGTCTTGCTTCGTTAGTGACAAAATTTCTCCTAAGGCCACAAGTTCTTGCCCTGGTGGAGACTCCAGGCTCCAGTTCAGAAGGCTGGGCTATTTCTACTGGTCCCCCAGCTTTTCTCCTGCCCAATTAAATGGGAGGGGGGAGGAATTGCTGGGGGTCAGTTGGCATATCCACAAAGCATTCACAAAGGAGTGGGCAGGTCTTGCGAATTCCTTCTGCACCTTGGTGGGAGAAGAGGGAAAACTGGGTAGGATCCAGAATTCCCTTACCCTACCACTCCGTGGCCCTCAATGGCCCACCAAGCCCATCTTGAACTTGCAAACCTGGGCTGAAGTTCTGCAGACGTTTCCCAGCATCTGGTATTTAAGTAAGGAACCCAGTCTGTGATTTTGAGCCGTTCTTTGATTTGGTGATATAGCCATCAAGATGATAGCAACGCTCTCCATGATTCTGGCAGCCCTCTTCTAAATCAGTAGCCCTCAACATGTTCAAAGCCTGCCTCCCATTTTTAGCACCAAGGAACAGATCCGTTCATTTATTCCAAGGGAATTGCATCACAAAGGCTGTGTCTTAATTAACCAGGACTGGTGTTGCAAAACTCTGATGGACTACCTGTGGATCTCCAGCCTCTCCCAGGCTGCTGCTCTGTCCCTCGACCAAGACCTCTTATTAAGCCCTCCTTACTCAACGGGCAATTGATCTTATTGACTGGCTGGACCAATGCCTGATTTCAGCCCAATTACTTTGCTGTGGTCTTCAGTTGCTCAGTTTCTGCCCTCAGGAATTCTTCATGCTTAACCCCTTGGACATAAATTTCTTGGGAAACAGCCCCTTGGGATGTGCAAAGCCCATTATTCCTTCAATTCTGTACCAGGCAGAAATGTCGCATGCATTTAACTGAACACAGTTAACCCTAAGTCCTGTTCATTTAAAAAAAAAATAGTTGTGTGAGGCCAAAAACTACTGCACAGGGAAATGATATGGCTGTAATTAGAATTATAGTTTAGATTTTTGTTTTTGGATGGGCAGCAGGTTGCATGGCTGCTAAGGAAGTTAGTGGTCAAATGCAAAAATGTAATTGGACTTTTAAGAAGCATCTTAAGGCATCTAATCCAGACCCTGTGAAGCAGCAGATTGGGCAGTGATGTGTACGGACAAGGGTTTGAGATCTGTGTGGACAGCCCTTCTCTCCATGGTATCGGCTGGGCTTTGAAAGGAATGGGAAGGGGGTCTCTGCAGTGAAAGTTGCAGGAAGATTCTTGATGCAAAGCTGCAAACACACACACACACACACACACACCAGCGTACCAACCGGAATTCTTTAGAGTCGAGCAGAATGGAAATGCAACAGAAAAACCTTGACGTCCACCAACTAGCAAAGGTATGCAGTGATCTCAGGAAGTTTCTCACGATTTAGATATGAAGGTTTCTGCAACTGCTTCTCCTTGTCTTTCAAGCCAAAAGACTTTGTCAATTGTCTTGATTGACAAAACTATCAGAAGTCTCAGAGGCATTGGAATTCCTAGCAGGATAAGAGACCAAGGGCTGCTATATCTCCTGCAAATATTAAAGAAATAAAATGGGTTAATAGATAACTTAGCAGTAGTTGGGTGTAGCTACTTGATGAGGCTTTAGGTCTCTGGGAGGAGATCAGAAACCAATTCTCTGATAGTAGAAGATGCTCCTGCAATCATCTAGGTCAAAAAGAGGGAGATTCATGTGTGTCTTTCAACTAAAGCCAAAAGAGATGGAAGCCCACCTTCCTCAGCTTAGTTCATGGGCTGCCCTGCCTGAGAGGGACGCTCCTTGTAAACCTCAGAAGGAGCCATCTCGCTTCCCTGCAAGGGGAGACCTGAGGGGCAGGGAAGGAGGCCCTGTCGCTCACAGCCACCATCTGATGCCTCCATGATGCTCTTTGTCATCTTGGGAAACCATGACTGCCCCAAGATCAACGGGATGGCATTGCCGGGAAACTATGCAAACTTCTTTCATTTCCTCAAGGATGGGGGAGGTAACAGAGACGATTTTGGGAATTTTGACAGGAAAAAATGGTAGATTCACCACTTGAGTCCCTCTTGAAATCTTCCCTCACAATGAAATAAAAGTAAATGAATCTATAAATGATTTTTACAATCTTAGGTTCATAATTTCCCCAAAAGCAGTGTTTATAGTGGTCGGCGTGCCTGATGAGACAACCATATTTTAACTCAACTTCTCATTCTTCCACAAACCTTTCAACGTAGGATCATCTTTTGCAGTCCTTCCCCTTCCTTCTCTTCTTGGGCAATGTCCGATCTTCTCTGTCCCGTCCTTGGAGAGCCAATCAGGAGACCGGTAAGGCTCCTGGCAAGGAACCTCGGCCAGACCTCTTCGCTGGGCCCTCCTAAAGGGTGCATCCTCACGCTCTAACTTTGCCTGGGTCTGGCCGTTTTGGGAGGACAAATGGCTGCAAAAGTTGACCCGAGTTAGCAGAGATGGCTAAATTGACTGAATTGATTAAAGAAAGGAATACAATTAATTAATTTCCACTTGGAAACCGCTTCTGGACTTTGTGCTTGAGGTGGGGAAAAAATGAAATTTTGATCTTGGGTTTTGCTGATTAGATGGGTTTGTCACTAATATATTATGTAAAAGTTAAAAGTTGAGGTTGTGTGTTATTACCTTATTCTACTGCACCAAAAAGAGTTGGAAGTCAATGCTTTTCTTTTACACTTTTCCTTCTTCCCCTTCCCTATTTTCCTATTATTCTCATTTTTCTTTCCATGTTTGTATTTTATATGTTGATAAACCGATAAAAACCGGTAAGTGCACGGAGATAGCACGATAAAGTCTGGTGGATTGCCCTGAAGATGATTAAGATCCTGTCTCATTTCTAGTGGTCAAAGGGACGAGACGGACAAACCCAGGATGGGGGAAAGAACACGCACCATTGTGCAGCCAATTTGGTGAAGCCCACACCCGTCAACTCAGCCCAGGTTGTTCCTTCCAACACTAATTCTCCAGAATACAAAGGAGAGCTTCTGTCTTTCTAAGGCTTATAAAGATGATTAGTTCATGGCTGCTCCGAGAGGCATTTTAAGGCAATTATGAGCTGAACCGCATTGTCGGAGGGAGAAAAAGGGAGGGGGAGCTTGACAGCCCAGCGCCGGCAGACCCATTTTCCCGCGCAATGGAAGCTTCCCTCTCTTGCTGAGCCACTCTTGATAACAGCTTCCTTTCCCCCTAGCTGGTTCAGGGAATTCGGAGAATGAAATTCTGGGATCTGGGCTGCTTGTCCAGACGGTCCTGGCCCACCGCGGAATAAAGTCTCCAAGCGTTTGCTGGCTTAGGGCCTTAAGCTCCCGGCGACCCCTTCTTCCCTTAGGGACGGGGCCAGATCCCTCCCCCCAGGGTCTCAGGGATTAAAAATAGGAGCCTGCGGGTCACAGGATTCCTTCTGACCTTGCTCTGGGGCAGCTCTTCCCAGTCCAGATTATGGAGTTGGGGCAGAGGAGGAGCCTCATTTCTGCTCCCTTTTGGTAGAGCTCCACGGTCTTCTCTTCTGCATTTGCATGGCTTTGATTTCAGACAGAGAAGGCAGAGGGGTCCCTGGTGCTCTCTGAGCTGGGTGGTTTCCTTGCAGGCGTTTCGTGACCCAACTAAGTAACATCATCAGTGCTAGCAAAAAAGCAACTTATTGCATTTGTTCTAGCAGTGCAGCAAGAAAACCACCAAGCTCAGAGAGCAGCCAGGACCCCCGTTTCAACCCTCAGCTACAAAGATTCTCCTTCATTGGTAGAGAAGTTAGAATTTGGCCATTCTGGCTCCCAGGCTGAATTTCCAGCTGTCTCCTCTACGTTCCTTTGCTGATTCCTTCTAAAAGGACCCTTGGCCTTTTCAGGACTTGCTACCAAACATGGGCGGTCAAGCTCTGAAAAGTGTGATGGTACACACAACAGGCAGTTATGCCAGAATTCACGTCTCCTGCAGGTTCCACATGTGTTTTGACAGAAGGGGATTCCAGCAGAAGCCACCAGCAAGCAGGCTGCTCTCCTCCTTAGCACCCCCTCCCTTCTGACATCTTTGGAACCCGCAACAAGGCCAGACTTAAAGCCAGGGTGGCTTGCCTAGGAGGGCCTCGGCCATCCCAGTATTTTCCATCTGCCTGCAGAGGAACTGATTTACTCGTTCCCTCAGCTGCAAGTCATAAGCTCTGCCTGGAGGCGTCCTGGTGCTTCTCTGCAGCTCAGCTCAGCGCTTGGGAGAGAGTCCCGCCCTTGGCTGTGGCAAACCTGCCCTTTGCTACGAGGCTGTTCCAGCTAAATAGGTGCTTTTATCTGCATACATTAAACACCCTTATAATTATCAGCACTTCTCCCTTCTGCAGATTACATTCACCCTGGCATGAGCCTTGGGGCATCTCTGTCCTTAATGCATTTCTTATTTTGCTATTTAACTGGCAACGATACTGGGTCACGGCCTATTTGTAGCATCTCAGGGCCAGGCCCTGCCTTCCCAAGAGGCAGAGAGCAAATCCACCTGGCTGAGATAGGGAAGCCTAAATGTTCTCCTGGGCTCTGCTCTGCGGAGACTCTGCCGCCCTGGCCAGCTCGCTTGCTTGGTTTACAGGAGGCAAGAAAAGCCCAGGGTCTCCTCCCAAAAGATCCCGGCTGAACGATGAGGGCTGGGATGCAGGGGTGGGAGATGTTGCCACAAGTGGCCTTTTGAGTGTGGCAAGACAAGACCTGAATAACCAGCTTGCTTGAGGGAAAGTAGGAAGTTCTGAGCCTGAGCAGGTTTTTTTGGGGGGGGTGGGGGGGTGTTTCCAGGTTCTTCTTGCCTTTGGACAGAGAACGTCTTCGATGTCTCTAAGCAGATGCCCCGAGGGACCCTGCCCCCTAAGAAGCCAGGTTGCCCTTTGGAAGGGAGGGATCCGCCCAGTTTTTCTCCTAAGGAGATGCTTCCAGCCTTTTGACTAATATTGCAAGATGCAGCAGCTGGACACGGAAGGACAGCCCTGCTTCTGCATAAGCCGGACGGAATGTACTTTTGGAAGAACCTTTGCTTCCAGCGCCCAGGGATGGGAAGGATGCAGTGCAGGAGGGGACTGGGGGTCTCTCCACACCGCTCCTTCTTGTGTGGTGCGTTTTGGCCCAGCCCAGGCGAGGGTGAAGCTTTGCAGACTAGCAGGTGTTGTGTCTGCCTCCTTTCAGGAAAGGTGGACTTATTCTGGCAGCCCCAAGGAGGGAAACGGCTGGAAAGAAAGAGCTGAGGGGAAGGCAGCCCCTTTCTTTCAAATTGTGGAGACATCGTCTGTCGTCCAGCCTGTTTGCTTCTCAGCTCTCCAAGTGTCGGAGATGACGAGATGACGTCTGGCGATTTCCAAAATTCTGTGTAGGGGAAGAAGCCGTGAATTCAAATAAAGGAGGCCCCACCTTCACGGGCCCTTTCCCATCCACTCTCCAACTTATTGTAGCAAGTAAGGGGGAAGGAGGAGCCCTGGGTGGCCCCTCCGCCTCTCTGCAGGAGTCCCGGTTCGAAGCCATCCAGGCAGCTGCTCCAGGCGGAGCCCAAGGGGTGCAGAGCCACGGCACCCCAGAGCAGATTCCCTTGGGAGAGACTCTCCCGGAGGGAAGGGCCCCTCCTTCCTAGGGCAGGGCGGCCCAGGGGGCTGAGGGGGACTCGGCCCCCTTCCTTGCTTGCAGCCCCTCACTAGCCTCCCCCAAGGTGGCTCTTCCCGCCTGGCGCCCTCCAGCTGCGATGCGCAGGGGCCCGGTCGAGCCCAGGGCAGCCAAACGGGCCCGGAGCGGCCAACGCCGCGCTCCCCGCCCGCCTTCGGGCTCCTGCTGGACGGGGCGGGGAAGCCTCGGCACGGGCGCTCCGGCGGGGCGGAGGGGCTCCCGCGCCCCCCCCACTCGGAGCCGGGGCGCGGGCCAGCCGGGCAGCAGCAGGTGCGGCGGGCGGGGCCGGGAGAAAGGGGAGGGGCGCCGCCGCCCACCCTCCCCCGCCGCCGCCGCCGCCGCCTCCATGTTGGATGCGGGCAAGCGGCGAGCGCTGTCCAGCACCGGCAAGGGCTCGCTCCGTGGGCGGCGGGGGGGGGGGCTTGCGAGGGCGGGGCCGCAACCGGGCTGGGCCCGCCCTCCCCGGCACCGCTGTTGCCTCTGTCCCCCCCAGTCCCGACTGGCACCCCCAAGCCGCCTGAAGCGGGGGCCCTTTGCCGCTCCGTCCCGCGCGGACGCAACCCCGTCCCCGTCCCCGGGCAGGGCAGGGCCGGGCGGGGGCAGGGGCCAGGCCGGCATCTTCCCCGCCAGCGGCGTCCCGGGAGGTGGCAGAGCACGTGCAGAGCGCCGCTCCGGCGCCGGGCGCGCATCTCCCCGAGGGGGCGGCGCGGGGCCGGCGGGCCGAGCGGCGTCGGCCTGCGCTCCCCGGGGCCGGGCGCTAGGGGTCAGGGCAAGCCCGGCCAGGCGGGCGGGGGCGGCGTCGCGGCCGGTGCCAGCAGTCAAGATGGAGCCCGGCCGGGGCTTCGCGGGGGAGGCGGAGGAGGGGCGGCTCCGACGCGCCTCGCCAGCCCGGCAACGTCAGGCAGCGGCTGGTGATTTGCTGGCCGCGCCGCCGAGCCCCGCTAGAGAGGCTGGAAGCGGGCGCTGCGAACTCGCCTGCCGCGCCGCCGGCGATGCTCTGCCCTCGCCCGACGCCGCCGCTGCCCTCGCCGACGCCGCCGCCGACGCCGCCGCGGGCTCTCCGCCCGCCCGCCCGCCTGGCCCGGGACGCCGCGCGCCGGTGAGTGGCGGGTCCGGAGCGGCGGCAACTTCCCCGTCTCGGCCGCCTCGCGCGCGCTTCTGCCGAGCGGGCTCCCAGAAGTCTCGGACGGGGCGCGCTCCTGACCCGGCGCCGGCGGGGCTCCCGGGCGGTCGGGGCGGCGGCCCCTGGGACGGGAGCGGGGCAGGCGAGGCGCGGGGAGCCGCTGCGGAGAAGCGGAGCGGCGTCGCCCCCTCGGGCCGCTCCGCATTAGGGGCGGCCGAGGAGCGTCCCGGGAGGGGAGCCGCCCCCTGCTCCGCCGGGGAAGGACGGGCTCCCGGGGCCGGCGCGTGGCGCCCGCGGAGGGGAAGGGCGGCTGCTTCCAGGTCGGGCGGCCGCGGAGCCGCCCGAGAGGCGCGCCGGCCGGGCGCGGACAGCCCGGGGCGAGCGGCTTTCTCCGGAGCCAGCCCGCGGGTCGTGGGAGCGCGGGTTTGCCTCCGACACGCGACCGGGGGGTCGTGGGAGCGCGGTCGGCGGGGCGTCCGCGAGGCCGGGCGGGCGGGGCCGGGGCTGCTGCGGGCGGCGAGTCGCTTTCGGCCGCTGCTCCCGCCCTTCCTCCGCCTGCAGGCCCGGCGACCGCCGGCCTCCCCCTTGGGCGGGCGGGCGGCGCTCCGGAGGGGCCGCGGCGGGCCGGGAAAGGCTCGGCGGAGGCCAACAGGTCCCGCGCGGCGCAGCTGCCTTAACCGCGGGGGGGAGGCAGCCGCGTTCCGGCTTCTCTGCCCCCTTTTCGCCTTCTTTAAGCGGGCTCCGGGACGCCCCGCTGCGAGTCTCCAGCTTGGGGCGGGGGTCCCCGAAAGGGCCCATCCCGAGCCCTCGAGTATTGGGGAGGGGGGGAATTGCTAGATTTTTCTCGGGCCCCTCCGCCCCGCCCCGCCCCTCCTCAGTCAGGTGTCCCGAATCTGTGGGGCTCCAGCTGCTGCTCGGCCGCTGCTGCGGAGGGAGCCCCCCCAGAAGGTAAGAACTGGGGCCTTTTCCTCGAAGTGGACGGTGCAGCTTTTAAGGGCAAGTTTCCTCCTTGGAAAGAATCCCCCCTCCCAGATTTTTTTTTGGGGGGGGTGTCTGTGGGGTCGAGGAGCCACTGCTTTTAAAGCTTGGGGGGGAACAGGGAGCAAAGAAGTTGCTCCCTGCAAAGAAGTTGCGCTGCCTCTTCTCCTGGGGAGGGGTCACGGGGGGCAGACTCTGCTTTCCCATTGGAGTCTGTGGGGAGAGAGGTCATTCTGGGATCCACTGGAAGTAGAAGCGCTTGGGAGAGTGTGTGGCTGCCCCAGTTGGGGGCTAGAATTGGGCCCCTGTTTCTTCCCTCTATTTTCCTCTTTTTTTCTCAATCCTAAGAACTTTTTTGGGGGGGGGAAACGACACAAAATTCCTGCCTCAAAAGACTCTCGATAGTGGTGTGTGCGCGCAGTGATGCCAGTTCAATTTGGGAGAGATAGATAACTATTACGGATGGGACACCACTAAGAAATCCTGAATGTCAGGCTAAGGGTTTTGATAAACAACTAACCGGGAAAGTGGAAAAACATCCCACAAGAAGGCAGGGACAAGCCGCTTCCTTGGTGTTGCCAGGGAAACCACACAGCTGTGTTTGGGCAAGCTGGATGATATCGAAGTTGGGCTGGTTGGAAAAAGACTGCTCAGGGTGGCAATCTGGGTTAGATGGTGGGTCCTTCCATTGAGCCCCCCGTGCCCTTCCTGTGCCCACCCAATGGGGTTCAGTTTCCTTTTGGTCTGAGAAGGACTTGGCCACGTGAAGAACCAAGGCTGATGTTCCTGCCCTCTCCCACCCCCACTAACAGCCCTTCCCTGCCCTCAGGTTCGGTTCTCTGGTGGGTTTGCGTCACTGTGATCCCACGTCGCTGAACCACGTTTCCCCTATGAAACCTCTCTCCCTCCTTTCCCCTTCCAGATTGTTGACCCCCCCAAGAGACGGCTCCGGACAGAAAGACTGTAGAAAGACTCCCTAATGCCTGCAGCCCGGGAGGAGCATTATGGATTTGACTAAGATGGGTACAATTCAACTCCAGAACTCCAGCCACGCTACTGGCCTTCTCCAGAAAGCCAACCAGATGCGCCTGGCCGGCACCCTGTGTGACGTGGTGATCCTGGTGGACAGCCAAGAATTCCATGCCCACCGGACCGTCTTGGCATGCACCAGCAAGATGTTTGAGATCCTTTTCCACCGCAACAGTCAGCATTACACCTTGGACTTTCTCTCGCCAAAGACCTTCCAGCAGATTCTGGAGTACGCCTACACTGCCACCTTGCAGGCCAGAGTTGAGGACCTCGATGACCTGCTCTATGCGGCCGAGATCCTGGAGATCGAGTACCTGGAGGAACAGTGCTTGAAGATCCTGGAGACCATCCAGGCGTCAGAAGACAACGAGGCTGAAGTCAGCATGGCCGACGGTGGGGCCGAAGAGGAGGAGGACCGCAAGTCCAGATACATTAAGAACATCCTGATCTCCAACCATTCCAGCGAGGAGAGCGGCTACTCCAGCCTGGCCGGCCAGACCCTGATGGGGACGATGGTGGAGCACAGCCCCTCGGTCTCCACTTCCTTTGGCCTGGCGGCCATGAGCCCCACCAAGACTGCTGTGGACAGCTTGATGAGCATCGGGCAGTCGCTCTTGCAGGGGGCTCTGCCCCACCAGGCCCTCCAGGACCTGCACTCTGCCAATGGCCGGTGCCCGGCCGTGTCTGAGCTGAAGACCGAAGCCATGCAGGTGGAGGAGGCCTCCAGCCACGAGAGCCCCAGGTCAGCCGATCTGGGCGCTTCCGGGGGGGACAAAGCGGAGGATAAGAGCAAGCAAGGGCCTGGAACCCCCACCCGCAGCAGCGTCATCACAAGCGCCCGGGAACTTCACTACCCCCGGGATGACAACGCGGAGCAGCCCACCGAGGGGGTCCCAGGCCCCCCGGTCGGGTCAGACCTCTTGGCCTCCCGCGGGGAGAAGCCGTTGGGCATCTATTCGGTGCTGCCCAATCACAAGAGCGAGTCCATGCTCGGCCTGCCCGTCTCCATGGCCCCCACCCTGCACGTGCAGCCGGCCCTGGCCGTCTCCATGGACTTCGGCTCCTACGGGGGGCTGCTCCCTCAGGGCTTCATCCAGAGAGAGCTCTTTAACAAACTCGGGGAACTGGCCGTGGGGATCAAAACCGAACACCGGACTGTCGGCGAGCAGTGCAGCGTTTGCGGGGTGGAGCTGCCGGACAACGAGACAGTAGAACAGCACAGGTAGCTCTTATTCTCCTCCCCCCTTCTGGTGTTTTGTGCTTGGGCTCAAAAAGGTCATTCGGGGGGGGGAGGCAAACTGATTGTGGTTCTGATGGACTTGATGATGTTTCTTTTTAAAAAATTCAGGGCAAAATTTAAAGCCGAGAAAAAGCTCTATAGTGACCTCATTGCAAGTTGGTCTTCAGAATAGAAATGGTGACCCAAGGAGGACCTTTTCTTCTTTGGCCAGGCTGGCAATGAAGCTGCTTTCTGTTAACCCCTTGGAGACACCAGCCCTGTTTCCAAGCGGTGGGATTGCCAGGGAGCAGCAGTAGAGGAGGACCAGCATCCTATTGCCCCTCCACGCAGGCTTCCTGAATCTATCTGCTCAGCCACGGAGGTCTGGAGTAAGCGTGTCCCTTGGTCTGGTCCAGTAGCAGGACTCCTCTTAAGCTTGTCTTTGGGAGCAAACTGGGGGAGGGCAGAAACTCTGGAAGCCACACAAGTGTGTGCTCCAAGAAAGAAAAGAGATTCTTCTGTGCTGCTTAGATGAAATTGGGAGGCTGCGGTCCAAGGAGAAACGTTTGGCCCTTTGCATGCTGTGAAATGCTTCCCCCCCCCCCCCGCATCCAAGGCCAGCAGTGGGTGATGGGAGTTGTGGTCAGTGGCACCTGGATGGCCATGCTTTTCTCAGTTTAATTTGCCCCCTTAAACTCAGCTTTATTCTTGTAGAAGCTGCTCCAGTTTATTAATGCAAAGCAGGATTTAACTGTTTGCTGGGCTGAGTTGCTTGCTAGTACTTATTTTCGCTTAGGCCAGCTTAGGCTCGGCCTTCTGAATGACAAATTTTGACCCCAACATGCATTTTTAGGTTTATGCAGAAATTTCTGTTTTGGGCACTGGATCAGTTTAAGGTGATTGCCAAAGTTTGTTTTTATTTATTGATCTGTTTTAAATATTGTTAGAATTTCTGCAAAGGTCCCATGTAAATCTTTGTAATATGTCTGCGGTAACTAAAAACCAAGCACAGTGCTAGAATGTGTAGATGTTGCTCCTCTGAAGTAGTTTAATGCTCTTCTTGGTGGTAGATTCCCTTTAAAAAAGTTTAAAATGTCCTTTTGGGTCGTCAACCTCCAGCAGTGGCTTTAAGTGGAGCAGCACATTAGAAACAAATTGATCTCTGAAGGGAGGTTAATATGTGAAAATCTGTCTTCACTCAGTTGTAGTTTTGAGCATTGCTTTCATTTGAACTCGGCTGCTTAAGAGGTCCCTATTGTTAAAAAATCATATCAAATGCACGGAAGGGGAGAATCCATTTTGACAGGCAGCTGTTCCTATAAAGGCAGCGCTTTCTTGAAAAATATTGTGGGTCTGTCCGTTTCTTGGGGGGCCTTAACTCACTTATTCTCATTTTCATGAATGCCGATTTGTGCTTCATTTCTGGGCTTCTCCATTTCCTGAGCAGGCAGTTGATCCTTTGGGGTGGTTCTTTTTGCTCAGCCCCAATTAGGACCCCCCCCTCCTCAGTCTGTCTGCGAGGGTCTGGAAGGTAGAAAAGGCTTGGCAGGGCTCCTTGTCTGCACCTGGCCTTACTTGTCATGCAGAAAAACAAAAATTGTGCCCAGCAGCCCCGTGCCTTCGTCTTGGGCAAACATTTGTAGCTGAGGTGCAGAGTGAAACATATTTCTTGTGCCTCTAACACTGTGTAAACATATTAGAAGGCAGCCTGCTAATAGGATTTGAGCCACAATGCAGAAGATGCTCAGAGATGTTTTAATGAGCCGACAAGTTTAATTACTGTAGTCCAAATGTACATAATGTACACTGGCAAGGCCGGTGAGGAGCAGGCTGCTTTGGGCTTGGTCACTTTTAGGAACAGGAACTCTACTCTAGGGTGGAACAGCAAATCCCCTCTTCTGAGCAGGGCCACACCGTACGGGCAGTTGGGCTGCCTCTGGCATCTGTCCCAGGCGCTTTGCTCATTGAGGTCAACCCTTTGGCCATTGGGCCACCCAGGAAGGATTGATTCCCCCTCCCACAAAAATGGCTTTGCCGGCATTCAGGGTTGGCTTTTCAGCTCCTCGACCCTGCTAACCTTGGTTCTATTGCCCGTCCTCTGTAGCCAGGGGCCAGTTCCTGTCCCTGAGCTGAAACCCACCGAGCAAGGGGCGATGTTCCCCTGGGAGTGCTGAGCCTCCTAAAGATTTGAGGATAATGGGAAGAGAGGAGCAAGTTGGAGGGGGCTTTCCTGGATACGCTGCGAGGGACAGAGGGATCTGAAACCCACCTCACAACCTGGTTTGTCTTCTCTGTGCCAATCCGTAATGTTGGGCGGGGGTCCCAATGTCTGTTCCTCACCTGGACTCTGGAAATGGCTGGGGTCTCTGTCTCCAAGAAAACAAAGAGGAAGAAGCCGGATCTCAAATATCATGGAAGTTAGGAAGAAACATTCTTCTGTAAACTCACGCCAGGCTTTTGAAGGCCAGGTCATGCCAGGATCCGATGGTCCAAGGGGATTTCTCTCCCCCCCCGCCGCCCCTTGCTACCCTTTTGTTCAAGGATCAGGCGCGTGCCTTCCTTCTGGGGTGCTCTGGCATCAAGCCTTGCCCAGCTGGGAAGTGTCACGGTTGGGGATTTTAAATACTGAGCCATTCTGGAATTGCCAGAGCTGGTCGATAACCTTGGTTGTTTCTTCTGTCCCTGCCGGCTTCACTCCGAGGTTTGAATTTCCTTAATCCCGTCAAATGGTTGCTTGGTTCCACGTGAACGGCTGAATTGATGAGTAAGGTGGCAGATTTTTCAGTCTTAAAAAGGTGCTTTTAAAAAAGGAAATAGAAGGGCTGGTTGGTTTTTCTTCTAAAAAAAGCTGCTTTTTTTAAAGCGTCATGTTCTTTTAGATGTAACTGAAGCAACACCTGTAGCGGGAGGAATTATTTATTTATGATGCTCTTAACACAGTCTGGCTAGTTCGGTTTTTTTCCAGGGGAGAGGAAAATGTAGGGCGAAAAAGGAAGATTCAGATAGCGTCATTCTTTTTAAATGATGTGATTTATTTATTTTATTATTTATTATTAAATGTATATGATTTCAAAATGAACAGCATAATCCAGGAGAAGTTAATTAGGGGTCTGTTTCAGAGGAAGACAATGAGAAGACTAATAATTCTCATGAACTGGAGTTAGCTGCAACTCCTGTGCGTGACTTTTGCTTAGGACAATGAAACCAGAGCTGGGCGCTTGTGAACGTCTTTAAATTAGGTGTGAACTTGAGTGATCTGGCACTCTCTTCCCAGTAGTGGAACTAACATTTCAGCAATCCATTACCACCGATTAAATGTTTCCTTCCACGATATGCCCCAGATTTAGTTAAACTTTGCTTGTCATTTAAATCAGGCCATTGAATCTGGAAAATTTCAGTTGAAGGTGCTGACAATTTTGGTCTCCCTGATATTTATTGCAACCTGAATTTTTATGAGACGTGACACATCGATACCAGTGCCTGTGGTTTCTTGATTTTCTGTTAACTCCCCCTTCCTTGGAGGTCATTTTGGTTAAACAATTTTTAAGGCACAGATCAGAAAACTAAAGAGGTTTCGTTAACAATCATGATTTCCAAAGGGCAGTGGGACGCTGGGAAAATGAGAGTAAATTTAGAGCTTTGACTATGGACAGATTTCATTCTTATTGGTCTGAAAAGGTTAACACATACTAAAGAATGTTTGATGTACAATATTTTATCACACTTACTGAGAAATTTGAAGAATCCCCCTTACCTTACCTATGTTATTGTTTTTCCATCATTTATTAATACAAAATGATAATTCTCATATCAAAAGCTAACTAATGTTCAGAACTGTGTAAACCTTAATTTAAAATGTGGGGTAATTTGAGGAATTTTAGCCAAATCTGCACTGGACTTTCTAATATTATATGCTGGCTTCATTCGTGACATTACTTTAGAATCACAAATGAATGTCAGCGTTAACTGAATTTCTGTTATTCTTTTGAAAGGTGCTTTTTTGCTAAATTCTGCCTGGCAGAAAATGGTGACAAAATATTTCTGGGCAAAATGTGTGTAACAGAAGATATTCAGACAGAAGAAATTCAGAGTTGATGACTGCGATTCCTCTGTTGTTTCTCATTCCGGCTTCCCAAAGGTCTTTGAAGGCTCCTGAATTTGGGTGAACCTCTTGACCAAAATTTCTTCTTATTTGAGACTTACAACTTTGCCACCACCTGTTTCTCTCTTCCAAATGGGGGTTCTGACTCACGGAACAGACAGTGAGCACCGAACCGTCAACTTCTGTAAATAGAAAGTTTCCAACAAGATTCAGAGAAGTTCAGATTTAATTTAATGTTTGCCTTGATTGCAGGTTTTAGTTGTCAGTTTGGGGAAGGGAATAGCACAGATGCTTTTAAACTCAGTGAAATAAATGAAAGCATCATTCGTTTTTTTTTCAAAAGGAATTATGCTTTTAATACCAGGTGATGCATGGAATTTGGGGGGGGGGCTCGTCCCCCGCCTGGGGCTTTGGTTCAGGCTCGTATGTGTGTGTGTGTGCTCAGTGTGTGATCAAAAAATCAAGTTGGTGGCCAAGATGGTAACGACTGGATCTCCAGCATGTTGGCCAGATGCTGTGATCACCTCCGGCTTTGGATCTTGGAGAAGACAATGGCTTCACGTGTGTTTTCCTCTCCTGTGTTGCACTAACCGCTCTGCGATGGATTGCCTTTGGCTTCTCCACACCTCTGGCTCCCCCCCCCCAAATGTTTGACAGTGATAACTTCCAGAATGTGTGGGGCTGGCTTGGTGCTCTCTCCTTTCTGGCTGATGGACCTTATTAGTGGCACCTGGCATTGCAGCCGGCTAATGGGATGCAGTGCGGTGGCTGCTCCTGCAGCCGCCCACCTGGCAAGGGGCTTTGTGGGCCAGCCTGGTCCGGCCATGGACGGGCTTCTTCTTTGCCTTGTGGCCGAGAGGACTCCAGAAACAAGGGCTGCCCTGGTGGGGAGCTGGCAGCCTGGAAGGAGCCCTCCCCAGAAGGAAGCTGGGGGAGCTGTTTCTCCTGGGGGGGGAGCCGTGTGCGTGGCCTTGAACTTTGGGAGTTAACTGTTTCCATCCATGGAATGCAGGCTGGTGGTGGGGAAGGGGGGCCTGGGGTCCCCTTGTCCTTCCAAGAGACCTTGAGCAGGGAGGAGATATTGAGTTACTTCGGCAGTTCCTCCCTTTGGTGGTGGTGACTCTGAAATAGTGCTTTGGAAGTCAGGGATGGATGGATGGATGCATGACTGACTGACTGACTGATTGATTGATATAGTGTGCCTTTTTCAGTAGCGACCCAAGGTGGCTTTACAACATGTAAACACTACAAGAATCAAAGATAATATGCAGCATAAACAACAGCTGAGGTGTCAGACCAGCTAGATAAGTAACAACCACATCGTGGACTTTCCCTAACACTGCAACTCCTTTGCCTGGGAAGGCATCCACGGCAGCAGTTCTGGGCCAGCTGAATCTCTGGGGCGGAGGGCGCAGACCGCCAGAGAGCAGGCGTTGCAACAGAAAAGCCCTGCTTCCTGGGTGCCACAAGATGGCAATTTTGACCAATAGGATCACCTTTCCTGCTGAGTCTAGCGGGGTGAGTAGATATAATCAGGGAGAGGTGGTCCCACAAATCAGAACAACAGAAAAGTTGGAGGGGACCTTGAAGGTCTTCTAGTCCAACCACCTGCTCAGGCAGGAAACCCTATTCCATTTCAACTGGTCCTGGATTGGCCACTGGATGCCGGAGCAACTTGGGGAACAGAAGTGTAGCCAGGCACACGAAGGCGCCTTCCGGACCTTCTCCGGCCCTCTGGAGAGGTTAAAACTCAACGCATTGCTTTGGGAAGCTCTGCTGGGCACGCTTCTCAATAGAGAGAACCCTGTTTTTTTAAAAATAATAATAATCTGGATTGTGGTGATGATGAATTACTCCAGGTCCAAAAGGGAAGCTTATACTTTCTGCAACTGCATCGTCAGACTCCTGCAAGCTTGGGGGGGGCCTTCCTTAAAAGTGTAACTGCCTCCCCCCTCCCAAACAAAGCCCCTGGTTCAATGGTGATTGACAACTTCGTGGCAACCTCACTGAAGGGACACAAAGCCGGACCTTTTGGCATGGCTGGAGAAGCAGTGGGGAAATGACCTCGGCTGCCGCTCGGGGCTCCTTTGAGCACAAGAGCAGAGGGGCCCCCAGGATTAACTGACCTCCAGACCTGGACAATTATTGGGGGAGACCGAAGGGCCTCCGCCAGAGAAAATCTCTTCCTTTCTTGGCTCAGTGCAAAAATGATGATGGCTGAGCAGCAGCTGCGGCTTCTGCCTGATGGATGGTTAATAAACCTGGTTAATAGCTTGTTGATCACTGCAGAGCTCTGGATGTCCACAAAGCTGGGTCTGAGTGTCTGGGAAAACCTCACCGGGCTTTTTGCAAAGGATTCCGATGTCACAAATTTGAATTTCCCGGCTGTATTCCATCCAACGACAAATCCTTTGCATCAAGAGGCAACACACTGATTCTAATTAATTAATTTCTGTCTTAAAAATGACAGGATTTCTGTCATTTAATTTCTGTCTTAAAATGACACACAGAGAGAGAGACAGATAGAGAGGGACTTTGTGGAACATCCACCCAGCCAATTCACACTGGCTTGACTATTTTTGAGGGAAGGAAGAAATATTTGAAGGATGAAATGAGCAGTGAGCCACAGCCTCGTTATTGGCCATTTAATTTCAACGGCTGTCAGTTCTCACCCTCTTTTGCAAAGTTGAATTAACCGCAACTAAAATGGATGATTCTCTCTCTCTCTTAAATCTGGGATGCAACTTTCTTTTGCAGCTGAATGCTGCAGCCTTGGGTTGCACCGCTAGGAGAAGAAACAAAGACCGCTAAAGCATCATGGAAAAGGAAGCCCCCTCCCCTCACTTACCCAAAGATGCCACAAATAATTGTGAGTGTCACAATGACACCAAACGCCACATCTGAGTAATTGCCTAGTCTTTTCAAACGTGGAGCAGATTCATAGTTTCCTTATCCCAGCGGCCCGCCCGAACGGTTCTGATTTGCTTCCCTCGCGAGGGGCTCCTCTTCATTCATAATTAGCAACTGTTTTACCCACCCTGATGGTTTTCAAGGAACGACTTCTAAAAATGAGTAATTACTGCATATGTCCCATCAGTCAAACTCGGGGGCCGCGCGCTGCCTGATGCCGAGGAGGTGAAAAAAAATATTTCTGTTGGCAGCTAATTCTAGCGGCAGGCCGATCAAGTTAACCGGCTGTAATTGTTTCCAGATAGGGCCGATATTTTTGTGTGTGGGGATGAAGGGTCTGGTAAGTGCTTACTTCCTGTGTAAATTAGCTCGTTCTATTCATACTGGCCAGACCTGGCTTGTGTCACGGGGGTCGCCCCCCCTTCTCCTGGCCTGACTTTCGGAGGAGAAAGCTCCTTTGCCCTTGCCTGGCTTTCAGAAGGTGCCCGGTTAAGGGGTCACAACCTCCCCGAAGCAGATGGCCCTCTGCTGGCCTTGCCTTGGGGGCATTCTGGGAAATTTAAAATGGCAGCCTGCGAGCCTTGGGAGTGGAGAAGAGGGCAGCTTTTCTGCTCTCCTTGCAGTGATGCTCCTGGGTACCGGACGGGGGAGGTCCAGACGGCTTGGGATGCTGGCTCTGGCGAGTGGGGGCAGGAGGGAATCTGGGCCCCCGAAGACCCCGGGGGCAGCAAGGGCTTGAAGTCTTCAGAAACAAGGAGAGGCGGCCAGGAGCTGCTGGCCTGCTGGGTGGCGCCTGCTCTGCCGTCAGGAGACGCTGCAAGGGCCGAGGGAGTTTGGGGTGGAAAGGAAGGCTTGACCCCCAACACCCCCAAATCTAGGCTGTCGGTTTCTGATGCTGTTGGGTCAAAAGGGGTGCTTCCTATGTCTGCGTTTACAGGCAGTCCTCGATTTATGACCACAATTGAGCCCAAAATTTTTGTTGCCAAGCACGACGGTGGTTAAGTGAACTTTGCCCCATTTGACTTTGCTTGTCAGAAGACCGCAAAAGGGGATCACGTGACCCCGGGACCCTGCGACCGTCATAAATATGAGTCAGTTGCCTAGTGTCTGAATTTTAATCGTGTGACAGTGGGGGAGGCTGCAACGGACGTAAGTGTGAGGAAAGGTCATAAGTCACTTTTTTCAGTGCCATTGTAACTTTGAATGGTCATTAAGTGAACCGTTGTAAGTTCAGGACTACCTGTATTTTCAGGATCCTCAAAAGCACCTTGCTTGCAAGGGTGGAGAGAGACTCTGCGCCCCCCCAGCCCCCTTTGGTGATGCTCAGAGCTGCTCCCCCTAGTGGACAAAGCCCCCACCATGACCCAGGATGGGTTATTCTTTTTGGGGGGGGAGCATTTGGGCTTGTGTGAGAGGGAAAAAAGGCAACACAGCTCCCTCCCCAGATAAAGCTGCCCCTTTCGTTTAGGGGCAGAGAGGCACAAGCGGAACGGAGATGCTTAAGCCCCCCAGTTGGGATTTAACCTATAGGGTTAAAAGCGCTTTATTTTTCCAAGGATGTTTTATAGCATCTTGGGCATAAAAAGGAGAGGGGGAGGGAGGGAGGGAGGGTCCGTAGCCAGTGGTGTAGAGAAGATGGTACCCTTCCTGGACAGCGTTGGTACAAGCGACTTGGCATTTAATCCAGCTCTGTCTCGCTTCTGTTAGCATTGTGGTCTGTTGAACTTTGCTTAAACTTCTGGTTTTTTTTTTCTAATATACAAAAGCAATTAAGTTGGAGATGATTTCAGATGGAAGGGAAGATCTAGGCATGGCTGGTGGAATGGGCCACCAGCAATAAAACGAATGCTTACCACATACTTGTGTAAAGTGTGTGTGCATGCGTATTTGTGTCTTGTATGTAAAAAGGGTAACGATTTCCCTGAGGAGTTATGTCTGACTCTTGGACGTGGTGGGTGCTCACTTCTTGTATGTACTCATACATAATTCTCAAGAACACTTCGCTGCATATTTTTCTTTTAAAAAAAACGTTGCATCAGACTGGCATCGGTATATTTGGAATTGGATAACTCTGTGCCGAAATTCAAAGCAAGTTAATGCTTTCTGGAATTTGCATGAAATCAATTTCTGAGTCATTTGTAGTTTATTATGCTAAACCAAAGATGGTAGATATACTGATGTGCATATCTCTATCTCTATTTTGCTGTGCCTGGGTTCACCGTATTAAATCATGCTAAAAAAAGTAAATTAGTTTTGCATACAGATGATACTGTAACTCAACAGGAGTCCTGAAACTCTGCATATTTCTTTCTGTAAATGCAGTACGTGGCTGGGGAATTCTGGGAGTGGAAGTCTAGACATTTTAAAATTACCAAAGTTGGAAGACACTGGTGTGGGGCATACATGCAGTCCTTTCTTGTGGGTCATGTTGGTGTACTAGCATATTTGGCGGCTGAGCTTTCTGAAATAAAGTGTGTGTTAGTGTAAGTGTGCACTTGTGTTTGTACAACTCGGACTGGGTTAGATAAGTGGAATCCGCTCATTCCTCCCACCCCCCAGCCCCACAATCGACTCCCGTGATCTGTCCTGCAAGACTCCAATCCCCAAGCTGTTCAAATTGTGAGCTGTGGTTTTTCTGTCCAGTGTTTGCAGAACTTAGCCAACTATTTCAAGAACTCTGGGGTATCTGCTCGAAAAGTTTATTGTCCCAGGAAGCAAACAAGAAACAATGCAAAGTCCGTTCTTTTGTTGTTTGCTGCTTTCATCACGAAGGAGGCACAGACAATTTTGTACCAGGGTGTAAGGGGGGAGAGAAGAATTTTATGAGGAACGTGGAAGATGGCCAGAAAAACTGAGGAAGGACCTCTATGGTTGTGCAGATCCACATTTCTCCACCAACGGAAGCAAAGCTTCTCAAGAATTCCACCAAGCTGTAAACCAGCCTGTGGGATGGAGACCAGATCCATGGATCTCCATCTTTAACAGGACTTGGGTGTCCTACATTTATCCAATCATGACTTGGGAGCAGAGGTGTCAGACTTCTGACGGGCTGCAAATACTGGTAGTTGTGACCTCAAAGGTCTGGAGGACACCTAGCTCCGAAAGGCTGCTCCATGCTTTCAACCCCCTCTACTCATGGATGTTTTGATAATCTGGAATATTCTGTATGGAACACATGGAGATTCCCATTTAATATTATCCTGGCTAGATTGTAGTTTACATTTCTGTGAGGTCTACGGAGGTGCTTTTCCTCTCAAGCAACTTGAACTTGGCTTTTTCATTAAAAGAGATGCTAAATATAACTGAAAACGTGCAACTGAAACAAGACTATACCACAGAAAAACTGTCAGTCCCAGTTCTTCACCTTCTAGAAACTTACCAGCCACCCCAGTGGAGTGTTCCATGGGAGTACCGGTGTTGCTGGCATGGTGATGGTTGGACACTGGTTTTTCTGCTTCTTGATCATTTCTGAGCTCACTGATTTTGCTTAGCGGTTTATTTTCTTTGTATTGCTATTTAAAAATAAAAACTGTGATGTCCTCCAGGACTTACAGAGCTGAAAGAGACTTTTAAATGTTGGTCCAGTTGCTCAGTTACCATGAACAGCCCAAGGACACAAAGGTTGCCTTCACTAGGACAACTCATTCTTCCTTTTGTAAAGACCCTACAAGATTGTATAGAAGACTCTGCTGTTTCTGCTTTGCCTGTTTTAATGCCAGCCAAGCTGGATATTTTTAATGATCAGCTCATTTATGCAGATGTGTGGATGAATTTTGTATCTTTAGCCTATGCTGATGTTCCCAAGATGATGTCTAGGAAAGTTGTCATTTGAAGTAGTGGAAATATTCAGAAATACAAAACCTCTCTTAAGTGCAAAGTGGGCAACTTTAATTGCTGGCCACGGTTGGTGGCCAGTCACTAACTTTGGGTCCTTTTTCCACCGAAGAGAAATGAGGAATGTGGTGGTTACAGATCTTTGTCTGTGGCTCAAGTCAGAGTTGCGGGTTTTACCTAATAAAATTACAGCTCATCATCTGGTTCATTCTTAGTCTGAGCAGCTGTATTTCCATCCTTCCCATTCTGACACTGATTTATAGTAAATAATAGAAGAATGTAAAGGCAGTGATATGATTCACCTTTCTTGTAACTATTTTGAAGGGCAACCGAAAAGCGCCTTTAAAAAAAAGACAGTTTCTGCTGAGTTGAAGAGATGACAGGTGTCAGGGGAGCAAGCCTTGGGGAAACAGAAGTCATTTCAACAGGCGCGGACTTTTCTCTTCCTTCTGTGGAAGAGCAGACGAACTGCAGAGTCGCAAAAAATGGACGCGTCGTGTATAGGAGAGCCCACTTCCTGGTTGCCCTTTGCTTTTTTGGCAAAAAAACGCTCAATGAAGGAGTTTTAGGAGATGCTTCTCTATGTCAATTTGCACTCTACGGCTGAGACTCACATGTACTTTTTACTTGGAGACCTCAGAATACAATTGCACTCACCCACCCACCCATGTACACACACACACACACACACACACACACACACAGAGAGAGAGAGAGAGAGAGAGAGAGAGAGAGAGAGAGTGTGAATGTATACATATTTAGTAATCTAAAACCTCTAGGAATTGTTCTATTTAAAAAAAATAAAAATAAACAAAAACAGTACAGCCAAAAAATAGGTTTATTCCTATTCTTTAGCCACCCCACCCCACCCCCATATCACGTGGATTAAAAAAAGCTAGTGGGATGTTTAAGCTGTATCAGAGGGTTTCTCTGGCAGACCATATCTGGAATAAGACTGGCTAAATACATTCCAAGACTAAAGATTGCGTGGACCAAGTTCTGACACTGGGTGCCGCTTGTAGGAAGGGCAGAAGACCCACTTTTCCTAGAGGGGCGAAGAGGAGGAGATAGGAGTGGGCCTTCTGGTGCTTCTAAAATCAGAGGTTTGTGTTGTTGTGGGAACCAAGCCCGTAAAGCACCATCATTTTTGCCAAGGGAAGCGCATGAACGGCCTTCCTCCTTGGAACGGCCCGGGAGGTAGACTGGCTGTGGCTTGAAGGCTGGGGGGGCTGCCAGGGCCCCTCCGAATGGGGCTGAAGGAAGAGGCACCGCTTGGTCTCCCGTGATCAACGATTGAACTCTGCAAACCACACTGGCCGCATCCCCCTCGCCACAGACAAAGGCTTCGCTGCTTCACACACCAAAAGAGGGAAGCGCTAACTGAACGGATGAGCCTATCTTGATTTTTATTTTTTAAAAATGGAAAGTGTTCCGATCTGGGCTACGTTAACTGCTGTGTGCATATTTGGCCTTCATCTGGAGGTGCCAAAACTTCATCTGTCGATGGCTGAAGAGTCCTGTGGTTGCACCACACTCTTTGCGAGGCGCACAAGCTGCCATTGCGTAGGAGAGAGGAGGAAGAAAGGGGGGTGTCGGAGGCTGGGTCGTTGCTCGGGTTATTTCAGAGGCGCTAACCCACTTCCCAACCTCTGTTGATGTGTGGGCCAGTTCTCCCTCCACCCGGTCCTTACACCTTGGCGACAAAACAGCAACACGTGCGCCAAGTGGAAGGCATTTAATGCATAGCTTCAGAGCGGTGTTTCTCGTCCTTGGCAACTTGAAGATGTGCAGATGTCAATAATTCCCCAGCATGCTGATTGGGGAATTCTGGGAGTTGTCCACACATCTTCAAATTGCCAAGGATGAGAAACACTGAAAGAGGAAGAAAGAGATGGACAGAGAGAGCAAGCTAGGAGAATTGGAGGGGGGAAAGTGTACAGGCACCCAATTGCTGATTAGAATCATAGATTCCTAGGGCTAGAAGGATCCTGGGAGGTCTTCCAGTCCAACGCCCTGCTCAAGGCAGGAGACCTTATTCAATCCCGGACAAGTAGCTTTTCTGAGGGAAAAAGTTATGGAACACTTATTAAGTTTCCAGGCATCTAGGACACCCACCCCCAAATGGCAGTCACGGATTGCCCAGTTCAGTAAAAATGCCATGTTAAAGAACAGCTCCAAATTTTGCAAGATCACAAGGGGTGAGATGGTGCAAATTGGGCAGAGGCGTGAGATTTGGGTCAGATTTTGCCATGGCGCCAGATGCCTAGAAAGATTTAATGACTGCTGTTTTAAAATCACAAGACCCCCAGTGGAGCTTAATCATTGACGGAGCCCTGCACATGTGCACAATCCTCCAGGGTGTGGAGAGGTTTGCGTTACATGCATTAAAAGGGGTTGTGTAAACTTGGTTTGTGCTTCATGGAAAAGCTGGTTAGGGAAGGGACTGAAATGACTAGGAGAAGGCGGTGTGTGGGAAACCCCTTGGCTTTTTATCCACCCTGGGAATAATAAGTGAAGGGACAGCCAGAAATTGGCAGAAAATCAAATGCTCCCCCAATAAAGATGGAGTTGCAATCAGCCTGGTGATCACTTCCGGCGGGTTCGGCCAGGAGGCTTTGGGGGACCTTGAATGTCTGCGCTGGTCCTGCTCCTGCCTCGCTGATCTTCTCCGGTGCTGCAACTGGCCTCACCCAGGAAGGGCTGCTGGCATCTTGCTTGGAGAGACCCCCAACTCCCCCTGGCCCTCCTCCCCAGCCCCCCCCCCAACACCACAGCATTTCACAGCAGCTCCTCCTGTCTGGCAGGAAGGGGGTGAAGCCCTTTGGGGCTGGCAGTGAGGCTGGTAAGCAGAGATTTCCCCGTAGTGAAGGGGGCTGATCTATTAGCGGCTCCGGCTGTATCTTTCCCGGTGGCTCC
Organism: Vipera ursinii; assembly: GCF_947247035.1. Lineage (NCBI taxonomy): Eukaryota > Metazoa > Chordata > Lepidosauria > Squamata > Viperidae > Vipera > Vipera ursinii. The sequence goes on along the minus strand of NC_139519.1, from coordinate 25,222,101 downwards.
AGGGAGGGTTTGCAAAGGGGTCTCCTGATTTAAAGAATTCGAAGCCCTTGCCGGCATTGATTTTGAGCTTATCTGGCCCTTTAGCCAGAGGCGGCTCTTCTACCAGATGTAACTTAAAGCAGGGCAGAAAGGTATATCATCCCCTTGCTCGCATTAATTAGGGCTGGCCGATGCATTATTTAGAGGGGGAAAAGCCACAGCAGCCTCCCCTGGCGATCACGGGGAGACGGGCAGGGACAGGGCTGGCGCAGGCACAGCAGCCTCCCCAGTGCAGGAAATGCATCCGGGGTTCAAGAGAGGGAGGCTTCGAGAGAAACCTGGGGGCATTTTTTTCTTTTCTTTTTTTTAAAAAAAGCATCCAGCACTATCAAGAACAAAAAGGGTTTAGTTTGCTTTTCATGAGTCCTCTTTCTTGGCCCTCTCAGGGGTGTGTGTGTCCCAATCCCCCCAAACCCCTTCATGGGAGGAAGAGACGGGTATTGATTCCTGCTCCCGGGAGGAGTCAAGAGGAAACTGATTCATTCCTGGAGGAGAAGCTCTTCCCTTTCCGATGACAGAACGTCTGGATGGGCGATTTTCCCTTGGACGGGATCCTTCAGCCATCCCGCCCTCTTCTCTGTGGGCTCTCTGGGGAAGACTATCATCAAGGCCGAGTCCACACGTGCACAGAGAAGGAAATATATGTGGGGTGCTTGGTGCTTTCTGAGCTTGAAAGTTTTCTTGCGGACATTTCATGACCCAACTAGGGAACATCATCAGCCCCAGGAGGGAGTGGGGTTCGCTCTCTCGTTTAGATAGTGGCTTGCCCTGTCTCAATTGGTGGTTTCTTGATTAGGCTGTCCTTTACTGTCAGATTTTTTGTCTGAACTCCTCGTGTGAAGGAGATACCCTGACCGCTTGCCTTCTTCCCCCCTTCTGTCCCTCAGGACCCCCACTTCCCTGCCCCCCACCCGCTGGTCACCCTGGGAGCAGAGCCACTTCCCCCCAGAGGCATCTGGAAGGCTGGCCTTTTGTCTGGAGCCCGGGGGGGGCTTACAGTAGAGGGGTCCAGAGGTCAAGGGTGAGCCACAATGGGCTGGGCGGGCTGGGCATATTTATTTACAGTTCTCCCTTTCAGGGCAGTGGGGCTCCCCGGGACCACCATGAAAAGCTTCTGTGTCTGTTCAGTCAGGCTTCCCCGGGTCTGGAGAGGGCAGAGCCCAAAGGCTGGTGGGAAGGGAGGCCAAGGACCGAAGCAGAGGTGGCCGGAGACCCAGAAGGACTCTCTCTGAATCTCAGCTGGCTTGGCCAAGAGAATGGACGGTGGAATGAGAAACACACACACACACACACACACACACACCCCTTTTTCCCATAGTCTGAAGCTTGTTTCAATATTGCCTCCTGCCTCTCTGCCTTTACTCAACGCCCAGGGCTAGTCCCATCTTCTCCTGCCATTCGAAATGGGGACCTCCTCAGGAGAAGCAGAGTCCACGTGGTCTGCAGTGAGGAAAGGCGCCTTTCGCTCTGCCCCGGCAGACTCTGACGTTGCAGCTCAAGGGGGTCCAGAGGGTGGCCCAAGAGGGCTGCTGCCATTGTGCCACTGACGCCTGCTTTTCACTCGTGACTTTTGTGCAGTCAAAAACCTGATTTTCCCCTAGTGCCTTTCGTTTTGTCATCCATCAACAGAGTTTTCACCTGTCTATGTTGGCCACTCCAGGTCAACCTGGTAACCACGGCTGTTCTTGCCAATAACATCCAACTCATTGGACCTCCAGGCCAACCGAGGCCCTTCACTTGCAGCAAGAGGATTTTGAAAACACCCCAACTTCCCAAGGTCGTTCCTAAAGAAGCCAAGCCTTTCCACGGCCCATTCAACCAGCACCTTGCTTGGAAGAGGCGACAGTCTTGTGTGTGGAGCAGATGCGGGCAGGAGCTATGTATACAAGCCCTGCCTGCTATTTTGGTGCCTCCTTTTGTCATGCAAATGGGGTCTTTCCACTTCTTCTCTACAATTTGGGTTCACTTGTAATGCGATGCCATTAAAACCCTAATAATATTATGCAGGCCAAGTTGGTGCTTTGCAGAGGCAGAAGGAGGCAACTCTTTTAAGGCGGCTGGTCCAAGTCTCTGGAAGTTGGGGTGTGTTATGAGCACCCCCCCAAATGTTAGCAGGAGGCAGCTTGCCTGTCCACAGTGAGCCAGGCTGGTCACGTAGCTCACTTTGCTTCCTAGTGGGAAGGTGGCCACGTGCTGTGACTGGGCAGGAGATCCTCTCTTTACGACCACCGTGGCAGACGACCACGATGGGCAGGCTCCATCACGATCATAGGTTAAGGAAGACCTATATGAAGCACCACTGGATAAACCTGCAGGACTTCCAGCTTGGGATCCTGGAGGTCATGTAGTCCAGCCTCTCAAGAGCAGGGCATGAAGACAGACTGCTCTTGAGGAAAGGAGCTGGGATCCATTCTTGCTGCTTGTAGATTCAATTCCTCTGTTTGGAAAGGGTGATGAGCGAGAGGGTCTTCTTTCTGGATCAGACGTGAAGCTTCTGCAGGAAGGCCAGGGGTGCTCAGGGAGTGGGTCGCTGGAACGTTGCTGCCGGAGCAGGTCCACTTTGGCAGCCGAGCGCATTTTCTGAGCAGTCTTGATCAGATTACCCCCAGCACCCTTGTGATCTCTGATGGAAGCCGGCACAGCAAATAATGCTCCGCTAACAAATTACAGCCCTACCAGAGCAGCTTTGAAATCCATTTAACTTTTCAGCACTCTGCACCCTTTTAAGTGTTGCAAACGGTTAGCGCTGATAGGTTACCTTCCCTCCCCCCCACAACTCTCTCCCTAGGCTATAATTAGGGTCCCTTACATGGAATTGGCTTAGAATTGGATTTAAAGGAGATAAGAATCAAATTACCAGTATTTATCTTGTAAATTCCAGAAGATCTACTTAAGATGCGATATAAAAAAGGATTTACGACAGGGGACATCGCATCACATTTTAGGCTACAAAATGTAAACTCCTCCCGCCTTTCAGCACTGGAAGAATATGCTCGGATATTTCAGAATCCTCCCATCCCGGGGCCCAGCCCTTCCTGCAGCTATGGGGAGCCACTTTCTGAACAGCTGACCCTGGGGCTCCAATTGGGCCATTCCTCAAGGTTTCCAACTGGCACTTTGCACATCCTCAGGAGCCTTTTTGCTGATGAATCCTCACTTTCCAGATCAGAGGCAGCTCACTCTGGATTTTTTATGAAATGGAGCCCAGCCTGAAGGAGCCTTTGGGAAAAAAGGCTGCTTTCCTAGATGATGACAAATCTCCGTGGCGGGTTAGAATTATTGGTGGCCCCCGAAGCCTGAAAATGCATCAGTCATAACCTCTTTCCTTTCACGAAGCTGACTTAGCTTTGTTTGTAAGGCCACCATAAAAGCCATAACTTCTATTAAGCACATGCTTTATGGGCAAAATAAATAGTCTCTGAGATTTGGAAGTCCAGTGCTTGAAGGACCATTATTCTGTTCCATCCACGCATTTTGTCAGCCCCAGAAGAAGTGCTTGGACGCTGAATGTGGCCGAGCCTCCTAACACCTTGGCCTCACAAAGGGCTTCTTTGGTTAAAACGTTCATTTCCCCATTAAACCGTTCAGAAAGATTTACCATACGCTACAAATCATTTATTACTGCAGGCTTGTGAGGTTGAACTCTGCTCAACTCTTTCCCTCTGGAGGAAGGCTTCCAGGAGTTGCTATAGTTTTCCTTGCCCTCCTCTGCCTGGCGGACGTGGAAGGCCAGGCCGAGCTGCACCTGATGAACGGCTGGAGAGCTTCCTTGGCGCCTGCATGTGTGCCTGATTGTCACCGTCCTCATCATTCAGATCAAAGGCAGCACCCCAAGTGGGACTTCCTGGAAACCAGGAAAGAAGGACCAGCGTTTGCTGACAGGCTGGTGTGTGTGTGTGTGTGTGTGTGTGTGTGTGTGTGTGCGCATGCATGTGCTGAACTTCTCCCCCTGGCCAACGGGCCCTCCTCTGATTCCCCTGCCAGTTTCTCCAGCAACACTCAGTTCCGGGGCCATATTATTCTTATTTATTAAAAGTGCATATATTGCATCCACCCACTGACCGTCTCTAGGATGAGAACCTGGCCACTAAATCACCCTTGAGCATGGTTTACTGCATTCACCGCAGTTGCCTTGCTTGGTGCATGATGCCGAGTTGGAAACATGGGTGGGCACAAACCACACACAACATACGAAGTCATCGTCAGCCAAGTTCCATTATGTGGTTTAATGTGGCGTGTGAACTCAACCACCAACTCGTGCTGTCTCCCCCTCCCCCCCAGCTTTCCTGCCCTTTTTTCGTCTTTGAGGGTGAAATACCAACAGCCTAGACTGAAATCATGTTCTTTGGCAACTGAGTCATTTCCATCCAACATTTGAAGACTGAAACTACAATCCCTTTCCCGTCCCAGTGCAGATTTAGAAATCGGGCTGCTGCATTTCCTCCCAACCTGGAAAGACTGAACGAATCGCACCTCTGAGCGACACTTGGGAGCCAACCCGGTTTGTGGGGTGTGTGTGTGCGTGTCTTCTCCACAAACTGTGTCCTGTGGGACATAGAGGCCTTTTGCCTTTTTTGCTCAGCCAGTCTGCAGGATTCCACACCTCGTGGTCTCAGTGTGGACATCCACAACCCCGACAGTGTCAAAACGGAACAAATTGCGGCCTCCTCCTTTTTTGCTGGTCTGCCGTGGGCCGCTGGGCAGGGATGAAGGGGGAGCAAAGCTTTTGCCCATCCGTTTCTACAGTAAATACGTTAGACACCCTCCTCCTCCTCCTTCTCTCCTCTGGCAGTAAATTACATATTAAAGGATCTTGGTAACCGAACAGAGGTTGCTGTGCGGCGATAAGGTTGAGGAAATCAATATGTTTGCCATGTGCCTGCTTGTTTATGACACTCGCTTCTGGAGCGACGGAGCACTTTCTCTTGGTTAAAAGTACATATCAGAAAAGTGGCTGCCACCACCTTCTTGTTGGCTGAGCCATGCTCGGGCCAGGAAAAGGTGCAGCCGTTATTGATTTCCCTCCCTCCCTTCTCCACTGTGCGTTGCCTCCTTCTCTGAACACGGCTGGCTGCCTGGCTGTCGTGAGGCTTCAGGAGGCTGCCTGGCTTCCAACAGGCCATAAAACCCCTTGCCAGGGTGCAACAATGGCTAGACCTAAATGGAAGATCTAAGAGTTTCTCCTCCATTTCATTCTTGCTTTGATGTCCTTCTGGTTTGCCACCCTGCCCGCCCCTCCCTCCCCAGCATCATTCCAGGCTTCCCCAGTCAGTTGGAAGAGGCACCGGTGCCTGGGAGGAGCGAGGTTTGCCCCTCAGCTGGACTGCTGGCACCCAGGACAATTGGGCTGGAGGCAGGTTTGAGGGGCTTTTTTCCCAGCCGTTGAGACGGCTGAGATAAAGGGTGGGCCCAGCTTGGAAACCCAAATACAGAGGGAAGGATTGCCTCACCTAGAAAGTAAAACCTGCACCCAGTTGGGCTACAGTCACTTGGAAGGCTCAAGTCAACCAAGCAAAGTCCTTCCTTGGAGATGTGGGGAGGAGGGATCTGGTGCCCCTCAAACAATGCAGCAGTTCTGCAGAAGGTGAACCGCAGCTTTTTAAAATGGACCCACGCCCGGCAATGAATTCTGGCAGCCATTCTTTCTCTTTAAGCAGAGGTACTGTAGGAAGTACATGGTGGTGATGGTGGAGAAGATGAATATTACTTTGCTGTCCTTTCTTTGGTAGAGCCATCCTCATCACCTTGTCTTACTTCAGCCCAGCCTTTGGAAAACTTGCAAGGGAGCAGGAAAAGGGTTTTGGAGTTTTGATGGTCCCCAACCGGATGGTGAAAGTTATAGACCAAAACTTCTGAAAGAGGCTCCATTGCCAGATTCTTGGCTTATGGCATCACATAAATACTGATTGTGGAGATGGCATAGGAGAAGAATTAATTGTTAATTGATGGTAGTCAAAAATCTGAAGGCATTTGAAAGTCCCTTTTCAGACTAACAAGTTTCATTAAAGGCACCAGCTGTAGCTCACAAAAGCTGCTGCCTTTTGATGAAACATATTAGCCTGAAAAGGTGCTAGCAAATCCCTTCTGAACAGTATCTTTCTGCGTATTTGTTTCTCCTCTTCTTTGGCATTGGTATGTTGACTGAGGAATTGGACGTATCTTCTCAAAGGTCTACAGATCTCCACCTTATCTTCAGCATTTATCCACTGGAATTTTGGTAAGTCAGATATCAAGTTAGGTCTGCGGGTTGAATCGACGGGCCATTAATAGGGGAGAGTTGGGTGTGAGGACGTAGATTCATAAACACATCATCCCTGAAAATTGCAGATTTAATCTCTGGGAGCTGCAACTAAACAGTCATCTCACCCAGGGCAGCTTTGGAAAGCAGTTTGGTCTGACAGAGAACCCGGTCGGTATTATCCCAGATGACAACATCCTCAGTGACCGGTGGAAGGCCATTGAGAAGGGGCTAGATAAGAAAAGGCATTGTGGTTACCTTGTTTGAGATTTGGATAGGGACGCACCATAAATCCCAGTGAGATAAGCCCGTGCAGGGAAGTCATGCTACAGTCCAAATGACTCACATTTGGAGATGTTTGCATCTGATTTCTCCCAAAGAGGCACATTTTTGTAGGTCATTCGGTGCCAATCATTAACCTAGTTTTGAAGATCTTTGGAGTGATGCTGCCAGGGTTCTAAATTAAGAGTGGTGTTACGTGGCATGCAGATCCGGGCCTGGATTTTTTTGGGGGGACTACTGAAAGGCCCTCTTAGGCTAGGCTGACATCTGCTCCGTGCCCAGCACTGCAACATGACACCATTAGGGCACTGAAATAACAAGGAGGGTGTGGATTTAGCAGAGAGTGAGAAGATCGCATTGCTCCGCCCTAAGAGAATGAAGGGAGGTTGAACGGAAGCCTCCTTGTACATTTACAACTCAGGGTTTACTCATAATTAACTCAAGGGTGAGCAAGCAGCCCTTAGCATTTCTTGCCCTGATTCCAACACTGTATCTACTTAAGGATCGAGTGCTAAAGTAAAATCAAATTTAATGACTCTCTTAATCTCCCTCTCCAATAAATAAATACATAAATAAAATCACCCATGGGGGAAAAAATACATGTCAGTCCTTTGGCCCAAATTTCAAGTGGCCGAGTGAAGAACCTGGTTTGCAGGATTTTTGCAAAAACACTGACCTCTTCACAAGATGAATCCAGGGAGATAATAGTAATTATGAGGAGATTGTTGGAGGGCCAATCAATACTGAACTTTACCTTTCTCCTAAACAGAGGTCACGTTTTATTGGGCAAAGATAACAGGCACTCATTTTCACAGCCAGGTCAGAGTGGCTGGTACCCCTGGGTGGAATGAGACACCAGGGGGCTCTTTCCGCATTAGCTGAGAATGAGGGGGCTGCCATCTTGTTCAGGAGAGAGCGTGGCCATCTCCCACCCTGGCTTAAAAGCAGGAGAATCTACAACTGCTTTCACTCACAGCCCTGAGCCAGAATGCAGTTACTACTTTTCTCAGTGACAGCTAGCCAAACCAATCCTGGTTTAGTGGGGTAGGTCAGCCGGGCCTCTAGACTCCTACCAAGCTGGGTTGGCCTTCAAACTGTAATCGGAGACTTTCTGTCCTGGGGGTTCACCTGGGGGGCTGAGATGAGCCCATGAGCTCATGGACAAATGCCCAGCTGTTTGGTTAGATTTGCATAGAGTTTGTTGTGGCTAGGAAAAGTGCCTAAAACTCCCGTCCTGCCGGGATTTGGGTCATCATCTGATACCAGCTGAGGGCCGTGGTCTCTACCTTAAAGCCCACATTTTCATGGAAGGCGTCCATGCAATGACTCAGTCCCAACACGGGGATTCCAGTGCCTGCAAGGAAATACTCTGTAATAAGGAAACACAGCATGGGCCGGACTCGGTCATGGGATTATGGTCTTTGAACACTCTTGGCTCTGGGTCAAATCCCCGGTGATGTTGTGGCCGGCAATCTGGTTGAAGTCTGTGCAGAGGGAAGTCTTGTTGGCTGGTTGAACCTATTCATCTGGTACTTACTGAGATGTTACTTTGGCATCTGTCAAACCGTGCGTAATTGTCCCCGGCACTGGGAATTTTCTACCCTGACAGTGCGGTTCTATACCTGTCTACTCTGAAGCCTCATTATGGTCAGCTGGGCTTACACACGTGTAAGCAGTCCTGTCATCTATGCACAATGAAGTCTTCTCCTGGTTTTGGCATTGTCGGAGGGCTGGGGGTAAAGAAACAGACGCCTGCAACTTAGCCAACCCGTCTGCTGCCAGCGGAGCTTCTTCCTGAACACGGCTTCCTTCTCGATGGGCAGCATTATGGGATGCCCAGGAGAGAAGTGGAAAGAAAATGGGGAACCCAAGAAACGAAAGGCATGAGATAGGAACAAAAGAAGGAAACGAGTTGGAGTCTTTCTTTTCTAACCTTGCAGACACTCTCAACTTCCTAGGTTTTCTTTTGATCACCTGTGTTACGATTGCCAAAATCCAGGTGAGGGGAGCAATTGAAGAGATTGAATGCCCCCCCCCAACAGAGAAATGGACCATCTTCCTTTGGCAGGGCAGGTGATTCCCTTTCTTCCTGCTGGGTCCTTTGAATTCGTGGTCGATGTAGTTCACCTGCAGAGGGGAACGCCCGGCCTCATGCCCTGCCTCGACCGGCCCTTTCTTGGGAATGTCCTTTTTACCCTGCGTGTAAAAATGCCCAGTACGCATCGTCAGAGCTTCTCAGGGATTCAGAGGGGAAATTACGAGAGAGAGCAGCATTCACGGGTGAGAAGCACCGCTGGCTGTTTCTGGCAGGGAGGAGCCTTCGCCTCCGACACAGGCTTCGCTGTAGGCTTCCCTCCCTTTTTTAATTTTTATTTTTTAAAAGAAAAACTTTCTTTCTCGGATAGGAATCGGCTTGATTGGCAGCCACCTTGGTTGGTTTGTTCCCCTTCTCCAGTGCGTTGGGTTCTGGCTACCAAGGATTGTAACAGACTTTTCATTGTAGGAATTGCCATTATGAGGCCATTTGCAACCTAGCAGAAGTCCAAACCGCAGAGAAAAGCAGGGTCTGTTTCCCCCAAATTGCATCTTTCCAAAGGAAATTTCAGGAGAGAGAGAGAGAGAGAGAAAAGGAAGGAAGGAAGGAAGGAAGGAAGGAAGGAAGGAAGGAAGGAAGGAAGGAAGGAAGGAAGGAAGGAAGGAAGGAAATGCACCACTGAGGGGTGATTTCTTTTTCCCTTGGACCCTCTGTTCCATAATCCCTGGACTCAGAGGCTGCCTTCTCAGGGCTGAACCTCCGGCTTAGCCTAAAAAGGTCGCCTCCAGAGCGCTGCCTTGCAGAGGTGAGGCATTTTCTGCCCCAAGGATGTGACACATCCTACGTGAGACCAAATGTGGCCCGGTGCACGGCTGTGGAAACTGCAAAGGTGAAAACCCGCAGGTGCTGCTCTGGAGAGTCAGAGGGCTCTGCAAGAGTGAGAAAAGGCAGCTGGGAGCGAACTGGGTGCAACCCACAGGAGGGGAAACCCCGGGCTCTTTGTCTCGGCTTCTCGGCCATCTCTTTTTTTCCCCATGTTTGAGCTTCTTTTTTTCTTGGTGGCTGCCTGAGATTTTCTGAACCCTGAGTTATGAGGAGCCAGGGAGGTGCATAACGTCGAGATCAGTCAGCCGGTCAATCTACCTTGCCAGAGACGGGATAGGATTCTTCCTGGGGCAAGGAGAGCCCGTTCCTCCTCCTCCTCCTCCTCCTCTCTTCCAGGTGTGTCTTTTAAACAGAGCTCTGAGGCACCTGGCTTTCCACATCTGCCTCACTCACCTATCAAGAGCTTGGAGGGGCACCTCTGCCCCCCCCCCAACGATAAGGCAAAGGATGAGCCTTCTCTATCTGGAAAATGAGCTTAACATACAAAACAGGCTAATATAAAGAGGAAGGAAGCAGTCACCGTGGTTTGGTCTGTGCACGTTTTTAAAAACAGAAATTGAATCAGGAGATGTAAGAAAGAAAGAAAGAAAGAAAGAAAAACTCAACAGCCAAGACTGCTGTGGTTAAATCAACATCAATCAGAGAATCTGGTGAAACCTCAATTTAGCAAATCCCCAATTAAGGGAGTTTTGGATTCCACGGGTCGAATCTGAAGTCCAGCTTCACACTGAAATAATAATGATCTAATCCACTGTTTCAAAAGTCGGACCAGATAATAGACATCATTTATATAAATCCTCCCCCCCCCCAAACAGTGAGTCCAAGACATGGTTAGTTCTGCATTTCATTGTACGCAAGGCTGATTTCCATGGGGAGGAGAACTTTGACCACTCTCTTGGGCCACGTTCTTGACCAGGGGTCTCCAAACTTGACAACTCCCAGAATTCCCCAGACAGCAACATTGAAGTCTACAAGTTTTAAAGTTGTCAAGTTTGGAGATCTCTGTTTTTGACTGTGGTAGCTGTGTGACCTAGGGATGCTGAGCATCAGAGCTGGTAGGCATAAAACTCAACCTTGGCTGAACTTTGCCTGGTTCTCCAAATGTGCCTCCGCGCATGTGCTCCCAGGCTGGCCAGGCCTATCTGCCTTTGCGGCGTTCACAGGTGGAGAGGAAGACATTTGCAGGGCAGGCGCTGACTACAGTCCTGAGTCAGAAGAAGGCTTGCTTTGCATGGCATGAGTTCCATCTTCATTTCAGGGCCCTTTGGAAGACCTTTGGGGAGCTTCTCAATGGAAAAACAGTGCCAGAAGCTTCCTTTTGGGAACTGTAGCCCATCCTTGGCTCAAGCAATGTGGTCACTGAGTCCACCACAACCTCACTGTGAAGCTATCAGAGGCTGCAGGGAAGTAGCATTCTGGAAGTTTGGTGGATCATCAATACAACTGGCACCTCTTCAGTTGTGAGGTTTTATGTTGTGGGTAGGCGTCCTCTTCTCCCTCCTCTTACGCTGTTTTAGTTCACATCCCAAAGCCCTGTCAAGTGACGTCAACCTGCTAGGAGAACCTGGAGAGCTTTCTGTGGCTCCTGCTGGATCCATCTCGGCATGGAGGATCTTAATTGTCAAACAACCCCCCTCCCAACTTTGCATTTTATTTATTTATTTATTTATTTTATTTAACTTATATACCGCCCTATTCCCGTAGGACTCAGGGTGGTTTACAGGGCAATTAAAATCCTACCATACAAAAGTTAAAAAATTTAAAACAGTTAATTAAAACCGTTAATTAAATTAGAGCCCAAAATTTGGCCTCAGATTCTCTGTCTGGGGATGTTCTGGCCGTTAATGGGTTTTCAGCTTTGGGGTGCCAACGGTTTTCTGCCTGAGGAGGACTGTATTCAGTGGGCAAAGTCTACCAGTCCAACGTGGAGGGAAAATAAGTGCTGTACCCCCTGAACTGTCACCAGAGCTGCTGTTGGGGGGGGCACGTGTTGCACCATGGAGCGCTGTGGTTTTGCAAAAAGCACACACAGGACGATGGAGGGGGGGTTAGGGGGAGCCCACCTCCCTGCACCAGCTTTCTCTCTGTTTAGCTTTTAATTGCTTTCCTCTCACTTTTTATGTGTAAAAGATTGTCCATTTAATTAACTCTGAGAATGCAATTTCAAAAACACTAACGTTTTTACACATGATGGCTCTTAAAATAAAAGTAGCGTCCTTAGATTGCGAACGGCTCTGCTTCGCGTCTCGCGCTAACCTTTCCTCGGCGGGTTGGGGGAGGCAACCCACAGGCACCGGGGTCTCCCGCTGGACTCCCGAGGCCAAAGGTGGACACCTCCTGCTCCACCGCTGGGAATCTTCAGACCGTGGCTGCTTCTCTCTTCCCCTTTGCTAAGAGTGCTGGGGGTTTCCGCAGCCGATGCAGGGAATGAAGGTGCCCGCTTGGAAAAGCCGATCATGGGAGTCCCCTGTGGATTCGTGGACGGGAGGGGTGGAGAAGGAATGAGATGGAGGCCTGGTCTGGAGGGTGGCGTGGAGAGCCAGGCAGGGGCCCAAAGCCAGCAAGGGGAAAGTGTGAGGGTCCTAGGAAAGACCACCCCACTCAGAAGCTTGGCTGCCACCCAAGAGGCAAGAGCAAATGTTCCTTTAGTACATCAGCTGAGCCCCATCCTCTGCAACAGAGTTTCTCAACTGTGGCAGCTTGAAGGTGGGTGGATTGCAACTCCCAGAATTCCCCAGCCAGCATAGCTTTTGAATTCTGGGAGTTGAAGTCCACCCACCTTCAAGCTGCCACGGTTGAGAAACACTGCTCTGCAGATTGCCTTCTCTGCTCTGGACTTCTTAAGAAAACGTCTAGTCAGAACATGGCTTGTATTTTATTTGGGCCTCTCTAGAGTTATAAAAATGAATGGCTTTTTAGCTCCTGGGCCGTGTATTCTACCCAGAAGCATTTTTTCAGAGAAGAAGGGCGTCCAAACCTAAGCCGAAAATATCATTTTTACGGAAGATGCGCCTTGAAATTCTGGTGGAAATCACCCTGCCTTGGTACGAATGTTAAATAGAGCTGGGTCACTTGTCTCATTTCCCACCCCCCACCCCCCTAGTTTTTAGCTCGGATTGTATTATTGATCAGAGCACATCTCCAGTGGGGTGGTGCATCTTTCCTGGGCCTTTGGGGGTGAATGTTCCAAAGTTGCTTTTCCAAAAGGTAGCTGGGATTTCTTGGAGTTTTTTTTCCTTTGAAAGAAAAAGAACATTGGCAAAGCATCTTTGGGACAACTATATTCTGAATGGTTGAGAATCTCCAGAGACATTTAGGTCCTATTTGCAGTTATGGGTCCTGTTTGCCCTGATGGAAACATGATTTGTATAAAATGGCTCTCATGGATGGGAACGTTGACACCAGTTGCTGGTTTAGTCTTGCCGTGTGTGTGTGTGTGTGTGTGTGTGTGTTAAATCCATGTGCCCCCTCTTTCCATCTCTCTCTCTCTCTCTCTTTGTACCTTAGAAAGCCCCCTTATTGTAGCAGAAGGCCAGGAGTTTCTGAATGGCGCATGCCCATATGGGCTGTTGAGTAGGACCATACGGCCTCATCATTCATTCATTCATTCATTCACTGGGCTGGCTGTTCATTCATCCTTCTGTTTAAACTTCCCTGTCAAGGCTGGAGCCACAGATGGCCTTTTGCTTTAACTTGGGGACCCTGACAAAGATACACCAGGGCAACCGCAGAGTGTACCAAATATTTCGTGACATGAGAAAGCCAGGCTGAGGTGCCACAGTCCCGGGGACCATGCTCTGCAGATGGAATGCTAGTTTAGCCTACTGTCGATGAGGGTTTATTTTTGGTGTATGTGTGGATTAGGAAGAGTCTCTCTTAACAACAATAAAAAAGATATTTTAGTAAAAATATTGCAGCTGGCTTTCTTGCATCAAGGAGGGTGTGTGTGATAGAGAGAGAGAGAGAGGGAATGTGTGTGCATGTGTGTGTGTGAGAGAGAGAATTATATCACTCAGGTTCTTGACTACTGTCAATTCTTCCAACATTTGGGGCAAATCTGATTCATTTTCTGCAAAGCTGCATCCTTCCCAGAAATGAATGACAGACAGAAATTAAGCATCCTTTCCCTGCTCATTCGTGTTAAATAAGTACAAGCAATGGAGGCTAGAAGGAAGGACTTCAGCTCCCATAATTCCCAGCCAAGTGGCCCGGGAGTCCTCCTCAACGTCACAAGCCGTGGTATGATGGGTAGGCCTTCTGTGAACTGCCACCGACTCAACCCCCCCCCCCCTCTGAACAAGGTGCTGGGAAGGACAGAGGAAGATTACGTTCCCCCCCCCCGAAGAAACGGAGCTGAGTATCCGAGCGGCTTCTTGGTGGTGCAGAAAACCCCAGCGGCCCATCTCCACGAAGGGGGAGCCGCCGTCAAAAGCCAAATAGCGCATTGAATACAAATCACTGTTCAGGATTCTTTCTTTGGCTCTTATCGCAGTGGGGGCAGATGCTTAGGAGCAGATCCCGTGGCTGGCAAGTCGATGTCCAGATTTTCTTACGAAAACGCTCTGAGAAAAAAGACTTTTGAGATGTAACGAAGTCCACCCCAAAGCACGGAATGAAAAGACTTTTCAGAGCCTTCCGGGTGAGGCTGGACTCCCAAGAACCAAGCTGGCTTTATTTTATCAAGGGTGTTGTGGGGGGTGAGTGATGGAAAGAGATGAAGTGAATGCAAGAAAATCCCATTTAATAAAAGGCCTCATTACCTGGAGCCAAGGTAGAAGAGGAGAAATGGCACCCACACGCCCTCAGTCTTGATTTGATTTTTTTTAAAGCTGTCTCGATAAAGTTGCAGACATGTTTCTTTTCTCTTCAGAGGAAAAAAAAAATAGCTCCGTATTCCGTGATCTTCTCTTTGCCCATGCTGTGCTTAAATATTAACACCAATTGAGCAAATTGCCTTTTAACTGCTTTTATTTGCTTTCATTAACAGTATAATTTAAAAGCTTTTGAATTTGCATGGAGTCTCTGGTGCTGGGTGGTGGTGGGAGGGGCCGGGCTGCGTGTTCTGTGCACACGCATGTCAGCCCATGAAACAATTTGTGTTGGAAGGAGAAGCAGAAGAGCCTTTAAAAGAGACCGGGGGGGGGAGGGGGAAGGCCAGTGAACATCTCTCGCTTCTCTCCACAGCATCCACACGATCACGGATGTTTGGAAAGGTGTCAGCTTGAGAAGGAGCAGGACACAGGAACTAGATGTGGTGGTGAATCTAGAACCAGAAACCGTTGGGTTCACACATTATGTTGGGCTGTAGCTCATTTAACCATGATTATCTAACTACCAAGCAGCCAGTTGTCATGATTCTCTAACTCCAAAGTGAGGGTTTGCAGGTGACAATGAATGTGTTTGAAATAAGTCCAGGCTTGTCTTTTGTAGACACGTGTTGGGGTATTCTGTACCAAAGGAATCACATTCCCACTGAGCTTGGGTGAACCAGGTCTCCAGGGACTTCCGGGATCCCATCTTTGTTCCTGGAATCTCCAGAGAAGCCTGGGAAAATTGCTGTCTGAGCCCCCCCCCCCGATGTCATGGTTGGTTGTTCTTTGCACCAGGGACACTTAAGACCAGAAGTGGGCAACTATGGCCCCATTACGACCTGTGGACTTCAATTCCCAGAATTCCTGAGCCAGCTGTGCTGGGGTGGGGGGAATTCAGTGGGAAGGTAAAGTTGAACCATGCTGGTTCAGGAATTCTGGGAGTTGAAGTCCACAGGTCGTAAAGGGCCCATAGTTGCCCACCCTTTCTTAAGACCTTATTGAGTTTCTGGTAGAAGGAAGCGTCTCCTGCCGCACGTGCCCAAGCAGCTGGGAGGCTTTTCAGCTCTACTGGGGCTTTGTGCCACCAACTGGTCCCTTCTGGGGGACAGGCGCCCCCCGTGGCTGCCTTGTGTGGCATCCTCCCTTGTTTCTGGAGGGCTGCCGGGGAGAGCCGTGCCGCGGGTCCTTCCCACTCCTGCTGCGTCTCATTGTTTCTCGCAGAGCAAGTTTGAAACTGAGCAGCTGTTTGCTCAGGGTACGTTCCACAGGCCGGGCCATAAAACAGGGGAAAAGAAAAGCAGCCTTTAAGAATCCAAGTGACCCCTGTGTACTTGGCCTCACTTCTTCAATGGTCTCGCATACACACCCAACACCCAACTCCCTTGTTAGGGAGTTGCGGAAAGGTCCGGGGCGTGCCAACCGCCCCTGTCTTTCCAAGCCAAAAACATTAATGAAACCATTCGGGTCCTGAAATTGCCTTTTTTTTGTTAAGTTTCCAGAATTATTTGCATGGAAGCCTGTTGCTTTCTTATCTGAAGATGTCTCTCTGTACATTTTTGTATGTGTCGGTGTGGGTTTGAAAACAGTGCCAAACTAAACACTAGGACTGAGTTTTACAGAGACCACGGCATGCCGTGTAATACTGAAAAATCCTCGGGGACAGATTTGATACAAGCAATACCTCCTGATTTGAAAGGGTTTTAAAAGTATTTTGCTTTTTGGGGGGAGAGGGGCTAAACCAGGGGTGTCCAACCTGGGCAACTTTAAAACTTGTGGACTTCAACTCTCAGAATTGTGGACTTTACAATGGACTCACAAACTTGTGGACTTCAACTCCCAGAATTCCCCAGCCAGCCTTGCTGGCTGGGGAATTCTGGGAGTTAAAGTCCAGATAACTTAAAAGTGCCCTGGCCTAAACACTGTTTTATCTGAGGTACAGATCTCTTGTTATGTCCAAAGACTTTGGGCCAGACTTTGAGGTCCATATATGAGACAGTCATCAACTACGGTGTCCTCCCCTCCCCTCCCCTCTGCCCATTGGTATTTCAGAGCAAGCTCTTCTGCCAACTCTTTCTCACCATGATGCATTGGAAGCCATTTGTTTCGCTCCTTCAGAGCCGAGAACTTGTTTGGGAGGAGAGAGAGAGAGCCAGGCTCTTGCCTCACGGACCTCAGCCTTGCCAACTGCCTCTGGCGTGCTGGGCCAAGAGTTTCAAGATGGACATTGACAGTGAAGCGCCGTAGGGCCTTGTTTACTTGCCTGAACAAATGACCTGGTTTCTCCTGAAAGCCTGGAGCCGGCCCGTCCAGGGCTTTGCAAAACCCAGCCTTGGTTTTTAGCACTGCAGGATGATGGTTCTGGCAGCTCTTTGGTTAGAAAAAGACATCTTGAAGCATATGCGCATCTGTCCAAGTCACGAACAACTTGGGGGGGCCAAAAGGCTCCCCGACTCTCTCAGAGGCTCAAAAGGAGGTGTAGGTCTTCTCTGGTTTTTGCGCGGCCTGGCTTGTTGCAAGCTTGTTCCTCAGACAAGGCCAGTTTCATAACTGAAAGCATCGTGCAATGGGTCTGTGATGCCTTTCCCCAGCCGATGTCCTGTGGCTGAGAAGGAAATGGCAGAATTAGTGCTCAGAAGACCTGGACGCTTCTGACGAAGGCCGCGAAGGAGCAGAGTTTGCTGTTCAGTAAGCACTCCCTCGGAGGCCTCCAGCTTGGGGACCTCAACTAACTTGCAAGGCCACAGTGGAGGAAGGGACAACTCTTGTGTCCAGCTCCTTGGAGGAAAGGCGGCCCCCAAGGAGAGACATTTTGTGAAGGATGGGGAGGGAGGGAGGGAGGGAGGGAGGGCCCTATTGCACCCCTGCTTAGGCAGGCTCAAGGCCAGGGGACCAGGGGAAAAGGGGGGGGCGTCTTCTCTCCCCCGGAGAAAGAGCAGACTCAACGGGGTCCTGGTGCCCTCCAAGCTGCTGAATTCCCCACTGAATCAAGGAGGCCGCTGGCCTAAGCTGGGGGGACTGTCCAGCTGCCCTCCCCAAATTAAGACTGCTTTCCTGCTGCTTTCTTGACCCACATTGCTGGTTGGGTTCCTGAAAGCCTCACCTCGGATGCACGATGAAGGCTCCGGGGCAGTGCCTGCCAGGCGATGCATCGGAGAGGCTTTTACCCTGAAATTGCCATTCCTCGGCCAGGCAAGAAGAGGGGTTGCTTGTGAAGTTTCTTCCAGTTGGTGTAAAAAAGCTTCTTCTATCTTCCTCTTCCTCATCTCTTTTGTCAAAGCCTTTCTCTTTGCCCAGAATCTGGGGAATCTCGACCCATTTTCCTCCTTTCTTACCGGGGAGGAATATCTCTTCTGTGATTCCTGTCTGAAAAAGGGCTCTGGAACAACTAAGTATTAGGGTTTCATTAATCAAAGACACTTCCAGTGCCCCTTTACAGAAATACAACTGCTTGGCCTGTCTTTGGCTGACAGCTCGTTCGTTTATCTTCCCCGGGACAAGAGGAGGGAAGAAATGTGTGTCGCTCGCTGGGCCACTTGTGCTGGACAAACTTCAGGCGCGCTGGCTTCTCCAGGGACGAGGCCCATCAGCCGTGGACGCTTTGCCTGTGGAAATTTGAACCTGGTGCAGGGATTTAGTTTTCTGGGGAGCAGAGGTGGCCCATCTGTCTCCTTTCTCTGCTGCTGGAGAAAGTGAAGAAGGCCACGGGGCTCAAAATAGGTGCCAAGAAGCTCCTTGGAGCCTCTAAAAATGATTTCACTCCTGTCTCTTCAGAGCAAGCTAAGGTCACCCCTTTGGGCCTGGCCCTTGGGACCCTCTGGTCCAGCCTCCCTTCAGGGCAGGATGCAAAGTAAGCCATTCTGGACAGGGTGCCAGGCTCAGGACTCATCCTTGGGGTCCTCCGCTCTGGGCCTCTCTCGATTTGAAGAAGGACTATTGAAGAGCGCGTTCTGAGGCTGGTTTCCGAGTCTCCATCCACATCGGAGCCTCTGCACAAGTCCAGCATTCCCACAACCTGCTAAGGAAATGACTTGATGGAAGGTGAGGTACGGTTCGTAGTGCAAAACCTGTTCCTGCCCTATCTCTGCTGACTCCAACGGTCACAGTCCTTACTTTAGGAGGGAAGAGGTGTGTGGAGGGTGGTTTTAAGCCATTCAAAATAAAGGAGAGCCAATTTGGTGAAACCAGAAGGCCATGAGTTCTAGTGCCGCCTTAGGTACAACTTTGAGCCAATCTTTCTCTCTCCATCTAGCCCACCTCACAGCATTGTTGTGAAGAAACTAGGAGAAGGAAGAAGTGTTAGGTATGTTCGCTACTTTGAGTTTTTCCTAAAAATAATCAAGAGTGCAATTAAAAACAAATAGATAATTCCTCCCTCCCTCCCTCCCTCCCTTTGTTCTATGGAAGGGGAAAGGCCCCATCGGTTTACCTTTTGAGCCAGCTTCCCTCAACCTAGGAAGAATCTGGTTCTCCCAGTTGAAATCTGGCCTCAGAAACAATACGTAGTTTGAACCTTTTCACAGTACGAGGGAGTGTGTGTTCTCATCAAAGCCCCCCACTCCCCTCCTGTGTAGAGTGACATCTGGAGAGCAAAGATAGAGATATTTCGGTATAATACTGTTCTTCCAACCCAGGAGCTCTTCCCTGGCTGTTAATTAATCCTTTGTAGTTTAGCAACTGATGAAATCATGGCTCTATGAAATTTTAATCCACCGGCAGCATAGAGACCTTACTGACGTTATCAGAAGACCTCAGGTGTGCACACAAAATTAGCATCTTTTGCATATTTGATTGCTTTCCTGCAAATAAATAAACCAATGTCTCTCAATCTGGGATGTGATTCAGTTGAACTGAGGAGGTGGGCTCACCTGGGCAGACCGACAGCTCCCAGAGGTTGGGATTTCAATTCTTCTTGGCTCCATCCAGCAGACCTCATGGTGGGAGAGACCATCCAAAGTGCCTGGAGGGCATCAGATAATTTTGTAAGCTAATCTTCTCTAATTTAGTCCCTCCCAAATATTATGGCTTATAAGATCCAGGTCATTCTCAGTGAGCTCGGCCAAAGGTTGACCTGGCTAAAGGTTCAAGGAAATTGGGACACAAGTGCAGGGGTCTCAGTGAATCCCCAAGAGCTGAACCCAGTACTGAAACTCATGTAGGCTTAAAACTGTCAGAGAAGGAACCTGGATTGTTTTGACTGTGATAATTATTAGCATTGTGGACAGCAGGTGAGATAAGCTTTCTATGAACCATCAGACATCTGAGCGGTCCATTCTCAGTGGTCCATCCAGCTTCCAAAATTAGCGTGCCAATGTTGGCATCATTGCTTCTAGCCGACTCGACATGAAGGGGGATGGGTTTTGTCCTCTGCAAAATCAAGTGTGGGTTCCTTCACTTTTTGGAGCACGGTGCTCTGGAGGATCAGCCTGCCTCCCTTCTTCAGTGGTGGGGTCTCACTTTGGCAAAGGGGCTACAAGCTCTGAAGCTGTAATTAATATTAAAAGGCCCACAAAGAATCACACCAAGCAGTTTTGTGCCTATAAAGCAGAATATTTCCCTAACACGCAAGGGGGAAGAGGCCCTCTTTTGAACCCACCACAATTTTTGAACCCTCTTTAAAGACAGGCACAAAATTAGCACTGATGAGGTTACCTAGGTAGGACAACACTGCTGTGATGACTTATTCTTGGTGAGGCTTGTCTTTAAAAAGGGTTGAAATGAGGGGTCCTTGATGCTCTTTGAGCTTGGTGGCTTTGTTGTAGGCTTTTCTTTACCCAAACTAGGTAACCTCATCAGTGCTAATTTTGTGCCTTCCGAGTATTTTGGACTTCAGGTCTCCTTGATATGCCCATCATCAAGAGGTTGTTGGCATACCTGGACTTTTCCCAGATATGTTCATTGTCTTAATCACAGCCAGAAAAAGTTAAGGTGCTAGGTAGGACAACACTGCTGTGATGACTTATTCTTGGTGAGGCCTGTCTTTAAAGAAGGTTCAAAAATTGTGGTGGGTTCAAAAGAGGGCCTCTTCCCCCTTGCGTGTTAGGGATGACTTGTGGATGTTTGGCTGCTTCATGTAAGTGTAGGGTGCAAGTTTGTGGTTCAAAAGTCTCAAGATGCTTAAGGGATAGTCGGTCTTCAACGAACCTGCCCAGCAATTCACTTAAGGTATCTCCAGTTCAACCAAAAGGCTCCTCAAAGAAAGAGGGCCTTACCTGTTCTGGGACTTAAGTTGGGGACCTTTTCACTGGACATGATTTTTTTGGCCCTGTCAAGAATATATTAACCTGGGCTAAGGATATCCTGATTCCTTGAGCTTCTACTAACTTTTTGGTGCTTCAGATTCTTCATGTCCTCATCTGGAACCTATTTTCAGCCTGGGCTGAAGCTCTGCCTCTCTGTGTTTTCCAGTACTACTAAACATGCTTTTGTGGACATGCCTTTATTTGTGTGCTGTCTTGGGACCTCATCCAGAAGTCTTGGGGTTGAAGCCCTGAAAATAAAACGGTGAAGAAGGAAGGCTGGCATCTCTCACGTCTGCTTCCAAGAAAGAGGAGAAGTAAACCAAAAAACAAGAGTTCCCGCTGAGTTAACACCACTCTTTGAGTCCTTGTGGTTTTCTGGTCCCACAAGACATGTTACCAGAAAGCCTCTTGGGTTCTCATTTTTATTGAGGTTATTGAGAAAGAAAATGACTTGAAAGCAGAGGGGGAATTATTCTTGAACATGTCTTCGCTGAGTGACAGACCACGGCTCCTGTCAACCGACCAAAGCTCCCCAGACGGATGCAGCCATTTACAAGGGATCTTTCGACGGGCCCAGCCTTCCCCGAGGCTTTGTAATTGTCGCCTCTGCAAGTTCATCTCTTCTACCCATCCCATTCGTTGTTTTGATTTGCAGGCAATCTGGAGCGCTGGAATTTTACTCGTTGGCAGCCTGTTTTTCTGCCTGATGACCTTGGCTTTTTGAAGCATCTGCACTGTAAATGAAATGTGGCATTGTCTCGTGTATCTTGATAAAATGTATCAGTGGATGAATTGATTTTCATATTGATTTACTGCTGCAGGGAATGACACAAGTGGGGAAGAGTGGGCCCCCTCCCCCGTGGAGCGCCCTATTCCGACCATATTAAGGATTCAGAGGCAAAGCAGAAGTGAGCAGCGTCTCCGTAAGACCCGTGGAGACCCGCGCGATTCTTCTTCCTATTTTAGTGACAGGCAAGGTTAGTTCAGTGGCTGATTGGATAGGAGGAAAAATCAAAGTTTTCTTAAAAAAAAAATTTCAAATAGATCCCAGTAGAAGAAAATATACGCAGCTCAGAGTTCAAATTGTGCGCTCCTTGGTGCTGCCTAAGCTTGTTATGTTCTTAAGACATCTCATTACCCAACTAGGGAACATCATCGGTACTACTGGCTGTGAGGTTCGCACTTAGTTTATGCACAGTAACTTGTCCTGCCAATGTTGTTGGAATGTGTGGCTTTCTCCTTGCTAGTTCTTTGAGTAAGGTATTAGTTTCTGCTTGATGGTTTACCTGGAGTTCATCTCTGCTTATCTGGGTGTTTGTTGCTTCAGGAGGCATGTCTCGATTGCTTTGTTTCCTTCTTAGCTTTTTTATTGTCTCATTTGAATGATTGTAAATATGGTTTATTTTGGCATGTCTATAATAAAAGCAAAGGTTGAGCCCGTACATGAGCTGTGCAATTAAGGAGTTTCCATTGTGTCTTCTGATTACCAGTTAGTGTTCATGGATGCCAAGGAGAAACCACATCCCCACCAGAAGTGGAAGGGCAAACTACTGCATATGAACAGGGAGCAAACCCCACACTCACTGGCCCGGATGATGTTACCTAGTTGGGTAATGAAATATCTGCAAGCAAATGACCAAGTTCAGAGGCTCCACCAAGGACTCTACAGTCCAAATAGAGCCATGGATAAATGCCGTGTTTAGGCCAACTTTCCTTAACACAGAACACCCAAAGCTAGTTAGCTGAATCATGTTCTAAAAACAGCTGAAGAGCTAATGAAGTGCCAGCATAGTTTAAAATAAACAACCAATGATGGAATAGTTTGTTCACAGCCTGGAACAGCAACTGGGCCCAGCTGCTTGCTAACCAGCTTCACCAGCTGAAGCTTTCAAACCATTTCAAAGGCATCACTGTGGAGTTAACATGCTGATTTGAATAATCTAGCTGCATTGTTACCATCCTGATTGTCAGGACAAGATCTCTCCAGATCCAATCAAACCTCTGCCATTAAGCTGCATTGTCTAAAAGAATGCCAAGCTGCAAGCTTAAAGAGACAGGACCTCTTCCCCACCAGACTCAGATTTAATACTGGAGCATGCCCTGACACCTAACCTCAGTGTGATGCAACCCATGAAATTTGATGTTGTGTACTTTTATGTGGTGTCAGTTGTGTTCCAAAGAAACCTGTCAAAACAGGCTTGGGGACAGCAATCAGAAAAGCAGGGAAGTAAATATTTCAATGCAATTTCAATGGCTGTGAAAGTTGGACCATAAGAAAGGCTGAGCGCCAAAGAATTGAAGCCTTTGAACTATGGTGCTGGAGAAGACTCCTGCGAGTCCCCTGGACTGCAAGGCGATCAAACCGGTCAGTCCTAGAGGAGATCCACCCTGACTGCTCTTTAGAAGGCCAGATCCTGAAGTTGAAACTCAAATCCTTTGGCCACCTAATGAGAAGGAAGGACTCACTGGAGAAGAGCCTAATGCTGGGAAAGATTGAGGGCAATAGAAGAAGGGGACAACAGAAAATGAGGTGGCTGGATGGAGCCACTGAAGCAGTAGGTGTGAGCTTAAATGGACTCCAGAAGATGGTAGAGGACAGGAAGGCCTGGAGGAACGTTGTCCATGGGTCGGACACGACTTCGCAACTAACAACAACAACAAAACAAAAAAATTTCAAGCATTTCCCAGTCCCCAAACACAACTTGACGCTCTTGGTCTTCAGCTGGGGAAACAGCATCTCTACAAAGAAAAATGAGAAGCATGATGTAGAATGGGGGTGTCTAACTGCCGGCCCGTAGACCGGTTGCATCGTACGGAAGCCGCATCTACCCCAGCTCCGGCAATGCAAAAAAAGTCACAATACGTCACAACGTGTCACATGATGCAGTGAGTTTGACACCCATGATGTAGAAGGAAGTGTAACGAGTAGCTTGGCTGAACCTCAGTAGGCAGCTGCACCTCACCTCCAAACAGGAGATGTGACTCAGCATCCCACTGGGAATGCGGGTTGGCTGGTTGCTCTCTTCAGTTCTGGAATGCATTCAGCTCTTGGATATTTTTGCTTCGGTTAGAGATTTTTGCTCTTCTCCGAGCCAGTAGATGTCATTTCCATGCCCAGCTTCTGCAAGCTGTGAAAAGCTACGTATGAATGGTGCCTGCAAAGATCAGAAGGAACATTTCCTACTCCATGACAAGTGATGGCAGAGTTTTTCTTTCCCTGACTGTGGCTTCCTGTTTAGGCACTTGGGGTACAGCAAGGATGCCACCCGTCCCATCCAAACAGAAAGTGGACTCTCTCCTGATTTGCATTACATTCCTGAGTTTGTAGCCATTCCTGCGATCGCCCAAACCCTCCTTAAACAGCTTTGGGGGGGGGTGAAAGGAGAGAAGGGTGGGTGAAAGAAAGGGCGATGTAATTCCTGCCTGCTAGAGAATTTTTGCCAGTTCAAACTGTCCATGCCCAAAGCAAAGCAGATATTCTTAAGCATACAACGCTTAAGTCCAAAGTCTAAACTGACCACTGATTTAACTCTTGTAATGATAGGTGAGGTTAAGCTAATATTTGGCTGTTTGTGTACTATTGCGTGGCATTACCCCCCAGCAGTGGAAATCTTGTTTACAAATGGGTGTGCTTTAAAAATAACAACAATGCAGGGAGTTAATTCCCCCCCCCCTTTTGAACATCATAGTATTGATTTATTCATCTTAAAATGTGCACCCAAAGTCAGATTTCATAATCTGGCTTCCTTTCCATTGTTGGTCTTGTGTCCCCACAGACTCTAGGCCTGCGGTTCTGTCTCTGATGGAGCAGCATATTTATAGCCTGATATAAATAAAATGAGAAGGTTCTATAAAACTCTGTTATTACTGCAGTGCAAAGTTGGAAAAGTCTCCAGCCTTCAGCTCTTTGGTTCTCGCTTGCTCCCATGAATATTTTATGGGGAAGGAAATACATGATGTGTCTGAATCTTTTTATAGTGAGGCTGGGTGTTAGTCACCTTCCAGATCTTACCCTTTTGAAATGTGCACATTAGCCTTCTCCGATCACAACCCCTCCAGATGTGCTCTGCCACAAAGTCCATAATTTTTGACCAGCATAGAAGAATACCATGTTCGGTCCTACCCATCTCAAGAGCCAGATGTGAGAAAAGCTGATTTACCCAAATATCTTTGGCATCTCTTCCCTACCCTGTAGAGACACATCGTTTATTTTAGATGCTGGTGACGTTCTCCATTGTGTTGGGTACTCCAATCCTCACCCAGTTTATGTTGTCTTCAAACAATTCTGCCAGGACTTGATAGTCTAAGAGGCTCTTTCTGTAACATGCCAAGGTAGCAACGTGTATTAAGGAAATTTATGAGCAACTATGGATCATTTGGTACCTCTGGAAGCATTTTGTCCTCCTATTGGCCATTGTAGTATGATCCAAACCCTTAGAGGATTCTAGGTTGAGTTGCAAGTGAGGTTCCACATCCTGTCAGCCATGACTATCTGCAGGCTGAACTCTTTAGGTGTAGTTTGCAGGTTGATAAAATATAGTCAAGTATGTCCATTCTCCTTGATAGAGCTGATTAGAAGTATCTTATTAAGAGGATACTTTCCTGGAGTGTTCTCTTGTCTCATCGTAGCTGTTGACCAACTCAAGATTCCTTCACATGGTTTCCTTTTCAGCATAACATTCTGAAGTCTGAATCAAGAAGTTGTCCAGCTATTTAAGATTTCCCCAGCCAGGTGGAGTTGCCATCTCTGGAGGACATGAATATGGGGGAGATGGTTTCTTTGTTCATCTAGCTCAGCATTTTCTCCTCTGAGGACAGTTGCTACCTGAATCTGAGCCCAGAGATGCTAGCAGTTGAACTTCAAACCTTTTTGTGAAGGTTGTTAGATTGTTGCTAAGCCCAGAGATGTTAGTGTTGAACTTTGGAGCTTTTCATGAAGAATCTCAGATTGTTGAGCAGGTACAATATATCAAAAACTACTGTACATACATGTTCCATTCCAAGGAATGTTAGCTACATCTGTGGGATAAGTGAAGCCCTCTAACAAAGAATTCACAGCACCCTGGAGAAGTATAAGCCCCTGGTTTTTAGAGAGAAAAAGACGTGTTCATTAAAGTTTCTTCCTGACACATAGCATGTTTGTATTTTCCAAGGCCCCAACTTTGCACCACAATAGCTGCACTAATAAATTACTTCCTAATCTGTTAGGGTTTCTTGTGTAGTTGAGGTATTTAGTGATGTTAGATACAAAGCTGGTGAGCACGTCCACCCGTTTCCCTGTCTTCCTTCTCCCTCAGCCTTGGAAAGGATTGGCTTGTTAGCTAATCCAACAGGATTCCCCAGCCCCAAATCTTCCAGATGACAAACTTTTTTCCCCTCCTCTCTCCCCACCCTGTCCCTAAATATCTCTGCCAGTTGAACCGTGCAATTGGCCAAGGCTGTGAGGGACCCTTGAAATGACAAAGCACCCTTTGGTTAATTGCATGACGGATCGCCCAGAGTTAAAAGTTCTGATTTATATGACTGTAGCTCTAACTGCTCAATAACCCGGCTGTGTAATCTAGTTTCATTTCAAACAGAGCTGTGATTTATGGGACGGCCTGCCGGTTTAGCTCAGAAATGAGGTGTTCAACATATGCTCTGTTGACATAAATTTGGAATTTATTGCTCTTGTCAAAACTGCCTGTTGGACAAAGGTGCATATTAAGGCAATAAATGGGAAGAGTTTTCTGTCAAATTTTCAAACCATTGTGCTCAGTCTGTTTAAGGAGTCGGGGGTGGGATCATGCATGCTTGCCTTAAAATTTGTCTAGGGGATGGGGGGATGGGGAGGTTTCCTCAAACCTGGAGAAGGAAGAAGATCCGGGTGCAAAGTTATTAACCTTTGCTTTCGTGTAGCCTGGAGTTGCATTCTGCCCCTTCCCCGCCTCTCCCTTCCTTTCTCATTAATCATGGAAAAGGGGGGAGGTGGAAAGGGGACCCCATTAAAGCAGGCAAGGAGGTTGGATGCACCACTTTTAAGGAGGAGGTTTTTGCACTGAGAGACTCCCGACAGTCACTTTCAGGTGCCGTGGAATAACATTTGCCCCAGTTTCAAAGGGTTTGTGGGTGTGCCCCCTTTGCTAGCTTGAGGAGCAAAAGAAGGGCCACATTTCATATAGTACCAGCAGAATTGGCCATTTCATGGATGGCTTTAGACCAGGGGTGTCTAACCTTGGCAAATTGAAGACCTGCGGGCTTCAGCTCCCAGAATTCCCCAGCCAGCACGGCTTGAAGCCCATAAGTCTTAAAGTTGCCAGAGCTGGACATCCCTGCTTTAGACCTGTGGGAGATGCAACCTTCAATCGTATCCCCAAAACACTGTAGGTTCTGAAAAGCTTACATCAGATTTCTTCTTATCTCTGCACAGTCCAGTAATACAGGCTTGACCTACTTCTGCTAGAAAATTAATTTCTGTTGTTTGGATTCAGATTTAGCTCTGCCTTGAACAGAGGGCTCCGAATTACTGTAGAGGAGGCAACGAGTCACAGCTACTCAGAGCCCCGGAAACATCGAGGGTCTTTTTTGAGCCTCTGTAAATTTTGATCCAGCTATTTATTTTTCAGTAAATGACCCTCAGCCAGAGAGAGATAAAAACCCTTCTTGAGGGGGACTATAAAATAGTGTAAAGCTTTTGTGAGCTTTTATGAGTTGGGATTCTCAAACAGGAAGCAGGATTTGTAGACGTTCCTCACCTCGAGAAAGGAAGTGCATTTCCTGTGTGATCTGCACGTTGGAGAGTGAAGACCTTGGCCTCCAACCTTCCCTCTAAACCCTATAAGAAGCCAAACTATGATTTGTCAGGAATTCTGATGGCCTAGGGATGTTTTAGATTGCGACTTACAGGAAAGATGGGATCATGAGATCAATGTTCTCAACTCTCTCCCTCTTCTTCAGACAACTTTCCCGTCTCCTCTTTCAAATGACTTGGCGCAATAGACGGGAAGTAGGGCCAACTGCGTTTCCAGGGAATCCTCTGCCTTCAGTGGTGGTGAGAACCGTGATCTTTCAAAGTGTGTTTGTCTCCAGAAGGCCGGTCCCTCAAGAGCTCTTGGTACTGGGGTACAGGGGTATCTTTGCAGACTTTGCAGAACTGGGGATCGTGGAATCTTTTCAGAGGATTGAATTGAACACTTTGGAAAGCAAGAATGGGACCAGGTGGATTTTTTTATTTTTTGTCCCGATCCGGACCAGGTGGTGGTTGCCTTGGCAGGATGCTAGACCAACAGCACTGACCACTCCTCCCGGTGCTACTGGGAAGACGAAGGAATGACAAAGTCCCCTCCCGTGAGCTGTGGGGTGGGTGTGCCAGGCCCTCTCTCCTCCTCCTCCCCCCCACTGTCCCTGTGTGCGGGTGGATTCAGTCTGCTTTGACAAATGCCTGTGCACGCCCACTGTACACACACAAACACGAGACTCTCCCGAATGGGCCGAAATCACTTGCCACCAATCCCCCTTCTCTTTCACACTGAGCGCCCCGTTGGGAAAACTCATAATTTTTACACCTCACGGTCCTGATTGGTCAGTGTGGGAATGACTGTCGCTTTGAAGTGCTTTTTGCAGGAGATTTTACAGGCCTTTTTAATGACCTACAGCTTGTGAGAGGCCGCCTTGCCAGTCCAGCTTTTGATGGTTTGTTCTTTTCCCATGGCCTGTTCAGAAGCCGAGGGGCAGCAATTCCCCAGCCCTCTGGGGGCCACCACTCCGGCATCCCCCCAAAGTTTCAAAGAACCCCCCCTCTGGGCTTTCCTGGTCCTGCTTCCTGTTGGGAGAGAGAGAGAGAGAGAGAGGCCATCCTAGGAACCGCTCTCTCTCAAAACCTCTGCCCTCCATCTTCCTGGTTTCTTCAGGGAAGAGGTGAGTGGCAGTCAACAGAAGAAAAATCTCTCCAGCGCTTGGTAGCCCAAGGTGGAAGAAGCAGAAACCAGGTCAGGAATCAAACAGACAAATTTCCAAATAGAGCAGGAACTTGAGGTTCCTCGTCTATCTGTACAGTCAGTCTCTGTGACCCAAAGATCCTCTACCTCCCTGACCTTAGAATTGCTCAGGAGTCATTCTTGGGCCCTCTTTTCTTAACTTGTGATGTCCTGCCCTGAGCACCCGGACACAAGCGGTTGGGTTAGCCTGGGCTACGAGGAGGGTCGGGTCCTCTGACTGCCTTTGCCTGCACAATCTTGGCAAGACCGGCCTGTGTCCAAAGCCTGCACTCTTGTATGCCCTTCCTTCGCACTCAGATTGATTTTAAATGGCTGTTAAGTTGTCCGGATTCAGGGCGGATAGATGTGCCGAAGGCTGAGGTGGACTTTAACCCTTTTGTTGGAGAAAGAAGACTTTGTTGTTTGGTCTCCTGGATCAGGAATCTGCTCTGAAAAGAAATGGAGGAAGAGGCTTCATCAGGGTTTGAAAATAAAATCAAGCAAAGCAGAATCTCTTTGCTCTTGTAAGATGGGCAGCCATATAAAAGAGAGAGAGAAGGGTGACAGACAGACAGATAACTCATCTACAGTATGTGAAGAAAATTGGGCAGCAAACAAGCTTCTTCAATGTAAAATATGCTGTTCTTTCTGATAGCAGCCCAGCTCAACCCTCTGGGCTAATTGGCATTAATCTGGCCGATGGGGAGGAGTGTGATTTGCTAATGCAGCAAAGCTGGCTGAGGAATTCTGGGAGTTGAAGTCCACAAGTCTTAAAGTTGCCAGAGTTGAGGACCCCTGTGCTAATGAAGTGCTAGTGCTTAAGGATCCTGGCAAAGAAATCTGGACGTTGTGATGCTTTGGCCAATAATCAGGATGCTCTGGCTTAATCCTTCCACTTTCCTCCAACTGTGCCAACATTTCCTGGTTCTGAGCTGTCCTTCCTGGGCTAAAGAGATTCCTTTTTCTCCATCAGATTCCCCAAATACTTGAAAGCTTGTCTTACTTTCTTGACATGGGTGTTTTTCATTTTTCATGATTGTTGCAAAGTATTCCTCGCAGTTCAAAATCCTAATTCTTGGAAGGTTTCATAAAGTATTCTCGGCTTTTTCTGGTGTTTGAACTTGCATTCCTGTAAGGGCAAGTTGTACTGTATGATGTTGGGCTGTTTGTTGGCTCTTGTGTGTGTGTGTGTGTGTGTGTTGGATTGTTTCCTTAATTGATGTTTTAATGTTGGCCACTCAGGGCCAGTTTTGTAACTGGAGCAGCAAAGAAGCCAAGTCAGTAACTAAATAAAGCAATCCGCCCTTTTCGCCCCCACAGACTCCTGGGCTGCCCCCAGAACAAGCCCCCTTGAAGGCAGTTATTTTGGGATTTTTCTTTGGGACTGCATGGAAATGAGGAAGACGGAGCTTTCATTTATTTACTTATTAAATTTATATGCCGCCCATCTCATTGTCACTCGACTCTATGAGGTTGCAGACTTGAGAGAAAGGCTCGTCTATTAAAAGTCACCAGACACCCCGAATTCCCACTCCCCTTGTAACAAAGACAAATGCAAGGACACCACAACTTGCCCAAGAGAATGTCACTAAATGGGCCCTCTTTGCCCCTTAGAAGGCTTTGGGATAAGGTTTTGAAGACAATTTTCCCCACACATGATTGCAAATGGAGTTTGTTGTCCAGGACCCCTCCTCTTTGACTTGCCATAATTAGCAGGATGACTCTAGCTTTGTTGCAAAGTGGGAATCTCTTCCTTTATACACCGTTTGCAGCCAGTCAGTGGTTATCACTGCAGACCTCCTTCCATTCCTCACCAGTTAGGTAGACCTGAAGAAGCTGCTTGGATGAGAAGTGAAACATCTTCAAGAACAAACAAGAAACTCCAGTTGCTTTTTTCAAAGTGTCTTTGGGACAACCGCGACCCGAATGACTGAGAACCTCCGTAGACCTTG
Source organism: Vipera ursinii (assembly GCF_947247035.1). Classification (NCBI taxonomy): domain Eukaryota; kingdom Metazoa; phylum Chordata; class Lepidosauria; order Squamata; family Viperidae; genus Vipera; species Vipera ursinii. The sequence continues at coordinate 25,191,665 of NC_139519.1, read as the reverse complement.
CTATCCAATGTTTGCCACACTACACATCATTTCATCCATCTCTTTTGCATCCCCTTTACACTTTTTTTTAAAACTAACGTCCACAAGCAAGGATCCCAGTATGGCTTCTTTTGCTCAGTCTTTTTGGTAGATCCTCATTACCTTTACAAACTCTTTATAGCTTCACTTTAAAATGAAACTCTCGAATCCATAGGCTGCATTCCAGGTATGGGTGCATCATCAATGTGCTTAAAGTCATTTTTTTAAAAAAAATAATGGCAGATTTATTTTTTGCTTCCTTCCCCAGGATTCCTCACCATGCGCTACACTCTTCGTATGCACACACGTGTACTCACACACAAACCGTAATCGCTTCCTTTCAAGAGATGGCACAGATTTCCAGTTTTTCTTTTCCCTTTAAGAATATTGTAAAATGCCTTTGTAAATCAGTGACTTTCTGCCACTCGGGCAAAATTATTCCAGCACAATGCCTTCCAAGGTGCATTATTGTTAATTTGTTGGCTGTGTATACCCCGATGGTCTTTTCTGATAGGAAAGTCAGTCTAATCCCCGGGCACCAACTCTGCGGGTTTAATTTGCTGGTACGGAACTTAGTTTTTAAGAATGCATACAAGATCTGGAAGTTAGATCGGTCGGGTGTTGAATTATTAAAGTACAGTTCATTTTTCTGTGCCCTGCCTTTTGGAGATTATAATTGAGAATCAATATCTATGGAATTGTTTTATTTTATTCTCCTTCCTTCCTAAAAGCACAAGTTGAGCAGAAATAGCTGGCTTGTCTATTGATCTCTCCCTGTCTGATCTTAACAGCACAAGAGGCTATAATACCTTGCTTACATCTGCTGTGGTTTCTCCTCTTTTTCTGCAACATTGCCTTAATCCAGTGAGCATAAATAGAACATTTCAATCATATTTTGCTACCCGGAAACCAGAGATAACGTGTTTTAAGACCTTGTTGAAAGGAGACGGTATGAAACGGAGCGCGATAACATCATCCTCTAAGCAGGTGCCAAATGGAAAACTTTTGTTCCTGTTGAAATTTGTTGATAGAGATATTTCAAATAAATTACTTGCCGAAAGGCCGTCGTGTTCTTTATTTATTTCTTTAAAACAAAGGGGCCTGCTTATGCAACCAATGGCAAAGCTGGTGTAGAACTCTAGGTGAGCAGTTGGCCAGAATGAGATTAATTTGTCCCTTTGTCATTTCTGACACCCGGTGAAAACTTTGTTCGAGGAGGTGGGAGCAGCAGAGGAGGCAGAGGAAGAGACATTTTGGCGGGTTTTTTTTTTTTAAATAGCCTCTTATGCCTCTTTGCAAAATCATGAAGACGGCCAAAGAGCTTGTGCTGATAGAGGGCTTAACAGGAGCCACTTCTCCTGGACTCTTTATTATTATTATATTACGTGGTACTTACAGGCAGTCCTCAGTTTAGGACCACAACTGGAACCAGAATGTCCATTGCTCAGCAAGGCAGTTGTTAAGTGGGAAGGCCCACCCAATTCTGCAACCTTTTTTGGCCAGGGTGGTTAAGTGAACCACTGCCGTCATTAGGAGAATCATTCGGCCGTTAAGCAGAGCCAGCTTTCCCAATTGACTTTGCTTGTCAAAAGACGTCCGGGAAGGTTGCAGATGTGATGCTGCCGCTATCACAGACACATGCCAGTAGCTAAGCAACCCAATGTTGATCCTGTGACCCTGGGGACGCTGCAGCGGTCATAAGTGCGAAGAGCAGTTGTGTTTTTTTTCCTGTGCCTTGGTAATGTTGCTCAACGAATGGCTGTAAGTCAGGGATTACCTGTATGTCCTGTCCTATCGTACTGTCCCTCTTTGTCCAGAACGGAGTCAAGGTCCTGGGAGAGAACATTTGGCTCCGAAATGGCAAGACAACCCTTAGAAAGTGTGCAGACTTTGGGGTATCTTTGAAACTCTCCATCAGACCATCATTGCACACTACAACACAAGCTTCTTGGCATTCATACACACAAAGTTGTGTTTTGATAAGATCCAGGCTCCTTCCTCCAAGTGGCCCTCCATTGGAAGTGCTGGGTTTCTGCTCCTCACTTTCCCTCTTGGCCTTGAAGATACCAGTTTAGAGAAACCAATATTAAATTAATAGAGGTAGTTGATGATCGTCCCGCACAGGAAAAATGGACTAGGAAAGGATGGGAAAGGATCAAGGACACATGAAGATGGCCCAGTCTGACCTCAATTGCTTGAGTTAAGGAGCCAATTACAAATCCATCTGATCAATCTAATTTTCTCTGAGACACCACCCGCCTATTAAATTAATACAACATTCCTAGCTCTAATATCATAGAACAGGGTTTCTCAATCTGGGTCACTTTAAGATGACTGGACTTCAATTCCCAGAATTCCCCAGCCACTATTGCTGGCTAGGGAATTCTGGGAGTTGAAGTCCACATGTCTTACAGTTGGACACCCCTGCATTAAACTTCCCATTGGCATTCGTATGTGATGTCTGCTCATTCCAGCTGCCCGATCCCAGTAGCTGCTGGTTCCCCCCCCCACTTCCCCCCCCTCTCGTCTCCTTCACGTTTAGTTTTGCAGGTTTTGCCAATGGTCCAGCACCCAACTCTGATGGGACTTTTTTTTGAGGAGCATCTTGAGGATAATTACACGGAGAGAAATCAGGCTATGCAAACTCTTTGGAGAAGCTTTGTCTTCTTTTGACCTTAACTCCACAGGGCTTCTAGGTTGCTGTGAGTGTGCCCTGGCAGGATGCAAAGCTGGTGAGAAAATGCTTCTGGATTCAGAAGAGCCTTGTCTAACTAGTCAGCCCTCCCAGCTTCTTCAGGAAATCTGGATTTGTAGTGACTTTTGGCAGACTCTCTGCTCCATGTGTTGTTTGTTTGAAAGAAGCTTCTTCCTCCACTGTAGCTGGCCCACACTTGTGTCATCTTGAGCTCTTCTCAGAAATGCACATGGTCTTCATAAATATTTGTGCCGGATTGGAAACCTGATAAATTATGTCACCATCTGACATTATGAAACATTCCAAGAAGAGTCTCTTATTTTTATGTTGGTTTGATGTGCTTCATTATTCCAGCTAGCTGAATGAACCCTTTGCTACCTGCTTACGTAGTACGACAATAAAAGCAGTTTATTGTACTCTTTTCCTACTGTTCATCCAGGGTGGGGGGGGGCATAGAGAATTGTTCTTTTGGGGCGTGGCTGTCACTTAAGTCCCCCAGAGTTGGCTTTGGTGCTTTGCACATCATCTTCCTAAATGAGGTTTTAAAAGGTTTTGCGTTCTTCCTTCTCTGTCCTAGATAAAATATCTCAGTGAGTTTTGCTTCTTCTTTTCTTTTCAGCCAGAAACAAATTGAACGGCCATTTAGGTGGCAAATAGCAGCGTCTGTCCCTGTGTGATTTCTAAGGTTATAATTAGTGGGGTTTTCCCCCCCTTTCTTCAAACTGGGCAATTGAGGAATTGTTTTTTCAGCAACTGCCACAAGCAGTTGCTGGATCTTTCTACACATACACACCTCTAGTATCCTGAACATGGCTGGAGAGCCAAAACAATAAATAAATAAAACAGAAATGTGTCCTTTTCCCTCTCTTCTCCAACCTCTCCCTGCTTCTAGCTGAACTGTGTCTTTCAGGATAGTTCTCAAATATGTCAAATGTAGCAGCTTATTTACAACCAAGCAAAGAATCTGTGTAAGTAGGTACTTGTCTTGAGAAAAGTTGTTCCTTTTTAACAAAAACTGTGTTTGCTGCAACATTTCTCAAATGTTCCACTGGAAGGAAAACCTCAAAACTGCCCTTGAAATGTTTGCTTTTGACGAAATTCAGAAGTGCCAGATATCTGATTGTGCTGCTGGATTAGAGCTTTAGCTACACAAATCTCGGGGGTGGGGGGGATTCCTTCTTTAGAAAGGTTGAGAATGTAGCAAGGTGGTTTTAAGAAGTGGGAACGTTGATAGGTTTGTTAAAATCTTTGAAAACCTTGCTTGCCATTTCATACCTTGTCCGAATCCTGTCCGAGTTAAAAGCATGGATAGTGCACAGGCCACGGCTGAAGAGGCCTGACTTGGGAAGGCTGAAGACTGCCCTCCATCACCTACCAAAAAGCCTGTGCTTCTGCGGTTCCTCTTCCTTGTGCCCCAAACCCTCCAGGGCCACCTTTAGGGGCCTTGATAAAGCTCCCATTATTGCTCTTGGTTGGCTGACTTGCTATCCTTGGTGAAGGGTTGAGTCTGCTCAATGTTTTGGGGAGCTGATCAATGGGTTTGAAGCTCCCCCAAAGCAGGCTGACTCTTTATAGAAGAGGTTGAGGGGGTCTCCATCAGACGGCTACTGCTTCTGCCTTGGGAATATCACAGCCCAAGCGGGAAGTAGGAAAGGAAACCTCTCTAAGACTTGTTGTAGTGCCTTTGGGCCTCTTCCAACCATGTTGTTTGCATTTCATGTCTACAGACATTGTTGCTTCTTCTCACCAGTCATTTCCGCCCTGTTTTGGAAATCTGAAAAAGTTCTTTCCCAGATGGAACAAGACAACCAGAAGTGCAGTGTGGAGACAAGCAGAGAATAGAATAGAATATAAGTCAACCCATTGAATACACACCCATTACAAATGAGTTGTGTGCATCAGGATCTTCACCAAGATGTCAGATCAATTAAAAAAATATGAGCCACTCTTGTAAAACTAATGTCACTGCTTCTCCTCCCATGTAAGAATTCTGCCCCTCCTTTAATTACGGCTCTTGCAGCATAACAGGCAATTTTTTTTGTGTGTGGGGGTGTTCTGAGCTGGTGAGAATCTCTGCATCCGTAGAATTTGGGGAAGGGTCCCTAATGCAGATTGACTTTTTCAAGAAGGGCCTTGTCTTCTCCCCACTTAGACCCCACTTCCCATAAGCTATGGACCTAGACTTTCTCTCATCTTGTTCATTTCCCCCTGCTTTTCCAGGAAACTGCACAGTGCAATGAAGACATACGGGTGTGAATTGTGCGGAAAAAGATTCCTTGACAGTCTCCGCCTTCGGATGCACTTACTGGCTCATTCAGGTAAGTTTAGAGTTGTTGTTGTTGTGTGTATGTGTGTTTGAGTGTTCTCCCCTCTTTTCCCAAAGTTCATGCCGTTTGGTCTTGTCCCGGAGTTATAACTTGCCCAAATCCTCGGTTGTAAAGCATTCAACCTGGTCCTCCAGCAGGGCAGGTCTGTTCCCAACAGGTGTGCTTAGGACCCCAGGAGGTGTGGTGCGAAATGGCTAGATGCCTTGTTTGGATAGTTGTGTACAAGAAGGGGGGCTACCTCTGCCCCTGGCCTTCTCCTTTTTCTTCTTCCCAGAACTCTGGTTAGCCCTGGATATTTTGCCTCCACTGAGAAAGACTCTTTCCTGGGGTGAATGCCACCTGGGAGTGACTGCCATGGATCTTCATGAGGAAAAACCCGTCTAGGCAAGAAACTCTGGTGGCTGTTTTTAAGGGAGTAAAGCCAACCATGAAACAGATTGATGTCTTTCATATCCCATTCCTGGCTGTGTTGTGGGGGGATTTAGCGGTGGGGCTCGGCTGCTGCGGGTTTCTTGAGTCTTGGGGGGAGATGTGATTTGTGGCCATCCTTGGTCCAGAGATTTCTCAAGAAACAGAGCTAGAGCTGCAGGCTGGGGATTCAGTTTGTTTGGGTGCTGCGGCATCCAGATCAGGAGCTCCTGATCCTGCCCTGCAGAGGAACAAAAACTAGAGCATCCGGGTCCTTTCTCAGATGGTGGACCAGGCGTCCTTCCTGCCTGGGACATTTAGAGAGGCCCAGAGTGAGACCTTCTTGTTCACAAAGGTGGTTCTGGGCTCCCCAGCTGCACAAGGGAAGCTCCGAATGGCAGTCAGGAAGCCCTCTGGCTTGGTGAGTTCGGGGCCTCGTCCATCCATCAGCTTCCAACCTGGCCGGGCCCTTCTTCTACCCCACCCACTGTCTTCCTTCAGCACTGACGTATTTTGCAGTTTCAAACATAACGTTGTGCATCTCTTCTCCAAATTCAAGCATCCACCAAAGTTTCATTAGCAAAAGTGGCAGAACTGGGCACTTGTTTAATGAATTTCACTATTAGGTTGAAATGATGCAGGCCCTTTAATTAAATGTACACAGAGGAATGAGAATGCTAAGCTTGCGATGATACTTGGCTCTCTAGGAGCTAATTTAGTTCCCCACTCTCATAGGGGCACTTCTGAACAGCGTGTCTGTGGGCACCCACACTAATAGAAAACCCGGTTCTTGGGGTGCCTGTATAGTGTTCTTAATGCCCAAGAATCTGGATAAAATCTTGAGGTTTTTAATCCCGACATCACCATTACCATCTTCATCATTAGAAACTTTTTTGGTGCTATTCAGACAAACTGGCATACAGATTAATTTCTGGGAGGACCACCCTGGGGTGAGGTGGGGTGGTGGGACTATAGAAAGATGATGGATGGAATTGAGGGTCCTCAACAGGGTTGCTGTGCTGCAACATTTAGTTCTCACTCCCAAGTAACCCCCCCCCCCCCGGTTGTGAGGCTTTACTCCTCATTCCTAAGATGTGCAAAAGTCCCGGCAGGAGGAGAGAAGGATGGAAATTGTGACATTCTGTTTCCAGCCTAATTCTGGGACCATTTAAGAATTCTGTAAATAGAGAGAAGAATGCTCTAGAGGAAACATCGCCATAAAGCTTAACAATCGATAGGAAAATGCTCACATCTTACCCAAGAGAGGCTTTGATTTGAATCTGGAGGAGGAACAAATACACAGGGAGCAGAAGCCCCCCTCGCCCGCCCTCTTCCTCCGTTTCTTCTGTTGTTGGGAGAGTAAATTTTACCAGGTCATGGAATGACCGTCAGTGGGGCAGCACTGCATTTGGGGCCGATCTTGGCGAATCGGCCGTGGCAGAAAAATTGGGGAGACCTCTTTGCTCTTGGGGCTCTACTTTCAGGAAACTTCCACGAACCTTACAAATTCCTCAAAAGCCCCCCTTTGTTTCCTTTTGCCCCTGAGGGAGCTATGCCAACTGCAGCCGGGTCCCCCAGAAACCTCCCTTTTGGGTCCTTGTAGATTCTGAGGAATTGTGCATGTGCAGGATTTGTGTTTTTATCAGCAGGTGTCCCTTCCTCGGGCCCACTGGAAGTGTGGAGAGGAAGTGGGGGGTGAGGAGGGCTGGCAAATTCCCAACCACCGTTTCCCTACTCGGAGGGCAGCCCGGGACAGGCAGGGTGTAAAATGTGTTTGCTTCTCGGCTGCCTTCCCCTCCTTGCCCCGTCCCCCATCCTCCCCCCCGTCCCCCTGGCGCACGCGGCTTCTGTTTGTTGCTGTGGCCCTGGCCTCGTGCCAAGCGCTGGCTGGCTGCCGGCCCGCTTTGAGGGTACAGTATGTAAAGCCAGCGCTGAGCCAAGTTTGTCATCATGAAAGATGATTATGTTTTTTCCCTTCCTGCCTGGGTGGGAGGGGGAGGCGCCCTGATGCTCGAAAACAGCCGCGTTAAATTCCAGCCACGTTGTTGACAAAAGCACCAGCTACACCTTGGACTTTCTTCTCCTCCCCAGCCGTGCGGCCCCCTCCTCGCCAGATAAGCCCAGGCAGAATGGGCTGGAGGAGGGGCGCCTCTCAATGCTCCCACAATGGGGTTGTGGGGGGTTTTTTGGAGGGCTTTTTTCAGGGCGGGAGGGGGGCCACGCAGAGAAATTCATGACTTGTTTAATTAGAAGTAGGCTCCCCGCATGGAAGAGCCTGTGGTCTGTTGGGGGTGTAATGCGTGTACAGCGTTTGCAAAATCCTGAGGTTAAAGAATTGAATTCCAATCAATTTTGGATGCACATCAGCTAAGCAGGCATTTAAGAGAGAGCTAATCTTCAGGTGTGAGGTATACTTTAAGATTAATTTTCAAGCAATAAAGCCAGCCCTTAAATAACAAGGTAGATCGGTATAATCCTGATTGTCCCATGGCTGCTGTACTTTTTAAGTTTGCTAGAATGAAATCAGGTGAGTGTGCCAGGCCCTTGCACTTCTGCAGTCAGATGTTCAGTGCTCAACTCCAAATTCCCTTCCTTCTCCAAGCATTCTCCTGGCTGGGTCTTTTGAAGGCCACGAGTGAGCATCCCACTCAGAATGACCAGCAAGAACAAATCATATCACTCTCCTTTGGATCACTTGATGGATCCCTTTAGTTCCTTCCTATATATTAGAACCCCTTACCCCGTTCCTCTTAGGAATGAATGGTGGAGCAGAAGGCCTCCATAGATCCTTCATTAGCAAAGAGCAACAGTGGCAGAAGTTCTTCCAGTCTTCCATGCAAAGAAGAACATCTAGAGCAGGGTCTTCACTTTCTCTGGACAGTTGGGTGTTGATATTTGTTGCTCCTGATCTTAAAATTGGTGCCGGATGTCAGGAGGACTTCGCCCCATCTAAGATTGTTCCTAATATCAAGGATGTAGGAAAAGAGTCAAACTTCGAGAAGATATGATGGTGAGAAGTAGAGAAGGGGAAGAAGAACTCGTCTTGGGGAAGAGATGATTTTGGCACATCCCTCCCCTAGATATTCATTTCAGTTTTGTATGGAGCCATGGATCGGAAGGCATTACTCCCCACTGTCTCAAGTGTGCCCCTTCAGCAACTGGGAGGTAGAGAAAGATGGTGCCTACCCTTGGAAAAACGCCACCTTTCATTAAAATTGCTCTCTTGTTGTGTTTACTTAGAAAGATTGTGTGGGTGTGTTTTCTCATGGCACTGTTTATAGCAACTGTTTCATGTACATGCAGAATAATTATAGCTGTGGAAAGCACATGCACACGCAAACACCTATGTGGTAACCTGGGTGTGTGACAAAAAAATGCATGGCTTGGAAAGAGGGATGGTGAAAAATTTGTTTAGTCTGTGTTATCAGCGTGGCCTTCTTTAATTCCATGTTTTCAAGCCAATGTTCAAATTAAAAGCTTGAGCATCTCACTTTCCTGAATTTTATACTGTAATGCAATTTGTTAATTTAGTTTTAAACAGTGTGTGTCGGGGAAATGTCTTCTCAAAAATGCATGCCCTCCTGTAACTAAGGCACCAAAACACAACTGGAGAATATTGTTTAGAAGAACTTGTAAATAGAAAAGCATATCTTTGGAGTGACGTGCAGAGCTCAGATTTTAGTACAAACTTTTTTTTTTTCAGTTCCTTCCCCCCAAACTAGGACAGGAATGAGGCAAACCAAACTTACCCCTGAAAAAATTAAGGTGCTGCAAAACCAACAACCGCAACTCTTCTATCTGCTTGTTCCTCCGAATCACCAAAGAGGCGCAAAGAGGGTTGAGGCTGGGATCTGACCCTGCTTTGGGGCCCATAACTCACTGGGGCCTTTTCAAAGGGCAGGTCGGTCCATTGAGCCCCACCAGCCTCAGGAAGCAGCACCTGACCTTGTGCACCAAGAGGGTGACCGTGTTTGGGTGAAAGACAGAAATAGCCACCTCTGGAGCTGTAGTTGAGGAGAGGGCTGATTGTGTGAAGGAGAACGGACGGGTAGAATAGGACCCTAGGGACCTACCCCACCCTCCACATTCATAAAGTAGCCCACTCTCTCTAGGGGGCGTATTAGGGAAATCAACTCCACAGGATCAGAACCTGCAGTCTGAGGAAGCCGATCTGGGTCTGGATGGAGCAGAGGTGCTGTGTGAACTCTCACGAGGCGGCTGCTGGTTATTGACTGATGTGGTGGCCCTTCGGACGCGGGTGGCCCTTGTTCCTACCGAGACTAGGAATTTTTCTAGGTTGGGGGAGTGCCTGCCCCCATTCCCCCCTTCCGTGCATCCCCCCAACAGCTCGCTTTCCCCCTCGCTTCCTGCGGGAAGCCCACCCGGGAGGTGCAGGATCAGATTAGCAGAATTCAGGTGCTCCTCTGCTTGCGAGCACAATCCCCACATTTCTGTGGCTAAGTGAAATGCGTGTTAAGTGAGTTTTGCCTTCTTTTGCAGCCTTTCTTGCCAGAGTTATTAAGTGAACCACTGCAGTTGTTAAGTTAGCAACACGGCAGTTCAGTGAATCTGGCTCCCCCATTGACTGTGCTTGTCAAAAGGTTACAAAACGGGAACGTGTGACTCTGGGACGCTGCAGCCCTCCTAGATATGAGCCAGCTGCCAATCATCCAATTTTTGGTCACGTGACTAGGGGGATGCTGCAAGGGTCGTAAGTGTGAAAAAGGGCCATAAGTCACTTTTTTCAGTGCCCTTGTGACTTCAGACGGTCACTAAAATAACTCTTGTAAGTTGTGGACCATCTGTAACAGAATAACAGAATTGGGAGGGACCTTGGAGGTCTTCTAGTCCAACCCCCTGTTCAAGCAGGAACCCTGTACTGTTTCAGACAAACGTCTCTTCTGAAATGCCTCCGGGGTTGGAGGTTCACGCTCAGGCTGTCTGCCCGCCCAGCCAGCCTTCCCCCGAGAGTGAAGGGCCCTGCACCCCTTGCGCTCTTTGGGTGCCCTCCTGCTGGCCGGCCACCTGCCTCTGCCCCTCTTCAGGGGGGCAGCGGACGCCCCTTCCCACGGCTGCCTGGGGTGGCCTTGCTGCTGCTCTTCCCTGGCTGGGCGCCTGCGGCCTCCTCGGGCTTTGGCCGGGTGCCCGAATTTATTCCCCAAGTGATGTCATCGGCTTGCCGGCAGGGCTGGATGTTCTGCCAACATTCCAGTGAGTTTATGATCGTTGGCAGATGCGCAGCCAAGAACACACTGTACCCGCAGCAGAAATTAATGCAGGCTTGAGTGGAGGCCAACCCCGATACACAAGAGAGGAAGGCGGGCGGAGGGGCTGGAGGGGGGGAGTGGGGGAGAGAGAGAGAAAACACAAACTGTTTAATGCTGTTTATAAATTATACACTTGATGATGAAAAATACATTTTTTTCTCTTCTTCCTCCTGCGCAAATTTATTTATTTTCAGCCTCGAGAGTTTAAGCTGATTCAAATAATTTGTTTTTTGCTTTCAGCTCCTGTTTTGGCAGGGGTCCTGAGCTGCTGCCACTGATGTGCCAGGGCCAGCCTGTTCTGCCCCCCCTTCCCCCCCCAGCTTTTACCTGTGGACCCAGGTTTTTTTGCTTCTTGGCACTCGTCTTCCTGAAGACCTCTTATTCCCCCATTTTTCTCTTCTTCAAGGGCTGCCTTCTGCAACACCCTTTGAAAAGCAAACCAGCCCGGCTGCTGCTTGTTTCAGGCTGTTTGCTGCTGTTCAGTGTCCAGGGTGGCTAACCGTTGAGCAAGCTTTTGTTTTTTAAGATGCTAGTCCTCTGCAGGGGAACAAGAACTTCCAGGAGTTTAGCAGAGACCAGGATAATAGAAAATACAGTTTCAGGATCAGAAATCAGAGCAGTTTGTGACGGGGAGCTGATTTGTCCCCAGTCTCCATCCAGCTTGGATGTTGCTTTTAGGGACACTACCCAGAAATGCCTGGCTTGTGGGTGTCTGTCTGCATTTACTACTTTTACATGGCTTCGGTTGTTGTGCCCCCCCCAAAAGCCCACAAAAAAACCCCTCACTAATGTTTATCATTTGCCAACAGGCTCGACAGATTTCTGCTTCCTGTCGAGCATCTCCGCTGTAAAGCCCCCGCGTTGCTAAGGAGCCGCTCTCCGTACTGTAATGGGCTGATTGTGTATTCCGTTCAGCACTGTATTTTATTTTTGTATGCAAGGCAAAGTGTTTTGATGGAGGACGATTGCAGAGTGTCTGGAGGCTGTTGGGGAGTTTTATAGGCCGTACAGTACACTGCGTGCCTTCTGAAACGGAACACAGGGGGCTGAATTTTGGATACGGGGTGTCACGCTCTCCCTCCCAGCTTGCACGGTCAGAGAGAACATGGTTTTCTGGGGCAGGAGCAGGGAAGTGGACATTGTGTAATAACTTCGCTTCCCTCTTGCACTTTTGGGGGGCAGAGGAGGGGTTTGGGGCCCCAAATGATGGGAGGGTCTCAGAGAGGGAGAGATCAAGATTTTGTTCCTTCCCTGCTTTTTCTCCCTGCCTTTTTAGGGGGTGGGTGGTCAGTGTGTCCCTCTGATGGCTCTTCCAGTGCAGTGTGGCACTTTGGGGGGCTGGCTGGCTTTTTGGATTTAAAAGTCTCCTTTAGGGAGGGTTAGTGTGCAAGAGGGACAAAGTGTTTTTAGTGTTGCACTCTGGGGCAGAGGTTGGATCAATATCTTGATGGTGTATGGTGCAAACCCTTCTACACACAAGCACACACACACACAGGAACACTACTTGCTCCTGGTGAGGAGGTTTAGGCTCTTCTGCTTTAGACCCACCTAGGAGTCTGTTCAGATCAGCCAGGGCTGGGGTGAAGCAGAAGCTTCAAGCATCGGTGGTCCAGGAGTAAGAATGCTCTGCTTCATTTCATCTGCAGCCCAAGGAACCAACAACCAGGAATCCAACCTAGTTTGCAGTATCCTTGTTAACCACCATAGTCTTCTATGGAACCACAGGCTGGCCCAAGCACTGGAACTCCTGATGCATCCTTTGTGATTCTTGCTCCAGGTCACAGGGACCATACAATCCTGCCATGGGGCAGGTGCAGATGTCCCCAGACGTGCCATCTAAACGAACCTTCAGTGAGATCACATCTGGAATCTCTGATCCCTTAGACCAGTGATTCCCGGCCTTGGAAGGTTGAAGACAGTTGCTAGCTTGGGGAATTCTGGAAGCTAAAGTCCACCCGCCTTCCAAGAAATGCTACTTTAGCCAGGGGATACTGAAAGTTGAACCAAGGCCTCAGTAGGCAACACAGATGTTCTGCTGTGGCCTTTGGTTCTTCCATGGAGGCTTCAAACCTTACAGAGGTACTGGATCCATGGCTGAGTCCTTTGGGAAATGGATGGCTCCTAGTTTGTTTTGAGGGAGCTTCGCGAAAGGATGCTCTGGATAAGGTCTGCTCAGAGGGGAGAGGGGTGGATGGACAGATGTCTTCAGTCTTCTCTGAAGCACTCTCTTTCCCTCCCTCCCTCTCTCTCTCTCTCTGTCTCTTTGTGTGTCTCTGAAAGTTCCTCTAGTATAGGGATCTCCAAACTTGGCAACTTTAAGACTTCTGGGCTTCAACTCCCAGAATTCATGACTGGCTGGGGAATTCTGGGAGTTGAAGTCCACAAGTCTTAAAGTTGCCAAGTTTGGACACCCCTGCTCTAGTATACCTTTGTCCTGTCCGCTTTCCCTGTGTTTGACAGTGTTCCCTTTAAAGCAGCCCATGAAAGGAATGAAGATGACGGGGCGATATAGCTTGGTGGTGAGACCCACAGTGCAGAATTCAAAGAAGCAGGAAACCCAAATTGTGCTTTTTTCCCCCTTTTGAATTAGTTTTGGAAACTTTATTTATTTCTCTATTTATTAAAATTTTACACCATCTGCCTCTGATAAAAATAAGAAAAATCTGCATGAAAATACCTGTAGCGAACCCACACCAACCCCATCCGTGATGGCGATAACGGCCATGTTGGTGATGTGGGGGGGGGCCCTCAACCCAGAAAGCGAAGCGTTGGAGGCTCAATTGATCCTGCAGAGAGCGTTGCCTTGTGGTTTTAAAAAGGAAATAAGACATTGACATGGATGTTCAATTTAGAAATCTGCCTTGTGATCGGTTTAGAAAAAAAAGAATCTGCCCTTCCTCTGCTTCTGTCTGTGGCTTTGGAAGCTGAATTGTCCTCTTCTGCGTGTTCAACAGCAAAGGAAATGAAGGGGTCTTGGCCAGGTTTGGTGAGGAGGGGAGACTTTGGGGGGGGGAACGGAGGGAGGAAACTAGAGTAAACCCAGTGGCTTTCTCTCTTTTCCCCCCTTCCTTTTTCTTTTTTCCTGGGCAAAAGAAGAAAACGAGGGAATGGGGTAGAGAACAGGCTAAATTTAAAATTGTAATTGGCTGACTTCCACAAGCTTGCGGGTGTTTTAATGACTCATAATAACTTCATTTAAAACCAGCTGAGCAGAAAATAGATTGGAGAAGAGCCTCAAGCCATTATGGATTTCTCTGGGTTTCGTTTTTTGTGGTTTTTTTTAGCTTTTTCCCCTCCTCTTTTGCTGCCTTCTCCCACTTCCCCCCACCCCCTCTTTTTTGACAAGCCGTTTTCGGCAACCAGCAAGGGCGCCCTGAAGACTTGGCTGACTTTCCCTCTCTCTCTCTCTCTTAGAGTTGGTGGTCTGCCCGAGAGAGATTCTATAGAACCCGGGCTTTGTGGGATATTTTTTGTGTATGTGTATCTTTGTGTGTATGTGTGTAGACTGATTAAAAATAGATGCCTTGAGGTATTATTTTAGCATCAGTGTGTGGAGAATGTTTCTTTTTCTTCTCCCCCCCCTTTTTGCACTTTTGATGTGGTAAATGGGACATAAATAAAATTGTTTTTGAAATGACTGAATTAATTAGGTAGTAAAGTGACGGCAGTGCATAAATTTGCTTTGCCAAGTTTATTTTATTTTATTTTTTTATTTTCCTCTTCTTTTGCAAACGTCTGATTACCTCCACCTTTCTCCCCTTCTCCATCTGGCCCTGCCTTCTCCCCTCTCCGATTTTGACACGGCTGAATCATGTTCGAGGGCGCATTTTAGGGTCACTGATGGCACGCGGTGTGCTCTGGCGAGCGGAGAGAGGGAAGATTGGGTGCCTGTGAAATTTTGGAGGATTGCAACGTCAGAAAATATGCGAGTTATGAAACTGTGGCTGGAAAGGAAGGCAGCTGGGAGTCATGGCTGGCCATAACTCAGGAATGGGGAGAGGCTGCCAAAAAACGTGACTACTCTCTTTCATGTCTCTCTGGATGTAAACAGGCGAAATACATTTGTAAGCTGTGAAGGATGGAGGTGCCTCTTGACACCCGGGCCAGTTATATGGCCCTGCTAGCGAAACAGCAATCCTTGGCAGAAAAAAGAAGAGGGCAGGAAAGGGGAGAATGAAGAGAAGAAGGGGCAACGTGTGTCTGCACATACAAGTCGTGCCTTTGATCCCAGGGACCCCCAAAACAGGGGCCAAGCAAAGTGCATTCAGGGCCAGAGCCTGTCCAGGGTGGCTCTCGGGGCAGAGGATTGGGCCTCCTGCCAGTCTGGCCCAGTTTTGCAGAGTGTGGTGTGCAGCTGTTGTGCCAGTCTCTAGAAAGAGGCCCAGGACCGAGGAGCAGAGAGCACAGCCAGCCTATCTGCCATCTCGTGAAGAAGGGTCCTCTCAACTGTTCCTTACAGGCTATTCTCAGACATGGAAAAGAAACAGAAGGTTCCTTTCTTCCCTTCTCATCACATCCAGCTTGGCTCTCTGGGTTTCACTGGTAGAGGAGGCTATGGAAAAGTTCAGGCTGGCAGGTCTGCATTGGCCATTACCTGGTCCAGAAGAGAGGCAGGTTGACATCTCTCTCTGTCCTCAACTCTTGGTTGATTCCCACAGCCTTCCCAAGAGTTGGCCAACTTTTTTGAACCAACAGTCTCATCTGAGTGATCTTCCCCTCCCCAGTAGTGGCTCCAGGCCAAAGGTAAGAGGCAAAAATGAAGACCGATAAATGAATTGGAAGTGAGAAGACACTTAGGACCCCACAGTTCAAGCCTGAGCTGCAAATCTTCTCTTCTGTCAGTTAGAAGACACATTGTTGACTTCAGTGCATATGATCTTCTAAAATTTGTCCATCAAAACCAACCTTCTGATGCATTAATAGTGATCTGGAGCACCTTGGAACTCAATACCAGCTTCTTCAGGACTCAGGCCGAAGGACATGGCAACCCTGTCCTCAACGTGGGGCTGCCAGCAAGGAAAGTTGAGTGGCCTTCAGAGAAAAGAGAGTTGGTACATTCATGGTGTACCTTTAGGGGGGTCTGGTCAGATTTCATTTGAGGTGAGGGCAGTATGCCAGTTGCACACATCTTGCCATCTGCCCCCTCCCCAAATCTGCAGCATCCTGTCCTGATCCCCCTTCTTGGTCGGGAGCCCAATTGTGTGTTAAAAAGTGAGACATCACACGTCAGAATCATGTAAGGGCAGCCCAGTTGCATTCAGGAACAATTTGCCCTCATAACCTACAACCACTTGCAGTGAATCACTCCGGGACTCCAGAGTTGGAGGTTAGGGTCTCATTTCTGCACCGCTACCTGCTGGACAAAGAGAGCCCTCAGTCCCACCCAAGGAGAGGGAAAAGGGCACAGTAACACCCAGGTGGCCTGAACCCAGAAGCCTTTGCTCTCTGTCCCTTGGTGTCTTCAGCTCCACCTGCCATCTAACCAGCCTTATCCCCACCGCCTCTCCCAAAGCAGCATACGACAGAAGTTTGCTTGTGAGAGGACCTTTTCAGATGATTACTCAATTTAATGTGGAGAGCAGGATGGGATCTTTCTCAACCTGGACACACATTCACAAAACAATTCCAGTCATTCCAGTAGATGAGGACCCGACTCTATGCCCATACTGGAGCGGAAATTGAAAGGCCCAGATTCACAAACTGACCGGTACCTTGTCCAACTTACCTCCTTTTAAAAAATGTTCAGAAAACACATTTATGCTATTATCACTGGTATGGAAATGTGATCATATCTTGCCTTTGGCAATCTATTTCTTGCAAAAAAGAGAGGGAGGGGAGGGAGAGCAAGAGGGCTCATTTGCTTAAAGAAGGAGGAATGGCCTTGAGGTGCTGTCTGTCTCCCTCAGCCCGTGAGAGTTGAAGCTTCTCCTTGCTCTAGTCAATGACCTCAGGAGATTTGGGATGAGTAAAGTTGAAAGTTATGAAGGAGGTCAGAATATCTCAGGCCAAGCCAGGAAACATCAGACATCTGGTTTGCCACCACCCATAAAGAAAGGACTAGCCAAGTCCTTTCTTCGTGGAGATACTGTGCTAGGGCTAAAGAGAAAGGGTCTTGTGATGCATGAGAACCGGTACCCTTGTGGGAGTCCCAGAGCATGAATTATGGACAAATACAGTCCTTAGTCCCTGGTTCAAATTCTCCTGTTTTTACCAAACTGGAAAGAACTGAATTCTCCAATCCTGTCAACATTGGGAGCTCTTCCTCCAGGTCTCTGTTTCTCCTCATTTGCTCCTCTCCCTCTCCTTTTCTCTCTTCTACCTCATAAAATGCTAGGGACGGGCAGATGATTGAATTAGTAGGTTTATAAAGTTAATAGGCCATCATTTATCTGGCCCTCTGGAAGAGACAACAGGTTTATTGGTGGCATTTGTACACCTAGGCAAAGGAAAGGAAAGCGTCAAGGGCCCTTTAGTGTTTAAACAGATGTTCCTTGTTGATATTCCTGATAACAGTGGATTGACTTGGTTAAAAAGGGGAATACTAGACAGAGTATTTTGGTTTTTAAATCACGGAGCTAGTCTTCATGGAAAAGAGAATGTGCTTGACGCACGTGGTTGCCTCTTGCTCCTGGCAGGGTCTTCCACATATTTTAGTCATGCTCTCAACTCCTCTGTTACAAATAAATAAATAAGTTGAGGTAGCAATTCTGCTCAGCAGGTTGATCCCATCTCTTCCTCATGCACGAAAGTTAATCACTGGCCCTGCCTGCATCAGCGTTGCCCGTTTTTTTTCACTTCCTCTCTAACCACCCAAATCTTTCCACTTTCTCAACCAGCAATTGGAATGTCATTTTTACCTGGCAGGTGCCATTTAATAATGCTTTGGAAAGGAGGTAGTAAAAACAGATTTCACATTCAGATTTCTCGCACCGCTTAAAATGAAGAAGAGACAAATGAGAGAAGGAGGGGTATCTTTGTGCACACAGGCTGTTGTTTGGATGTGTCTTCTTGCATCTCCCTTTCCAGAACATCAGCCGTTGCACTGTACAATGTCACACTTCGGTTAGAGAGAGAAGGAGAAATCAAAGGGTTGGAGGCGAGAGGGATCTTTGCATCCAGCCGTGTCTGTGTGTGTCAGTTAAGGCTTACACACACCAAAGGCAATTGGGTAGGTGTCACTTTTTAACCAGTTAGAACATTTTTACTACTTCCTAACATCAGAAGTACAACGTTCTGGCAGCCTCCTCCATCAAGCCAGTAAAATTGGGGTTTGGAGAGCAGGAAGAAGGGAGCCTAGACACAGCTCTGCTGGGTTTCCATATTTTGCGGCCCACTGAATGTTTTGCAGAAGGTATAAACCCATCTTAAAAAGACTTGCTGCTGGCTTTTATTCAAAGGAGTTGATGTAGACAGGCAGCAGCTGATCAATTGCCTCTGCATTTTTCAGCCTCAAATCCCAGGAGGGATAGAAGGGAATCTGTTTTTCCCCCTTTAAACAAATGCAAAACAGCCCAGAGAATGTTTTCTGATAGTCCAAGTGCAAACCTTTTCCTAGGAAATTTGGCAGATGGAGCTTTGTGGATTTGGGTCTCCAACTGGAACGTGCTTCCTGCCCTGGTCCTCAGCCTCTGCATCTCCTCTGGCTGGCTGACCCCAGGGGAAAGCAGAAAGGCCTTGTCCAGTTGAGTTGTGTGGTCTCCATCGTGCTGGGTTCTGAAATCGGAATGGCCTCCCTCCAACGGATGGGGACCATTTTCAGGTGGAGAAAAATGGATGCTATCACCCCAGAGATGTTACACTATACGTCAATCCCAGTTTTCTGTCCTAGGTGGAATTTCTTGAATGACTGAACTGGTTCTACCAACATGCAGACGAACAATCAAATAGTAAGCCACCTAATTAATGAAGAACCAAGAACAGTCCCACCAGCACTGATAGTATATAAGCCACTGCATATAAATAAAGAACAAACTCTGCTCCTTTCTAGCCCTGATGATGCTACCTAGTTGGGTTATAAAACGTCTGCAAGAAAACAGCCAAGCTCAGAGAGCACCAAGGACCCCAGAGTCCTCCTCCTCCTCCTCCTCCTCCCCCACAGCCCATTCCCACTGATGATGTTACCTAGCCAGGTAACCAAATGCCTGCAAGAAAGCCACCAAGGTGAGAGAGCACCAAGGACCCCTCATTTCCACAAACATTCCCTTCTGCCAGCACTGACCTTCCTGGGCGAGAGGGATACTCTTGGAAATGCAAACAGACAGCTGTGAACCTTTTTACGGAAGAGTTCAAAAGGTGTGCCCCCCCCGCCCCATCACACATGGCAAAGGTAAAGGGGCAGCAGGTGGGACAACTTGAGAATGTGGTCTTTTTCCGGAAAGCCAGGCTTTCTGTAGAATCCTCATGGTATGGAAAAATCACTTGTTTTTGCCAACCTTGTTGAAGGGGAGGATCTGCTCAGGATCTGGTGCCCAGGCTGATCCAGCTCCTCCAACACATGGCAGCTTCTTGGCAGCTCATTCTTGGGTCCCGTCCTTCCAGGGTCAGCCATCAGGAAGTCGGCTGCCACCATGGGCAGCTTGCTAAAAATACTTCCTTTTGTCTTTTCCTTTCGCTGACTGCAGCTTCCCCAAAGTGGGGCCGGGTTTATTTCTGTTTTTAAAAGTCCTGTTTCTGTGAAAGCTGACCTGGGCTTTGTTATGATGGTGGGAGGGGGGGGAGGTTGAATCCAGCTACCCCTCCTTGATGTATGACTTTTGAGTGTTCTGTCCTGAATGTTCTGGGCTTTTAATAAATCTCTCTCCTTGTTTTTCTGAAACCCTGGAGTCA
Source organism: Vipera ursinii (assembly GCF_947247035.1). Taxonomy (NCBI): domain Eukaryota; kingdom Metazoa; phylum Chordata; class Lepidosauria; order Squamata; family Viperidae; genus Vipera; species Vipera ursinii. The sequence goes on along the minus strand of NC_139519.1, from coordinate 25,172,124 downwards.
TGATGAGCGCTGAGGCTGGCTGACATTTTCCTGGTGACTCACATAGTAAAATTAACCTTGAACTATTTGCATATGCAGCCGCTGTGTTCCCTGGCTCCTCTTTTCCTCTGCCTCTGTGTGTGTGTGTGTGTGTGTGTGTGTGTGTGTGTGTGTATACAAACACACATAAGCACACACAAACACACACGCTTCCCTGGTCCTTTTATGCCTGGCTGTGCAGATTGCAAGATTTCTGCCCCGTCTCACTTTTTGTTTTCCTGATTTGATTTAGCAAGGGGGGGGGCAGGAGGGTGTGTGTGTGTTTGTGTGTGTGCTGGAGGGCAGGCAGCAGTCTCTGCTTCCAGTACACATCTACTTGAGTGAGCGAGCGAGCGAAAGAACAGCCAGTCCTGGCCTTTGGAAACTGGCAGGCCGCTTCGGGCGCTGTTCCCTGGCTGATAAGGAGTACTGTAAATAAGACTGTATGGGCTGCCGTAAGATGCCCCGGCCTGCACTCATTGTTCTCTCGCTGTGTTTTGTGGGTCAGCTCTCTGGGTACGCGCTGTACTTCCCTTATGCAATCTAGCCTGCATATCTCCAGGGAACATTCAAGATGTTTATTTGGAAGTCCCGGCTGGGTTGGGTTGAGTCTTGAAAGCCTCCAGGACTGGATGATGGCGAAATGTGGATGTTGGGGAGTTGAGCTGGAGAGCTCTGCGCTCTGGCCTTTCACGTGTCTAGGGAGGCTCTCCATCATCTGGGTCATGGTTGTCCCAAAGGTGCTTTTTCCAAAAGGCTGCTGGACTTTCTTGGGATCCCCCCCTTGAAAATGTTTCTCTTCTCATCCAAGAAGCTTCTTCAGTTCTTCAGAAGTTCTGAACTGAAGAAGCTTCTTGCCTGAGAAGTGACATGTTTTCAAGGAAAATAACCAAGAAAGTCCAGTTGCCTCTTGGAAGTGCATCCCACGTGGCGAAGACGAACCTCTCAGTCTGGGATTCTCCAAGCCTCGTGTCGTCGCCTCCTTTTTTGTGTCTTCTCTCCTTTCTTGTTCCTTTCTCCTTCCTTCTGGATAGTGGACAAGTTTGTCTAGGACATTTCTAAACTCTTGGACCATTGTTGCTTGTTCTTGGTTTTGTGAAGTGGGCATTAAAAGAGGCTGGTAGACTTCACTTGAGCCTGAAGCTTTCCCACACTCTCCCCAGATATCTAAAATACCGGTGATTCCTACACAGGACAAGCAGCATGAATGCAAATCAGGAACTTTTTCTTTAATATTTACTTCCCTGTTTAGCATTTTAGAGCCATCTCTGAATAACTGGCTACCTTTAGTACTATGTATGTTTACATAAGAGTAAGTCTTGATGGGCACACAGGAATCCCAAGCTGCCCTTGACTTTCAAGGACCAGTTTGGCTGCCAGTGGTTGCTTAGCATGGATACTGGATTTGCACCAGTTGTCCGTGATCACGCTTAATTGATTTTATCTTTTATAACAGAATAACAGAGTTGGACGGGACCTTGGAGGTCTTGTAGTCCAACCCTCTACTCACGCAGGAGACCCTATAGCATTTCAAACAAATGGTTGTCCAATGATTTGTCTGAAATGGTACAGGGTTTCCTGCCTGAGCAGCAGGTTGGACTAGAAGACCTCGATGGTCCCTTCCAACTTCGTTATTCTGTTTTGGAGTTTAACGTTGCTGGTCACTTCAAGTGTTTCCTTGAACAGAAACCCAGGATATACCAGATCTACCCACAGAGTAAATAAAATGTTTTGCATTGGGCTTAACCCCCAAACCCATCACTGAAATAATGGAAGCTGGCACAGCATAATTTTGGATTCCACCCTTATCTGTCCATCAGAAAGGCTGGGGAAGGAGGCCCAGATGGAAACTGTTGCTACACAACCCTCCCGTGCACATGCGCACCATCAGAAACACACACATACCTTGGCCCTTGACTCTCCCCCAATTGCCCAGGGGCCCCTGAGGGGCTGAAGAGTGCCCGGTCAAGCAAACACCCTCTTTTATGGAAGCTGCTTTCAGACCAGACCAGAGTTCAGTTCGCAAGCCCCACTCCTTCCTCGCCCCTGCCCACGTGCAGAGTTGCTTCCTCTTCTGCCTGAGTTGCTGGCAGCCGCCCAGTGGCAAAGCGGAGCTGCAGGGTCTGAAGAGATTGCCAGTGGGTCAAGAGAAACCTTCTGATCCTTGCCCCCCACCCTGGCACTGAGAGCTGCCCTTTTGTGACCAGATTCTGGAACAAAACGTCTCCTGAAGGTGTGGCAGGCAGCTCCGGTTTCTCAAGTAGAGCTGACCTTTCTAATTAGGAAGGTGATGAAGCCGTGTTTATTATTTAAGCCACGGGGCTGGCTGAGGGTGCAGGGGGAGAGCCAGGAGCCCGTTTGGATTGGACACCCCGTTCCCTTCCTCTCTTCTTGCTTGTCGAATAGACAGCCCTGCGGCCCGTCTGTGCTGCCTCACAGGGCCCTAATTTTGCAAACCAGCTCCTGTCTCTTTCCCCAGCAGGAGCTTCTCTAGCCCTACCCTGCTTTCTCCTCCCCCCACCCCGCCTGTGATGTCAGGGCCCTGCCTTCCCCCCACCCCACTCCCCCAGCCCCCTGGATCCTGCTTTTTTTTGAGGGCCCGGCCATTTGGCTTAGGTACACTTGAGTTGTTTTGAATGCAAACTTGACATCCATCCACCCACCCCGTTCCCCCCCCCCCAAAGCAGCCGGGAACGGCTTACGCACAGTAAACAGGCAGACTGTCTTATTGATTAACAGATGAGGCCTTTATTATCGATCAAAGCTTGGCGAGAAAATTTATCACTTTTAATTTCACTGCTGCCAAATTTTTCTGCCTCTGAGCCAGCCGTTACTGAGGCAATTTAAAGGCAGGGGAATTATTCTCCAGAGGGGAGGGGGGTGTGGGGCATCTGTTTATTTCCTCCCTTCTAGGGGTTCACCCTGGTGCGGTCGGGGTTCGGAGGGCCGGGGTTCGGAGGGCCGTGAGGGGCGCCTGGGAGGGTCGCTGGGGTGGGAAGGCAGAGGCGTGGAGGGCTAAGGGAAGGCCGTCCATCAGGGCTGGAAGGAGGTTTTGGCCCCGCTTGGTCCAGCCACGGATTACATGGCGAGAAGCTTGGAAGGTTTTCAGATGTCCTAAGTCTGCTGCAAGGTCTTCAGCAGAGGCCTCACATGGACAGCCTTTGGAAAGCACTGAGGAACACACACACACACACACACAAAACACAACCTGCAACTTCTCCATAGTGAACCAAGCAGTGTCATGGGCTCATCCCCATCCACTCTACTCTGGCCGTTGGATTATGTTTCTTGGTGCCTGCTTGAAGACACAGGGAAACCATGTCTTCTAGAATAGCTTTGGCCAACCTGTGGCATGGCTGGCCGGAAGAGATGAGAGCATGGCATGGCGGGTGTGGGAGGCTGATCTAGTTCAACGGGGCAGTAGTTTTCTGGAAGAGCCGCCCTGGGACTGGGGGTCTGTTCTGGGGGGGGGGAGAAAAGGTGGACTCAGAGTGGTGGGCCTGTTGCTGCTCCACATCTTGGCTGGGAGAAATCACCCACTTTCTCAAACTTGGAGTTCTTCTAGGAGACCCTCTCTTCCTTAAAGATGAAATTGCCCCCACATTTTCATTCTAGAAATTTCTTTCTTTCTTTCTTTCTTTCTTTCTTTCTTTCTTTCTTTCTTTCTTTCTTTCTTTCTTTCTTTCTTTCTTTCTTTCTTTCCTCTGCCCAGGTGACCAGGCTGTCCCTCAGTCTCCTTAGAAGTGGTGAATCAAAACTTCCGGGTCCAGCCCTTGCGTTCGCCACTGTGGCCGAGTCTCTCTAAGGGGCTTCATTTTAATCTGCCAGTTACTCGCGGGCTGTGCAGACAGGAGCCCTGGGCTCATTTCCCTTCTTATAACAGGAGCCCTGCCAGTCAACAATTGCCTGCTGCCTTGGTGTGCATTTTCTAAGAAATCCCACAAATACCACACCTTAACGATAGTTGTGGAAATTATCTTTCGGTCTGGTGTGTCGTTCTTATCTGATAGTGTCATCGCTGTTGTCTCGAGCCTTTTGTGTGCTGACGGGGTGTTGTGATCATTAGGAGAGTGTTAGAAAGCACGGAAAAACAAGGCTGCTTACCACTCTTGACATAATCAGGATGTTGGACCCTCTTAATTCTCGCTGGAAATGCTGTGTTTGTTTTTTATTACCTTTTTTTGCAAAAGAGAATACTTTGTGTCCACACTGAAACTCTCAGGGCCCAGATAATCCCATCTCTACTTTGCTGGATCCTATCCGTCGATTCAGCCAGCTTTCCCCAGCCAGGAGCTCCACAGACGGGGGGGGGGGGCTTTTGGGCCCTTGACCAGGATGCCGGCTCTCTTCCCCTCTCATGGAGCAGACTGGAAACCTCAGGCTAACCCCGCCCTTTGGGGCCCTAAGCACTTTCCCCTGGCGTTGCCTTTGGGTTTCTTTTTACGCCTGGCATCTTCCTTCTGTGCCTTCATCCAGCTGGGTTATCCCAAAGATGCTTTTTCACGAGGCAACTGGACTTTCTTGCTTTTTCCTTGAAGACCTTTCACTTCTCATCCAAGAAGCTTCTTCGGCTCTCACTGGATGGAGCTGTAGAAGCTTCTTGGGTGAGAAGCAAAAGATCTTTGAAGATGTTTTGAAGAAAAACAAGAAAGTCCAGCTGCCTCGTGAAAAAGCATCTTTGGGATAACTGTGACCCGGATGACCGAGTATCTCCACAGACATCCAGTTGGGTTGCTTGCCTGCTTTCTTCCCGGACTTAAAGAGATTTATGAGCACGTGTCCTCCACATCACAAGGGCCTGGAGATGCTCTGCTGAGGCCATTCTCAAGTACAGGATGAACTTCCTCGGAGCAAGCAAGCCTCGGTTTGGGTTCAGTTCTTCTACGTGTGGATTCTCACCCCTGTGTTGTGCATTGGTGGCTCCTCCTCCCATCACAAAGCTTGGACGGTGGAATTGGCCTCTGCAGCCAACAAAGTTCTCCAGCGCTCCAGTCCAGTTGAACTTTTTCTGCTCTCTCAGCTCTCTTTCTTTTCTTGAAAGGCATCTGAGCCTATCTGTAGCAGCCATGGATCTTCTGGATTCCTCAGTCCCTGAGTTTAGCTCACTGTAGGAAAGCAGCTAAGAGTAGCACTGCCGGCTCCGTGTGATATAAAGGATCGAATGATCTCCTGAGGATTCAGCTATTGTGTCCTTGGCTGCTTCTGGAACCATCATCGCCACGAAGCGAAGTGCAGGACAAATGCCAGGTCCTCCTTGCTGCACTGTGGATGGTCTGGTCAGAAGCTGCTCTTAGGAGCGCAAGAGGTTCCACCTCTCCTGCCTCAGCTGTTGCTAGCCTGAGGGCCCTTTCAAGGACTGGAGACCAGCAGTTATTTCAGAGCGGAGGAAAAAGGACTGAATGGACCCTTCACATCAGCACCATTTACCTCCCTGTGGTGGAGAGCAGAGTTCCAATCCTGTATCTTTTCTCTTACTTTTTTTTTTAAAAAAAACTAAAAGCTCTGGAGAAAAGATGTGCTGCCTTGCTTAGGAGAAGGAGAGGTCAGATGCACTTTCAAGATGTATAAGGCAGCTGGGGAGCCTCTCTGTTCCTTTTCTTATTCATAGAACCTCTCCAGATGTTCCAAGCGACTCTTCGTGCAAGGGTGGCGTCTTTCCCAGCCCTTCTTGAAATGATCATGCAATTGCATCATGTATTGTCAAAATCTAGGAGGGACTGTTTTCAGGGAAGATGATCAGAACTTTGTTCCTGCTAACAGTTGTCCAGTCTGAAATCTGCTGAAAGTAAAATCATCTAATTCACTCCCAGCATCTGTAATATATAGATATTCTATTTCTATCTTTCTACCTCTCTCTCTCTCTCTCTCTCCATCTTCCTATCAACTTTCTTTCTTCCTATCTTTCTATACATCCATCGCTATCTATAGATATCTCTACCGCTTCGGTATATGGCTTATTTCTTCAGAGTTTCATTTATTCCAAAACCCCAATAAAATGCCACAAAAACATGTAAATCAGAGCTTGTTTGTAGCATGATTCAGAATTAGATTGGTGGCGATAGTGTAGCACTGCTCTAAGCACAGCCTCAACTGCTGAATAATTTTTAAATGTGGTTTTAATACTGGACTAGCTAAAAAGAATCAATCTTGCAAATCTCCATAACCCACGGAAATGAAAAAGTACAGAAATAAGAACATTATTAGATACCAGGGAACCATTCAGATCTCTTATCAACTCTATGCACAGTTTCCTCTCGACTGTATATTTGATATTTGTGATGTTTGAGCAAATAATGTCCCCAAATATTGATGGAATAAGAGTGTGATATGCCTTGAAAGGGGAAACGTGTATATTTGAGTGAAGATCATAGACCCCACTCTATTTTGGGATCTCTCAGTTTGTGGTCACAATTCAGTGACTCAGAATCAGTTTAGTGACCGCTATAATGATTTGTCGGGACTTCTTGATATTAATGTATTTTTCCCCCTCTCTCTTTCTCTTTCCTTATAGCAGGTGCCAAAGCCTTTCTCTGTGATCATTGTGGTGCACAATTCTCTAAAGAAGATGCCCTGGAAAGTCACAGGCAGACCCACACTGGTAAGTCTCCTTTGGGGTTCCTCTGCCTCTGGAGAGAGTATCTCCTTGGAGATGGTTTGGTGGCACTTCTTCCTAATCTGGGCCTTTTTCTTGAACTGGTGGTGTCAATAAAATTGACTGATAGACCAACTTTTCACTAGGATGTTCTGTGGGTGTTGCTGATGTTGACATGGAAGGCAACAAGAGTTCTTAACATTGGAGAGGAAGTCTAGTTCTCTCCTGCCCAGTTTCTCCTCCATGTTTTATGGTGTGAGCTTGGCCAGGAGAGGAACTGTGGAAGATCTGCATTCAGGGTGGCTCCAGAGGCACCCGGACTAAAGGTCCCAGATTGTCCAAGTTTGATAACCACGTAGCAGACACCAGTTGGGAAAGCTGATCTTGTTCAGTTATGCTGTCTATGAATAGAAACAGGTAGGCCTACTGAATGTAAAGCAACTACATCTAGGGCAGGAGTGGGGAATGATGGCCCCTTTACGACTTGTGGACTTCAACTCCCAGAATTCCTGAGCCAGGTGGCTCAGGAATTCTGGGAGTTGAAGTCCACAAGTCGTAAAGGGGCCATTGTTCCCCTCCCCGATCTAGAAACCCCTGTTGGAAAAGTTAACTTCCTGGACTGGTTCCACCACTAGCAAAACCAGTGTGGGTGTTGTGTGAGACATTGCAACAGTCATCTCTGGTAAATCATCAATAGTTTTCCAATTGGGCGAGGCTGCTTGGCCCCACTTTGGAGAGGCAGGGCGAGGTGAGGAGGGGTATGAACCCTGCCAATCACCACGTTGCTCAACAGCTATTGTTCAACGGTGGTTGCCCCATTTCTGATTTGATCAGTGCCTGTTTTAATTGGGTTCACCTGAAATGTGATGTGCCTGATCAGCAGAGGTTCCCACCAGAAGGCAGGGGTGATTGCTCCATAGCAAGGAGAAGTCATTAAGTTGTCACTACATACAGTATGAAACAAGATATGCTTTGAACTGGGTGTCCCAGAGGGCAGCTGAGGTGCTGGGCTGATGCTTACCATCATGTAGATCCCAGAGTCTGTGAGACTCTGATCCCTCCAGGAGAGACATAGCAACTGACATCCTTCTAGAAGTTTTCAACAACTCTGATCTCCAGTTGGTATGGCTGCATCCCAGGAGGGGTCAGTTGTTTCCAAAACATAAAGAGAGGATCCACTTATTCCATTATAAAGACATCTTGCCTTTTAATACTCAGGCAACTCAAGGCCTGCCAGCTAAACTGAGAACCTGGAAGAGAAAGCAACCATGGAGAATTTCTACTACTCAAAAGCAGGAAAGGAGGGGAGATACCCTCTCCAGATTTTTTGAGTGAGACTTTAGGAAAGGGTGCTCAGGGAAATGAAATTGGGCATCCTGTGTTAAGTTATCAACCACCATTAGGGAATCAAGGGGAAGGTGAGAGGCAAATCCTGACCTTATAGCCACTGATTTCATCCAACTGATCCATTCTAGTATCAAATGATCTGTTCAAACATTTTATCAGCTCCACTAGATCTATGGGGAGCACCCATGTCACCTACTGTCACACTTAGATTAGATCATGGGGGATCATGATGTTGGCTTACAGTAGGATTGGGGAATCATGGCTCTTTTATGACTTGTGGACTTCCAACGCCCAGAATTCCTGAGCCAGCATGGCTTAGAGGGTTATGTGGCTCCATACACTGCGAGATGTAAACCTAAATATGCAGCTTAGTGCTGGTAGGAACTAGCCAGTGGTAGTTTTCACATTAACCTCTGATTAAACAAGTGGAAACTTTGCATGGCGCATGAACTCAGCTTCTGGGACCACGAGGGAATTCCCCAAGCTGTCTCCTGGACTGCATTAGGGCAAGCAACACAGGTCATAAAGGATGGAATATTTACATTTGCGAGCTGAAGCATAAGATGTTGGATGCTCTCCTGTGCCTGGCTTTTCCGCACTATTTTTCCACATCATTGTGACATTTTTTTCCGATACCCCTCCAATGCCTCTGCACATATGTTTGCCAACAGGCAGCAACATGCATTGTGGCCCTTCCTACAAGAAATTATATAATTAATGCAGTGATGTTGGTCATATGTGATGTCCCTGGAGTTTGCCCCAGACCGAAAGATCACCTGTGGCAGGTGCATTAAAGCTGCCAGGCAGAGGGAAGAGTGGACGTTCTGCACCTCTCCTGTCCCGTGGCAAAAGAAGACCCCCCCCCCACCTGTTTGTATCATGCTTCCCTCTAGGAAGCGTCTCTCCCAGGGACCCTCCTGGAACTAAAGTCAGGGAGTCGGCTGCCAATGTCTCCGAGGACCTTGGGCAGGGAGGGACTTGCAAAGAGGCATGAAGTATGTTTTGATTGGAAACTTTGGGATGACCTGTCAGGGGCTGCCAAGAGGATTGGCGTCTGTGCCAGGGCTCAGAGGGTGACATCAAAACGCAGAATGGAGAGGAACAAAAATAGGCGGCTTTGGGTCACTGTGACCCGATGGGAGGCTTTATTGTCACACTCTTGAGCTGTAAACAAGGGCTTCTCGGTTACGTGTCAGAAAGGGGCCGTATTTCCAGAGAGGGCTGCCTCCTTGCCAAGAAAGGGATAGCTTCCTCTCGCTGAGCAGGACATGAGGTTGCACTTGGGGGAGGAAGACGGCCTGCACTCCGAGCAGAGGCGCCTTTTCAAAACCCTACAAGGCTGAGGAGTTTCCTCAGCTTCCCTCGGGGAGAGCCAGCGTCATTTAGCTGCCTCCCCCTTCAGATTGGGGATGGTGGGGGGTGGGGTTCAAAGTGGACCTCAAATATCGGTCAGGTCTCAGGGAATATCAGGTGCCTTGGTGGGTCTTTTTTTCTAAGAGTTCGTTGGCAGAGCCAAGAGGGCTTCTGATTGCGGAGTGGAATGGATCCTTTGGGGAAAGGAAGTTAGATCGATGGGCTGAAATTAACCAAGAAACTGAGCCAAATGCAGAATTAAGAGCACAGAGAAGCGAAATCCAATGGATGGGGCTACATGGCTCGCTTGCAGCACTTGGATACTGTCTTATTCTTAGAAATTGAGCAGGGTGCTGAACCTTGGGGAAAAGACAGAAGGGGGATATAAAAGCCCCCTTTAATTACCCAAAGAGATGCCTCCCAGAGGAAGCCTCCAACCTCTGCCCCATCCTTCCAGAGACCAGGACACAAAACCACCTATTTAAGATTCAGTGAGGCAGGCAGGTGCCGGGTCCCCCTTTGCTAGAGGGACTGGAGCAGAGCCTGGAGGCTTTCGTTTGGATGCCTGTACAAGATACAGATCGGATTTGAGGGGCCCAGTAATGCCCGCCCCCACGTCAGGACTGCTGTGTATAGCAACAGTCTGGTTTTTAGGCCCAAGCCAGAAAGGCTGATTATTTTTGATCTTTCTACACTTCCCAGGTCTTTCCCACCTGCTCCTTCTACATGTGTGGGCTCCCTAAAGTTATAAGAATTGTGGTCATTGCTAGCAGATTTGGAAAAGCTAGCCTAGACACAAAGCGGAGAATGTGTCTATTTACTATATTGCTATAAGACAGGTAAGATCAGGGCACACTGAAGCGTCCCTCTAAGGAACTGGTAGGACATCTCCATCCTATAAGCCATTGGTAGGCCTCTGTCATCTCTGGACTTGGCGCATCCCATTTCAAAGCCGACTGTCCCTTCCTATAAGGACAAATTCCACAAACTAATGAGATGTCCCAGGGCTGCAGGCTCTTTTGTACTTCTGCCGAGAAAGCAACCTGGATACTTCTTTGTAGTTACCAGGAATTGAGCTTAATTGAAAAGATTAAACAGTTATTTTTAATGAAATGTCAAGTGAAGAAGTGCTTTGTGTTGTTACTAAAAACGAGGATGATAATTGTTGAGTATGGGTATACACGGGCGTGATTCTGGAATGAACTGTTGGTTATGAGGAACATCAAGAAGATCTGATATGTTTTGGAGGCTGGTTGCAACGTCTTCCACTTGGTGAAGGATCTATGATGCAGGCAGCACATTCAGGGAAGTGGATACTTGGATTCTTCATGAGTCTCTGGAGTGACTGGACATTTCTAACAGGTCCTGATAGCGATGCCTTCTATTCCAGCCTTCCTCAGTCTCCAGATATTTCACAATTCCATCTTCCCAAATCTGGAGGGCAACCAATTGGTGCAGGCTGAGGATCTGTTGATAGCGACCAAGAGTTCGGTCAAACTGGGCCACACCAAAGTGTGTGTTGGTTTTTTGGTTGTAGTGGAAGTGGAAATATGCCTCCTTCCCTCCCAAAATTTCTCCTTCTCAAAAACAAGGCTTCCAAATCTCTGAAGAAGCAGATTGGAATCTCCTTGTTTCTGCCTTAGTTGGAAAAGGTGAGGGAAGTGAAATCATGTTCTTGTCAAATGAGAAAAAGATCAACTCAACCCCTGCCAGCTGCCAGCAGCCTGGTCGCCTTAGCCAGATTACCCAGGGCTTGTATACGTGAGCGGGATTCTTTCTCTTCTTCTCTCAAAGCAGATGACTTTAAAATATCAGAGGTGGTTTGTATAAGGTTTCTCAAGGCCGGCCAAGATATTTCACATGAACAAAGTTCTTGGAGCAGAACGCGGTCTGACGTCCCACTTGGGAAGTGTGTTTGTCATTGTGCATCCATCCTCTGGCAAGGGTTGACTCCTAACCCCGGTCCACTCTTTCGCGCTACCCTGACATGTGGGGTGACTAATATCGAGAAGAGTTTATGAGCCTGTCATTTCTCAGCCATGACACAGTCCTGGTCTTCAGAACTGGATGGACCTCCTGAAGGATTTGGCTGTACCTGCTGCCTACACTTGTCCTGCTCTGGGCAGCCCAACACCTGCATGTCTGCTCAGGTGTGAATTGACTTATCACGACCAAGCCAAGTGGGGACTTGAAGGCAGAATGGCCACCATAAGAGCTGCCAACTTTCTGCCCTGAAGTCAAGAAATGTTCCCGACTGAGTGTGAAGGAATTTCTCCCTCAAAGAATTAGAAGTGGGGTAAAGATGGGGCTCTGAAGGTTGCAAAGTCTCTTCCTCTCTGAGAAATGGATGGAATTGTCTTATTTGAACATAATGCATGATGAGGCCAAGATGGGTTGTTCACATGTTGTGTGAATCTGACCATTTTGACTTCCCCGGCTCTTCTGACTGTTGCTTCACTTGATCAGCCAGATGCTTCCTCGGCTTCTGCTCGACACCTTTTCTGATTTGGATTTGGGTTATTGGCAGCTTCTGCCACACACCCTCCCCTCCCCTCCCCCCTCGTCTCTTTCCAGATCATTAGTAAACACGTTAGAAAATCACTGCTGCTGCTGCTGCTGGCAAACCAAAAGGAGGAAAAAAGTGGAAGTTTTCCTCCCTCTGTTTCTTGTGACTCTGGGTAAAAGCCGCGGGACGTCCAGTTGTCCCCTTGCCCCCAGCATCCCTGGAGAAGACCTCCAACAGCCCACCCGAAGGAAGGGAGGAGTCAAAAACCCCGATGTGTAACCGAAACGTGAAAAGCCATGAATTGCTTTGCTTTTTCCTACTCCCCCCCCCCCCCGCCCCCTTCCCGGGGATGTTGCTAGCATTTTGATTTAATATTGGACAAACACAAGGGTCTTTTTTATTCAGCACTCCCAGGCCTTGGGGCTGTTATTCTTCCAAATTTAATAGCATTGAAATTGCAGGGTTTGTGATAATTTGCCCATCACTTTCGCTGCTTCCATTGATGTTTATTGTCAGCGGGATGGAATCTCCATCCGATTCACTTAGATAACATGTCTGTTAAACATTTAGATAATTGTGCCATCATTAAGTTGTCACATTATTTTAGAGATTCAAAACAGTATCGTGGTAAGTGGAGGTACTGGGAGAGGGTGGGGATTGTCTCCCACAAGGGTGGCAATTGCTGGGAAGGAGAGAGAGTGGAGTGTGTAGCTCACAACTTGCCTTTTTTTGCATGCTTTTTTTTTTTTTAAAGAGCAAAAGTTGTCTAGCAGCACCTTCGGAGGAAGCATTAAAACAAGCTTCATTTCCTCCAATCAGAACCGTTGAAGGATTGCATTAGGGACTGTTTTTCCAGCCAGTTTTCACATCTGGAGAAAATACAGATCACTTTTGTGCCCGTCTTACCTGGAAAGATCAGTTCGTGGCAGCTGAGGGGCCTCCTTCATTCCACGTGAACAGAGGATGCCAGCTTTCTGTGGGCATTGCACCCACACCAAAGGACACTAACAAAATGCCCAGCAAGAGGATAGCAATGGCATTTAGACTTATATGCCAACCCATAGTGCTTTATAGCACTCTCTAAACAATTTACAATGTCAGCATTATTTGCATGTTGCCCCCAACAATCTGGGTCCTCATTTTACCGACCTCGAAAGGATGGAAGGCTGAGTCAACCTTGAGCCCGTCAGGATCGAACTCCTGGCTGTGGGCAGAGTTTGCCTGCAATACTGTATTCTAACTGCTGCTCCATCAGGATCCTATTGGTGCTTGTGTCGTACTCATATGAGCAATCCAAAATCTAGAAATAATTGTGAGTGGGGGGAGGCTCAATTAATGGCCCTGAGGAAAGAACCCACGAGAGAATGGCTGTGGCTGCACGTTTACTGCATGCATGGAAAAGATCTGACCCAACAAACTTCACTCTCTGGAACTGGTTGAAGATCTTCCTCCATTACCTGGAGATTTCTACCTCCATTAACTTCTACTAAAGATGTTGGGGTGTGTGGAACCTTAGACCATGATCTTGACCTCCCAAGAGGCAACATGCTAATGTGACATCAAAAGAATAGCATCCGGTTTCTCTCAGATGTTCCTCAGATAGTCCCTGAGACATCCAAAGGAATGTTTGGAAACCAGTAGTCCTTCTCCCCGAGCAACTCCTCTACAGCCTCTGAAATAGAGGTTCCAGATTGCCATGAGAATTACCAGCAATAAGCATTAATAGATCTGTCTTCAGTGATATTGCCTAATTCTTGGGGACATTTTATTACAGACAGCGGCCAGCCCACATTTTGTAAATAATAATTCCACAATTTAGTAATGGGCTGTGTGAAGCAACCACGTCTTTCTTTGGGCTTGAGTCTTCTTCTCCACCCCGACTCCTCTACCAGTTCCATGAAATGCCACAGAAGAGAGAAGAAGTTCTCTCCGTCCACCTCAGCAGCTGCAGCACATGTTGATAAACCCTCTGATGTGTCTCTTCCTCTTTAGGGAAGCTTTTGGAGTTGGGTCTTGCTTTTAGTTGAACTTTTTCTCTTCTCCCTTGGCAGAAGTTCAGGTCCTACCAACAAACGCTTCTATCTGAACTCTGGTGTCAACACAAGTGTGTGTATAATTCATTAAAAAGGCCAACAGTGGGTAGGTGGAGTCTCGTTGGCTTTTCATCCCTTGTTGGGCAATCCAGAACCCTCCTCCCCCCTGGCGGTGCCATCCATGCCCCCATTGACTCTTGGAAGCTTGTCTCCCCCCCCCTCCCCAGCCTGAATAAATGAAAATTTCTTCCCTGGGAAGCAAATTAGTTTCTATTACTGTTTCACAGGACTCTAGAGAGTTTTAAGATAGCAGCTTGATTAAGCTTGTGGGGAAAATACTATCAGCTTGGTACTCCACAGACCGGGATAATGTACTGTTGGCATTAAGTATGTTTAAGGGTAATTATCTTTCCCCTTTTCATATTGGTTACATGGAAAGAAACGCGAGGAAGGGGGAATTCGGCGTGCTGGAATTCGGACTCCACATTCAGTAGGGACAGGTGAAGGGAGCACCTGGAGGGCAGGAAGGGACCTGGGTGAAACGCAGACCCCTACTCCTCTTTGTCCTTTACCTGTCAAGGGAGGGAGGTGCTTTACAACCCAAAATCAAAACTTTGACAAACTCTTCCGCGTGCTTCTTAACTCAAAGCCAAGGAGCTACATTAAGGGAACGTAGGAAACCTACAATCCAAAATAAATGTTATATATTTGAGAGCATAAGAATATTTGGAACAGGTTGATGCCCATTTTAGTGTGGCATTTCGTTTCTGGCAGCGGCTAACCTTGGAGGAGCGGTTAGTTAGAAGGCAGAGACCTTCCCCTTTCTCTTGGTGTTTCCCCACAAGTGGCAAGTCTTCTGATCCAAAGGCAACCTGGAGGCCTCAGGATGAATAGTCCTCCTACATAGATCCTCCACAATGGTAGCTACTGCCACATCTTGCCCTAATGCAGGGATGTCCAACCTTGGCAACTTTAAGGTTTATAGACGTCAACTCCCAGAATTCCCCAGCCAGCAGGAATTCTGGGAGCTGAAGTCCACAGGTCTTAAAATTGACAAGGTTGGGCATTGTAAAGTTGACCAATGTGCCTTGGACAAGCCCTCTTGCAGAGATCTGCAATGCAGCATTCCTCAGCCCTGGGATCCCACCCAGAACCTTTGAGAAAGGCCTCCTTTCTCAGTAAGGATGTAGATTTTTATTGATCTGCAGACTTTTTGCAAGCAAGGCATGCCTCTTTATATATGTGTGCCATGGCTCCCTAAATTTGCAAGGAACCTGTTCAAGTCAGCCATTGTGTTCTGATGGACCGATCAGTGGGATACCATAGGAATCTGTCATCCACGTTGTTCCCGCTTGCCCAAATCTTGCAGTGGATTATGTAAATGTTGAAAGAAAAAAGGGGGATTCCCTCTCTTCCCCAATGCTGATTGGTAGACTCTGTCATCACCCTCTTCCTTGTTCCCTTCCGGTCTTTCATGGGGGATTCAAACAAGTAAGTGAAAGGTTGCTTACCATAGAGATTATTTGTATTACAAGAATTCCAGCAACATCTGGGAGAGAAGGGAGCCACCATCGTATCCTGCTGGCCTTCGTGAAAATAAGAAATTCATTGCTGACCTTTTTGTTTGAATCCCTCTGTCTTCATACAGAAAATGTTCTAGTTCTACAATTGTTTTAGTTACTCTTTTGTGTATTCCCTAACAACTTTTCTGAGATGGGAAAGCTGGAGTTACAAATAGCATCTCTCTCTCTCTCTCTCTCTCTCTCTCTCTCTCTCTCTCTCTCTCTCTCTCTCTCTCTCTCTCTCTCTCTCTCTCATTTTAGATGATGTGGTGTGAATGTCTAAGACAAGGACAAATAAATAAGTCCAGCCACATGTTCCCTAGCAAGTTCTCACTGGCAATAACATCCGCGGCTGACGGTCAAAGCTGTGTTAGGAGGCCTCAAATAATCCTACCACTTATTTTTGGTGCCTAAATATTGGATCTCAAAGCCTTGCTTGAGACATGTGTTTTTTTCCACCCTGGATTGGCTCCCGGCCACGCGCGGCGTTGCTTTGCCTCCTTGTAACAGAATCTGCCTGATGTACTTGAAAAGGGGCCATCAGAATGTTTAGAGAGGAACAGAAAGTCCTGGAGCTGGTGTCTCTTTTGGGAAAAGGCTCCCTTCTATAATCGGAGCCGTATGACTTGCAGCTGAAATGAGTTTGCCGCGAGTCTTGGCTCCGACGTTGAAAACCAAATGCCTCACACAAAAACAAGGTCCGCCCTCCCTCCTGAGCTTGCTCGGGCAAGGGAGCTCAGAGAGAGCCCTCGGAAGGGTGGCCGATGGGCTGTGCCCCGCTCACTGGGCACACTGGCCCAGCTCAGGCCTCCTGCCCTGTGGGGTGGAGGATGGTTCCCAAGGGTCTCTTCTGCAGAGGGGCACCAGTCCTCGGATGGCAAACTCCCGACACCCTACGTGCTTCCTGAGGTCTCTGTCAGCTGCACCACCTCAAACTGCAGTGGAGAGTCGGGGGTTTTTTTTCGTTTTTACTCATTCCTGACAAAATGCCCTGAATGGTTCTAATGAGGGCAGAACACAGAGGGGGGGAAAGGCGCCAGGAAAGAGGTGGAACCCAAATGATCTTCAGGATCCAATCTGGGTCAGTGCTAGGACCAGGGCTTTAGTCTTCCGAGCTTCTGGACTCGTGACGGAGCCCATCCTAGGGAACCTCTCTCTCACCAGAATGGTTATGGGAGGTCTGCTCTTTGGATAGGTCCCATAGCCCCCTGCCATTGCCCCAGTGACTGAGAGTGAGAGGACTCCCAAACACCTGGAGGACATCTTGGTTCCCTTCTCTAATCTAGTATTTCTGAATGGTGGCCCTTGGTGCTCTCTCACCCAGGTGGTTTTCTTGCAGATGCTTCATCACCCAACTAGGTAACATCATCAGTGCTAGAAGGGAATGGGATTTGGCCTCCGTTTATATGCACTTGTCTCGCATAGAATTGATTACCGCAGAGATTGATTAGGTCTCCTTAAATGTAGGAGAGAATATTCATCTCCCATCTTTCTGTCACGGAAATCTTGTATAGGATGCTAATGAAGACATGGATGAAATCACATAGATATTAATCAGTAGAACAACCTGCCTCCAGACGTTGTGGGTGATCCAACACTGGAAGTTTTTAAGAAGAGACTGGACAGCGATTTGTCTGAGATGGTATAGGGTCTCCTGCCTGAGCAGGGGTTGGACTAGATGACCTCCAAGGTCCCTTCCATCATCATCAGTAGCAGCAGCAGCAGCAGTAGTAGTAATAGTGCATTATTACATTATTATATGGAGTTAAAAGTTTTCCTCAATTCCATCCAGACAGTTTTGCCAAACTCACACAACTCATTATGAAGATACAGGTGCTTCTAGACCAGGGATGGTCCTTCTGGATTGATTGGGGTATTCCTGCTAGGTCCTTCTGACCTTCATGCAGCAAATGATCAGATGAGAAGAAATTCATCTGGCAATGTGGAGATTCTTATGTGGACCTTTTTGTGTTCTTATTGCAAATTGATATACAAGCAGGAGTAAACCCCCTTAAGGCTGGAAAAATGAAATGTTGAGCAAAACCAGCACTGGCAGCCTTTTCTCTCTCTTCCCTTTGGCCTGAAGTAGGAAGCATCTTCATACATTGACTGACAAGGGACAATTCAAACTTGGCCCACCTCAGTTGGTGTCTTCTGCATTGGTGGTTCTTCTTCAGAATTTCAGACGAGGGATCCAATGTGTCTTCCCAAGCATGACTGAACTACTATTTTTCTGTAGTTGTAGCGCTGTTGTTAGATGAAACAATCTAAAAAGTATTTCAGAGCCGTGGCCCAAATTCTTGCTGTTAATTTGCAGATGACATCACTGAAACAGCTTTTTTGCTATAACATTTATTCCATCTCTCCTTTTTGGCTACCTAATTCTCTCTGCAGCTAGAAGGCCAAATATTAGGAGTTTCTGCCAACACAAGCTTATAAGTTGTGTTTTGCAAGGCTCGGTTTCCTTCTAGTGTATCTTGGTGAGCTTTTGGCAACGTGGTTTTCCAGCCTTAAAATAGCTATATATCACAAGTTGTGTTTGCAGTGCATAGAATCAGGGGTTAGTTAAGGTTAGAGTTCTTTGGCTCTTGTGGGTTTAAAGCATTTTCCCCTCCCCAATTCTAAGATATCTAAACAGAGAGACTCTTTGTGTGACTGTAATGTTGTGTGACAGCATTTGAAATCTGAATCTAAGTACACATTCTGAAAACCGGGAAATCTCCCTGGTTTTCAACACAGAAAGGAGGGGAGGGGTCTGAAACAGCCTCTTCAGATAGACAGATATTTAAAGTGGGTAGCAAAGTTATAGTTCTGGGCTGCTGGTTTTCTGAAGTTGCAGCTCTATTTGCTTAAAAGAATAGGAAAATATGCAAGAACTCGGAATCTATATTTAAACAAACAGCGAATAGCCCCAGTTTAGTTTCTCCTTCTGCAAAAACTATTTAGAGAGTGATGAGAAAAGCCCTTTTTTGCTAAGCTACAGAAAACCTTTCTTGTCCTTTAATTCTAGATGAACAGGATTAGCGTGAACATATTTAGCCTCTGACCTTTGGACAAAAGCATTATCAAATTTAGTGGCCAAGTGGGACTCCATTTAACTGAGCCAGTTCAGCATCTTGGCATTGGGGAAGGGAGGGGGTGTTTGTTTGGGGGCTTTCCCCCCTTTTTTCTTCCCTCCCCTAATACGTCCCCAAAATCCATCCTTCGATGAGGCTCTTCTGAAATCTCTTCTTCAGATGGAGAGTGGAATTTGAAAAGGGACCCAGGACCCAGATAGGAGGAGGAGAAGAGCAAACACCGACCTCCTCTGAACGGTTATACAAAAGCCGGCGAGCCGGACCAGACCAGGGTGGTTTTCTAAGGACTCTCTCTGTGAGGTCTTCAGCCAGCCTCGGCTCAGCTGAGCATGCCGGACAGGCTTTCCCCAGCAATGTTTCTTTTCTGGTGCCCAAATCAGAGCTTTGGGAGACTAGCTCTCCACCACATGGGGAGACCAAGCAAACTTCTTAACAGTCTGGATGGACAATTCACCAGTGGAATGGAAGTCGAATGCCTCCAGAAGTTGGTGGGTGCTTCATCACTGCAGCTTTTTAAGAAAAGGCTGGACAGCCACTTGTCTGAGCAAGGGGTTGGACTAGGACAGAGATCCCCCAACCTTTTGGGCGCCAGGGACCGAGAGAGGTTTTTCCACGGACCGGAGGGGGCGTGGTTAGGTGTGCTGCCTGCATCCCGTGGATGGGGCTTTGTTTGTTTGTGCGGACTGGTTGCTGGCATGCCACAGCCCGGTACTGGTTCACGGACCGGGGGTTGGGGACCCCTGGACTAGAAGACCTCCAAGTCCTTTCCTGCTCGATTCTGATTGTATCTGAGATTGCTTCTATTGACATGGTGCAGGAGGGCAGGAGTTGAGTCCTGTCTTTGGGTCTCCCAGGTCCAGTCCTACTGTTGGCCCGGTTCCTCCTCCTCCTCCTCCTCCTCCTCCTCCTCCTCCTCCTCCTCCTCCTCCTCCTCCTCCTCCTCCCTTGCCGTGTCCATGAAGGAGCAGGAGCATCCCTGGCGGGGCGAGCCCCCAAGCCTTCCTCTGGATAATTAGCCCTGAAAACGTATAAAGAGGCCCTCCCCGCCTCCCCGTCCACCGTAAAATCCTCCGAAGGGCCTGTGGAATGCCAGAAGGGGCCTCTCTTAAGCCGGTGTCCACTTACAGTTCATCCCTCATAAACTCCACCGCTGGGCTAAGGGCAGCCAGCCCAGGCCTCCTGGTATGTGATTGATTATCTGGTATTTATGCCACTGAGGAGTTTTCAGCGGTTGCGGGTCAAGGGGTCATCTTGTGTGTCCTGCTGAAAATCCGTTTCCTTTTGTACAGTGAGGGCTGGGTGAGCAGCACACAAAAACCACCTTTTTCTTTTCCTTGGGAAAAAGGGGAGGGGGACAGGCCAGTGTCAATGATTTTTTTTCCTTCAGCCATTCTGAATAGTGTCCTTTTTAATTCTAAAGAACTTTAATTAAAAGTAGCAGGGGAAAGTTCATCTTGACAAGGGTTAGCTTACCTTATGTGCTGTCCTGGGACCTTCAAATCCACATTTGCTGGGTGGGGGTGGGTTTTCTTGATTCCCCCCCCCCACTCCAGCATGACTAACGAGTTGGTCTATGGTTTTAATTAAAGCTGGGTCTCAAACAAGAGGAACAAAATCAAAAGTTGGGTTGGGTATATCTTACTTTTTTTTTAAGCCCACCGGGGTAAATCTCATCGGTTCTCGCAATTCTGTGGGAGGATTTGGGCCTTGCAATCTGTGAAAAATTCCAGTGGGCTTTGAAATTAGGATTCCCTTTAGCCCAGAGTTACAAGAAACCTTAAATTCTTAACTGATGCAGCTCGGTGATAATTGATCACACAGAGGAACTTGCTTTGAACGGCTTCAGATGGCAGTAATAGCCTTACCCTGGGAGCAATGGGAACAGTACAGAATATGCTTGCAGGTTGGGCATCTGGTTTTCAGAACTATGACAGCCTTCTAGAGGAGGGTTGCCCAAGTTTTTCTTTGGTTCTTATAGCAAGATTCGGCACTGCACAGGTCAGTCTGCGAAGTTATAGAGATGTAGGACTTTTTCCCCAAGACGACTATCTTCATCCATTCAAATTCCTAAATATCTACTACAAAAATGTTCCACCGTGACATTTGGGGTCATTTGGTTGCCCCATCAGATATGGTCAGTTTCAGTGAAAATATTGTCAAAGGGGGCACAGGTTAAATCTGAATCTGGGGAGTGGGAGAGAATATTGTGAATGTGCTCACAGCTCCAGAGGGTGGCAGTGATGGTCCCCTGCCTTCTCCTGTGTAGTCTTTCATCTTTCCTTTGGCCGAGAGCCTCTGCTTTATTTTGAGCTGGCTGACAACGATGAGAATTTCCAAGAACAACTTCTCCAAAGAGAGATTGTCTTTTGTTTGGAATGTTCCCAAATATTGTTTACTACCAAACTTCTTGAGCAGCTGGGAGAAGCGATGAGGGGAAGCCAACCCCATGCAGGGTGGAGAGTGGTAACCCTTGAGAATTGGCCAATTGATTGCTGAAACAGGACAACGAGTTAAAAAAAAGTGTGACCGGCTCCCTGAATACAGTTAGTATGCCTATTTTGAGTAAAATTAAGCCCCGTCACCTCTACTAACTTCTCTGAGGCACTTAATCTTCTCTGGGGTCCTTGGTGCTCTTTGAGCTGGGTTGTTTTCTTGCAGACATTTCATTACTTAACTACAAAACCTCATCAGTGCTAGAAGGAAGAGAGACCTACTTGGGTCATGAAACAGCTGCAAGAAAACCACCAAGCTCAGAGAGCATAGTTTAGCCCTGAGGTGCACATACCCTCTTCTGTGGATACCCTTCTCTGCTCACACATCCAGAAAGAGCACGTTCCTCAATCAAAGCAAGGAAGTGCTCAAGGTTGGACCTGACAGCATTCTCCTGAGATGGTGCATTGATTCTGTGGAGATAAACCCAATTATTCTTTCCCTGTAACCTGAAATGTCCAGAATCTTGGACTCCCTTGGACCACGGGCTTCGTATCCAAAATCTCCCCAGCCTTTCTGCATCACGCAGCAGCTCAATTCTCGGCCCTAGTTTGGATCACTGTTGATACGTCCTCACCTTTTCATTTCCTGTATCTCAGGGGCCTAACCGTGTCTTTGGTCTCACTTTGCCATTTCCTTTGTTAAAATACTTCATTTCTGAAGACACGTAGCTCTGAAATTCTGCAAGAAGACAAGGAAATTATTTGTAATTGAATTTGACTATTTCAACAAAGGGTTTTTTTTAAAAAAATGAATGACCTTTACTTTAAAAGTAGGGTGGGGGGAACAAATGAATAGGAAGGCATATGCAACGTGTTAAGTTTTCTTAAGCTTTTTTTTATTTTTATTATTAAGCCAGAGTCTAGACTGGGATCTGATAAAAGAGGTGATAAGATGCTTTGGTTTACATTAGTTCCCACCTCACATTTGCCTTTATCTGGAAACAGGAAATTTTACGGAGAAGATTCATCATTAGCTGCTGAGTTGTAGACAGTTTGCCTGGATGGGGCAGCTTGTTTAATGGCTGGTCCCGTACTGAACATTGCTTAGTTTGGTGTGGAGGTGGGAAGGGCTGCAGGCTGGAAAAAGGAGGCATAGGACCCAGCACGATCCTTCTGGATCCCAAATGATAGCTTTGTTTGGCCTGGTCTAAAAATTGAAATGCAGCTGCTTCGTCTTTGTGAAACTAAATATTAGAACTGTCGGTTGGGATGGAGTAGATCTTCGAACGTTCACCGTTCAGCTGCTTAACCTAATGCAGCTCCCTTTTCTAAACTTTATTCTTGGTAAGAACAACCTAAGTCAATGTGTGTGTGTGTGTGTGCATGCCTTGCACAAGTGTAGAATTTGGGAAACTGTGCAAATGCTAGATACTGTCCCCTCTCATGTCTGCAGCTGACTGAATTATAAAATCTCTTATTTCCCATTGTGGCTGTTCTGTGTTTGTATTCATTAGATTTAGCTAATTGTTTCGCTGGTTTTATGGATCACCTCATTCCCTTCTCCAGCTGCTTCTTTGGGACCCCATCCTAGACACTTTCAACCGCCAGATCCATAATCTCCAGCCAGGGTTTGAAATGTTATTTTTGTGATTATGGGAAGTCTTTCAGGGGAGAATCCCAAACTCATTCACTGCTCTGTGTGGACCTCTTGCAACCTGTGAAAAAATAGAGCAACCAGCCAAACACCTGCTTTTAGCCGTCTGAAGGAGCTGCTCCTCCTTTTGTGTTTCGTGCCCAAGGAAAGGAGACCATCCTGAGAATTTTTGGCAAATCAGGGTTTGATTCTGGTCTGCCGGCTTATGGAGAGTTGCTCTGGATCCTGTCCACCCCCGCTGCGCTCCCTTTAGTGGACAGCCCTAAAACAGACGGGTCTCCTCAAGGACCCAGAAAATCGATGGATTTTATGCTGGCCTTCACATAAACCAGCCACCCACTTTTCTCCCATAGAAATTTAATAAATGAATAAAACTAAATAAATTAACCCCACCAGTCGCACTTGGCACCTCCATTTCTCCCCCCCCCCCTTCCATTCAATCACATCCGATTCTTGGAAGCTGCCTTGACTAGTCCCTGAAGTTTTCTTGGCAAGGTTTTCAGAAATGAAGTTGCCTTCTTCCTAGGGCTGAGAGAGAGTGACTGGCCCAGTTGGCTTTGTGCCCGGGGCAGGACTAGAACTCAGGGTCTCCCGGTTTCTAACCTGGTGCCTTCACCACTAGGCTCTCCCCGCCAAATGGGCTCCCCCAGAGCGACATTCGGACCGGCTTCGTGTCTTCCTCTGCTTCCGTCGCCCGGACTCAGCTTCAGTTTTGGCAGCCAGCAGATCCCACGAGTGGGGCAGACCCCCCAGCTTTGGGTCTTCGGTATTCTTTTTTCTCTTCCCTGCCCCAAACTTAACCCCACATCCTTTGCAACCCCCATGCATCCGTACATTCAGGGAAGAAGCTGGCCTCTTCCATTCTGGGGGACTTTTCATGCAGATGATGGTCTGTCCACAAGGTAAAATTGAAATAAAATCCCTTCTTTTCCTCCCCCCTCCCCCTCTCAGGAAGACTTTGTGGCTTCGCTTTTCCTATCCAGATCGAGATCAGACCTTTTAAAATAGCCACATATCAAAGCATCATTAGTAATGCAGCACTGTTAAATTGAGATATTAACTTCTTTCAAGCATGCCTTTTCAGAGGGGGGGGCAGTTTTGTAACTCCTGACTGCGGTAGCCTTTCTTTTTATTATTTTGGCCCAAGGCACGAGCATCTGGCTGCTGGAGAGACTGTAAAAATTAAAAAGCCACACAAATCACAGGGAGAGAAAAGCAGTAAATTCAGTGATAAGAATTTAAAATTAAAATGTTTCAAGGCTTTTATATTCCATCCAACATGAAAGGAACACGTTTTTTGTCCCTGTTGCCA
Source organism: Vipera ursinii (assembly GCF_947247035.1). NCBI lineage: Eukaryota > Metazoa > Chordata > Lepidosauria > Squamata > Viperidae > Vipera > Vipera ursinii. Next base: position 25,148,238 of record NC_139519.1, on the reverse strand, counting down.
TAAAACGGCTGCCACTAATAGCTGCTTGATTCCCGGTCTTTCTGCCTCCGCTCTTGGCATCATCAGCCTTCCTTGGGCAATTGCCGGAAAAAGCGCAATAAAGTTAAAGTAAGCTGAGGATAGCGGCTGGCCAGGATGGCGAGGGGAGGTGGGTTGACAGGAAGAGGAAGGTCCGGAACACCAGACCTGGCGCTGGTCCAGCCTCCTAGAGAAAAAGCATTTTTCCCCAACCCCAAAAGGAAGATAAATTTTGGGGAGGACTCAGTCCAGCTTTCCACCGTGGCCTTTGGTTGGCGTGGCCTTTTCCCAAATAAACGTTTATACCTCGATGCGCCTCGTGGCACGTGAGGAAGTCTGCATCAACCCTAGAACCCTGTTGGCCTCGTAACATCACCCATAATAGAATCTGAAGAGATTTGGGGAATCCTCTTCTCGGCAAGCTTTGAGATCCTTCGAAGACCTCAAACCCAAGGAAGGTCACTCAATCAGAATAGAGCTGGAAGGGACCTTGGAGGTCTTCTAGTCCAACCCCCTGTCCAAGCAGGAGACCTCTATGCAATTTGAGACAAGTGGCTGTCCAGTCTCCTCTTGAAAACCTCCAGTGATGGAGCACCACAACTTCTTGTGGCAAGCCGTTCCCCTGGTTAATTGTCCTCACTGTCAGGAAGTTTCTCCTTAGTTGCGGGTTGCTTCTCTCCTTGGTCAGTCTCCATCCGTTGCTACTTGTCTTCCCTTAGGTATCTAAGATTGGGCGTTTCCTTTACTTACTTACCTCCTGCTTTGTTACGTTTGCAGATAACTCAAGGCAGCAAACGCTTTCCTCCTCCTCCTCTTTTCCCCACAACAACAACCCTGTGGGGTGAGTTGGGCTGAGAGAGAGGGACTGACCCAAAGTCACCAAGCTGGCTTTCGTGGCTAGGCAGGACCTGAACTCGTGGTCTCTTGCTATGTGGCTGGAGCCTTAACCATTAGGCCAAACTGGTTCTCATCCTGGACTTGGCTTGAGATGGTTCGGAGCAGATGTGTAGGCTGGGTCTTTATTGGGCAAGAGGATTTTGAGCAGAAAGAATTTTGAACGGTTTCGCCATTATGAGCATTTTGGGTTGCTCTCCCCAAAAATCTGTGCTCCAAAGATGGAGGACCCAACAAGGGCGACTCCTGAGATGGCGAAGAGGCTTTTGGCTGGGGATTTGGGAGGCTCTTCTGGGCCATCCAGTTGGTTGTCCCATATCTCACTTTTACGTTGCCGGTTGCATCGATGGGTGGCAAGCCCCTTTGTCTCCTCTGAACTTCAGGCAGCGAAAGCCAGGGGAGAAAGAGATCCCATCATTTTGTGGCACTCAAAGGGGCTGTGTGAAGAGGAGGGATACAGAGGTCGAGGGAGGAGGGTGTGACTAACATGGCCAGTCATTCAGAGATGGGACCACATTGTTCCAAAGTCCAGATGGCCCTTGGAATAAATCAGAGGAGGCCAAAGCAGCCTTCCAGCACGCAAGAAAGTTTGTTCACAACCCACTAATGCAACGGGGAGGCAGACCCAGGATCTGCCCTTGAGAAAGTGACATTTAGACACCAGAAAATTCCTCTCGGACTGCAGCCAATCCAAGCAGGTTCTATTTCCCTTCATTCTGAGGTCTCTGCTCTTTTTTTTAAGAGATATTACACTCCAACGTTTAGGTCTTCGGTATTTTTTTTCCCTCTTCCCCACCCCAAACGTCTATTATGTGTATTACCATAGGACGCTTTGTCCCGTCATTCCTGAATTGGCAGCGAAGCCTGTGTATATGAGGCTGTTGTTGTTGTTGTTGTTGTTGGAAGTGGCTGAGAGCAATTGAAGGGTTGTTAGTGGTCAAGGAACTTTGCAAGAAGAAGGAATGGCCAGGTTACTCTACACACCCCTCGGCTGCTCCTTTGCGAGATGGGGACTCTTCTCGTGGGTGGGAGACATTCTTAAAAGGGATGAAATACACCTGTCCTGGTTGAACAGATCTCTTCCTCAGATCCACACAGCTTGGGGAGGAAAAAACCTAGTTCTTCCGTGTAAATGCTTAGGGAAAGAAACTCTCCTTTTTGCTATGAACATGGCCAGCATGTAACCTGTGTGAGAAATTGTGTTTGCTTGTTCCTTGCCCAGCTTAGTCCTCAATTTTGGAAAACAGCCTTTGAAGTTACACTAGAGAAATGGCCAAATCCATTCTAACACAAATGCTAAGGTTTTTTTTAAGACGTATCCATGTCTTCTAAGATCTAATTTCCCCTCTCGTTCAAAAGACGTTCATCTGTGTTGTGTAAAATCAGTGGAATGGAGCTCATGCTTTGCCCACGGATGCCCCCACCTCAGTCTGGACAATGCTTTTCATCAACAGGATGGGGAAGTCCAAGAGTTGAGGTCCACACCAATTAAAGTTGCTGAGAAATGTTGGTCTAGGGGGCATCTTCAGCCAAAAGATTCTCAAATAGCAAGTATCTGAGATACATCACTCTCCAGGTTAGGAAGGGCAGGAGGTCTAGATCAGCACCCCTAGAAGTTCAGTGTTTCTGCCAGTTGGAGGCAGACTTTCTTTTCTTAATAATCCCTGCTGGAAAGTTACTCATAGGTTTCTTTACTTCGGGCTTCTGCTGGCTGAGTGATGTTCCCCAAACAGCAAAGTCTCCCTGGGGGTCAGTGATGAAACCAAGCCTCCACCCCTCTCCTTTTGGCCCAGAATTCTGTATCTCCTGCTTTGATGACAAGTAACTCAAAATTTACTGGCTCCGTTTTGGCCAGGCAGAACAGTTGAGCCTTGTCCAACCGTTTGTTTCCTGTTTGAGCAAGGGGTTGGACTGGAAGACCTCTAAGGTCCCTTCCAATTCTGTTATTCTGTTATTTTGAGCCATATGGGCATATCTGCATCTGTTTTTCCCTTCAATTTCCAACACAATTCAGCATTAGAATGTTCTAGCTTGCTTCCATTTTGACAGAGTTTTTAAATACAACACCCTTTTTGGAAGGGTGCTCTTAGCATTGTGAAGCTGCCACGTTAGATGCAAACTGCAATCATCCCTTGGAAGTGTCATTGTTTTATGCAGAAGTGTGTCAGCTGAATGACATGAGATGGGAGGATGTATAAAAGGATGGATTTTGCAAACATGGCCATAATAGGGGAGCACCCTCTCTGCATGTGTAGGTGCTTGTTTGTGTGTTCAGCCCAGGAATGAAAATGTCACCAGAAACTAGTAATTATGAAAGGTTTATTTCTCTGGGTTTAATTGCAAAGACTACTTGGGGCAAGAGCCACTCTCCATGTGGCTTTCTCCACAAAGTGTACACAAGGAGTGCAAAGGATAGCAAGAACAAGTTAATCGGCTTACTTGTTTCCTGACACCTTTATTACCCATATGGGAAGGCACATGGTCCTCTCTTTCGCCAAGAGAAAAGAGTGTCTCTTTCAGAAAATGTATTCCAGTATTTGAGGGGTTGCCAGAAAGAAGAGGGAGGCAAGGTAGGAAACAATGGATGGAAACTAATCGAGAAGAGAAGCAACCTGGAATTAAGGAGAAACTTCCTAACAGTGAGGACAATTAATCAGTGGAACAGCTTGCCTCTAGAAGTTGTGGGCCACTGAAGGTTTTTAAGAAGAGAATGGACAGCCACTTGTCTGAAATGGTATAGGGCTTCCTGCTAGAGCAAGGGGCTGGACTAGAAGACTTCCAAATTCCCTTCCAGTTCTATTCTGAATTAAATATTTCTTCTCTGGATCTCCTTCTCCTGAAAAAAACAAAACCAGTCTCCATCAAAGGCCATAGGAAACACATCCCAGATGAAGGCCAGAAAGTCTACTGAGCTCTCACTGATGGAGCTCCAGAAGGCCTGTTCAAGGCCCAGCAGAAAAGGATTCCAGAATCTCAGCAGCCAAGCAGGTCTCTGTTGATGTAGTCAGAGTTTGATACTGATCACTCAATGAACATATCTCCAGAGAAACAAACTTTCTCAAGCTGCCGATCTATTGGTGCATTGGGCTATAAATCCCATCATCCCTAACCAGGAGTGCTGTTGATCATGGAGGGTGTTCGACTGAGGAAGGCTGATCCCACCCTCTGCTGTGCTTGTGTCTTAATCAATGATCTTTGAGTATTGTAATATTGAATTTCTATGGTTGTGCAATTAACTCACATGGTGTAATAAGATGGAGGGTTTGTGTCACTGTAAGTTGGGGGTGGGGGCACGAAGGGAGGCTCAGCCAATCTCAGTGTATACATGGTTGTACTTTGACAATAAAGGTTCATTCATGGTATCAAGCATGCTTTTTTAAAAAAAATATCCAGTGGAGCTGGTGGTCAAGAACAGATTTTGCTTTCCCAATTACACAATATTTATTTATTCTGGCCATTTCCAGAAATGTGTGAGGCACTCCACAAAGGTCTATTGTTGATATTCCTAAAGTGTACAGCTACACTGGCTGGCCAAATCATTCCGAAATGTTGTGGGAATGAGAGTTTTCTCCAGCTAGGCATATTTCAATTGATGGGTATTGGGGGCTGCTTAGTCCAGTGTTTCTCAACCGTAACAACTTTAAGACAAGTGGACTTCAACTCCCAGAATTCCCTAGCCAGCTTTAAGACAAGTGGACTTAAGTCCACTTGTCTTAAAGTTGCTAAGGTTGAGAAACACCGGCTAGAGTAGACTCTTCTCACTGGGATAAAGAGTCAGAAGCGAAAAGGAGGCAGGATGATGGACCTTTTGACCCGCTTGTCCTTGTGGATGTTACCACATCAGGGTTGACTTCAAAACTTGTCAAGATGACCAAACCTTGCCATCTGTGCCAGAGCAATGAGGAAGGCAAGAATAATAATAATAATAATAATAATAATAATAATAATAATAATAATAATAATAATAATAATAATAAAGTTGGAAGGGACCTTGGAGGTCATCTAGTCCAACTCCCTGCTCAGGCAGGAAACCCTATACCTGTGGTGGTGAACCTATGGCACACGTGCCACAGGTGGCACGCAGAGCCCTCTCTGTGGGCACACGTGCCGTCATCCTAGTCCTAGGCCTTCAGCTGGGTTTTATAAAACCTTTTTGCTTTAGGCCTCCACCGCCGTGTGCAAAAAAAAAAAGGTTCAATCAATCAATCAATTTCAACTTCTCACCGGAAAAAAAAAGATCTCGCAAAGTTGGAATTGATTGATTGAACTTTTTAGTCCCACCCAGTCTGCCGTTACCACCACAGCCACGCCTACCCAATGGGCCACGCCCATCCAATGGGCCACACCTACCCAATGGGCCATGCCCACCCGGCACTCAACAATACATAAGTGGGTTTTGGGTTGCAGTTTGGGCACTCGGTCTCTAAAAGTTTTGCCATCACTGCCCTATACCATTTCAGACAAATGGCTGTCCGGTCTCTTCTTAAAAATTTCCAGTGTTGGAGCATTCACAGCTTCTGCAGGCAGGTTGTTCCACAGGTTAATTGTCCTCACTGTTAGGAAGTTTCTCCTTAGTTCCAGGTTGCTTCTCTCCTTGACTAGTTTCCATCTGTTGCTTCTTGTCCTGCCTTCTGGGGTTTTGGAGCAAGCAAACTCTCAGATTCAGTTTCATCTCCGGAGAGGGTCAGGAAGGAACAACTGCTAGAACATCCTGGAGAACGTCTCCTCGTTGGGAGGGATGCTATTGAGCTAGGTGGACCTAGTCAGCTGAAGCAGTGACTCCCTTAGAAGACCAGCGGGTGAGTGCAGGAAACCACATTGCTAATATTCACAGGAATTTCAGTTCAGGACAGTTCCGGAGGGGTTGAGTCAAAATATTTCATGGAAAAGGTGCAATTCAAATCAAGAGAAGAAGGTGGCCCTGTACCCATATTGTGTGAGGGGCACAAGGACAGACAATGGTTGAGACTCTGCTTTTTGGAGAGGTCTTACGGACTCTTTTAAGACTCTGTTGTACCCCGAGACATTCATTTTGCAAGGACCCCCCTTCAGAGAGCTTCACAATAGATTTATCCCACACAATCCCCAAGCACCAGACACGATAGTCACCCAACCCACTAAACTCTAAAGCTAGCTTAGCAAGCATCATGGCCACATGCACACCACAGGTTGCACCCCCAAAAGAAAGCCCAGGATGCCTGCAATATTTGCATCCCGGAGCTGGGGTCTCACAAGATGCTGCCTTGCAAAAAAAAACCCTCCCCCAACCAACTTCACAAAGCGTGTGTCCTGTGGACTCAGCCAGGCAGGCCACGGTGGTGAGTGTTTCTGTATTTTTTTTCAGGGTGGAGGGTAAGAAGACTTGAAGTCAAATGTCTCAAAGTCAGATCCCTTTTTAGTATGAATTTGCTGTATCTCATTCCGAGCACTAATTCCAATTTAATTGCAAGTGGCCCGAAGCCTCTTCAATAGGAGTAACAAATGGTTTGATTTTGTAAACTTCATCAGACTGCATTTTAAATGCGACACAGTAGCCTGGCTCGAATGCCAATGAAGCACTGAAGTAGCTCTCTGTTTACTAATTATCCGTTTTTACTTCAAGCCACGCTGGCTGGCTTGTCTGATTAAATCGGATTTGTGGGATACAGAGCAGCTAGCAGAGTTTTCTCTATAGTAAACGAGATTGGAGCTATGGAGCGCCTGGCTGCACACTGTAAATTATATTTCCTTTTAAAGGGGACGTGTCTTTTTTATGCCTTCGGCCTGCCTGCTGCATATTAAACATGACGGGATGGAAGAAGAAACTCTGCCTGGTTTAACTTTTAATGGGATGTGTGTCTCTAGACGTATTTATTTCCCCCACGCTCACTGGCAGAGCCACCTCCGGCTGGCTAGGGGAGGATGAGCGGCTGTGCATTTAGCCAGCGGTGCCTCTGGTTGGGAGGAAGGGGGGGGAGGAAGGGGGCATTGGAGGAAGGGGGAAGGGGAGAGGAGGGAAGGAAGGAAGGAAGGAAGGAAGGAAGGAAGGAGAGGGAGGGAGGGAGGGAGGGAGGGGAAGGGAAGGGTTTGAAAGATGAATCAGGAATGATCTAATCCTAGCGTTTATAATATCCAGTAGTGAGCAAGTTGGAATTTGCAAGTAAGAACAGCTCCTGGTAGAGCATCAGTTCCAGAAATGCTGCTTTTCAAATAGCTAATACTTAAAGCCATTGTGCACACAGGGGATCAGCTCGTGGCTCCCTGCATCTCTTTTTCTTTCAACCTCCTTCCCTTGCTTCCTCCCTCCCTCCCTCTTTCTCTCCCTCTCGCTCTCTCTCTCAGCCATTCCGTTGTGTCTCCCAAACTGGGTGCCGGCCTGTTTTCACCTTTGATGCATGTTGCATTTATGGTTTGCTCCTGCTGACTTGAAGGAAACAGGCCCACGTCCGGGTGTTTTCCTGACAAAGCCACACATGCCTGACCCCACTTGTTCCTCTCTCCCACCCCACCCCTTGATCTCCTTCCCCTCCCTCCCCTCCCCCCAAAGTAAGAAAGGCGAGAAAAGGTGGCCATGCCGCCACCACCACCTCACGGGGCCCTCCTTAAGCCTCCTCCGCTGTTGTGGGGACTCTAATTCCCCAAGCTTGACCTCTCCTGCCCCTTCTTTCCATATCTATCTTTGTGCTGGGAGCTTTTTATATTTTAATTTGCTTTTGAATGTCCTACAAAATTAATGGTATACTTTCCTCTCTCTTTGGGCTATTGTGTGCCGTACAGTCCTGTCGAGGCCCCGTGGTGTTTTCCGATAGCGCCGTTACCGTGGAAATGAATGGCCGCAGTGCTTTTCCCCATCCATATTCTCCCGTTTTAATTGTTGACAGTAAAAAGCATTTAAATGCTCTAAATGTGTAATCATCTTCTAGAGAAGGGAAAAGGGAGGGAAAAACATTAAAATGTCAAGCCCGTGAATAAGTCTACCCCTTTCCTACTTCTGGGATTGCCTCTCCCTTCTTCCAGCCCACACCCCACACCCCAAATGCCTCTGGGGCTGGATGTTATTTGGGGGTGGCTTCTCCCCACATTCCTTTCCTTTCCGTGCCTGAAGGCTCCAAGGGCAAAATGCGTCTTCAAAACAAGGAATTGCCATTTTCACAAGCGGTCCAATTTGTCCAGTTCCGGATAGGACAAGCGATGGAAAAACGGTTGTTCTTAAGATTCCCCCAAAATAAGCAAGTGGTGCCCCCCACACACGCACACACACAGACGCAAAGAGATTCAGTGCAAATGGACTACACGATTTACAGTTTGGACCAGTTTTAAAAGCTCCACTGCTGGCTTCTAGCCTTCATTTGTGAGCCTCTATAAGATTTCCTGCCTGAGCAGGGGGCTGGACTAGAAGATCTCCAAGGTCCCTTCCAACTCTGTTGTTCTGTTAAAACAGGAACATTTGCTGAAATTGGGCTGGGGGTTCAGAGGTAGAAGGATGTGTTGGGGCTGATCCTGGGACAGCCATCTCTCCAGCACACTGCACGCCGTCTAAGATTTAATCAAGTCCTGAGCGGGTCTCCGGGTGTTGGCGGATCAGGAAGCATGAAAGCAGCCGAGTCCCCCAAAGTCAAAATGGCAGCTTGCAAAGGCAAGATGGACGCACCGGCCTTTGAGTTGGGGCCTTCCAGCCACCATCTTGACTTGCTGGCCATCATCCCTGCCTCAGTGAATATTGATACTTTGAGGAAAAGCCAAAGAAGCTACAGTAGGAAGATGAGGCCAGTCAAAAGGAAAGAAAAGAAAAGCAGTCTCAGCACCACAAACCATTCAAACAAATGAATTCAACGAGCAGAAGAAATACTTGGAAAGAAATGATAAGAGCCTCGATAAGACAAAGATGGAAAAACAGAAATGGCCGGGGCATTTCTGCTGCTGCTTAGTCCCATATCTGGAATGAATGTATTTTGGAGGGAGGGTTTTTCTTCAAAATTATAGATTTGGCTGTGGGAATTAGCCACGTGGCAGACTGAGCGGCTGCCGGGGGGAACAATGGTGCGAAGGGTGTTGTGCCAGCAGTTGGCAAGGCTGCCAAAGACTAGACAAACAGCCTTGGCAGTTGCCACGAACTGGGTCAGGCCCCCACCTCACCTCCACACACGGATTTGGCTCAGGAAAACCTCTTTATTTCCTGGCCCCGTGCCAGCCAGCCCCTCCAGGCTCTCTCTCTGCTGAACATCTGCCAAAGTTGGCCAGAAGGAACGGTGGGGAAAGGACGGTGCCCTTTGTCCCCTTCTTAAGACTCAGGCTGCTGGAAAACCAGCCCTCTGTCTCACAGCCGTCCTGCTTCCCACTCGCCTACAAAATTTTGCAAATAAAATAAGATTTGGACGCTCTTACTATATTTCATCACTGCAAAGCATTTGGGGACAAGAGGACTGTATAGTATCAGCCAAAGAGATGTGATTGATGGAGAGATTCTTGCAATGGACTTGTTTATTTTTATTTATTTAAGACATTTACATAGCCACCCATTTTTCAGCCAATCCTGGATGGCTCCCAGTTCTTCAGACATGGGGGAGAAATACTTAGGAAGATTTTGACCAGGCTCTGGGCAGGAGTCCCAGGGTCTGTGAACCCGAATGAGAAAAAAATTACTAACTCTATTTTGACTAACCTTTAACCTAAACTTGGATTTTATTCACTATTGTATGCAGGCCTCTTGACTCCAAAAATGTTGGATAACTTCAATAAATCTCACTGTCTCAAATGACCTCAAATCCTAAAAAGGAATATTGTATTCCTATTCCTTCCATGACTTAATAGAGAAGCGTGTATATTGCCTATTTGTTAAAATTTGGATAACTGTACTTTACACAACTGTAATACAACCTCTATCTGTGCTTTTTATGCCTTTAAAGACATGTTTCTAAAGAGAGTTCCGAGATTTCCCCAGACTCTCAAAGGGGTCCACGGCACCAATGATGGTCCAGGGACTTGGCTACCCCTCCTCCGGTGGTCTGGCAGAGGCAAAGCTTAGCAGTTGGTATATAACTATACCAACAGAAAACAAAGTGTTATCTAGGTGGGAGCAAAAGACTTTGTTTGAGGTATTGGCAGTGGGGCCAGGAATTAAGAGCAATTTGGGACAAAAATATGTTTCTTGCAAACTCCATGAAAATACAGCTTGATCTTTGCCTGACGCAAAACAGCCCTTTTGGCAAGAGAATCCCTTTCTATCTGCTTTGGCCCGTCTCCTCTTTCTCCTGAGAAGGAAGAGATGCTGAGCCTGTCAAGTCCCCCCTTGGAGGTCTCCCTGACCCTCCCAGCAGCAGCTGAAGACATGGAGCTGGGCTAGAAGAACCTTTGCAAGGTGGTGGCACCTCAGGGAGCTTCCAGTTGGGGCGGCAGCCCTGTGCCTCCCCCGGCCAGGCCTGCTTTGCAGCCAAGCCCGAGGTGCTCCTTTAGGCCGAGCATATGTGCCACATAGCCAGACCTGTTTACCCCCTCCCCACTTTGCGCTCCCCAGCGCTCCTCTGGAGTAGGTGGCACCAAAATTAAAGTGGCAGGGAGGGGGTTGCACTTCTGGCAGGTGATTCCTTGCATCATGCAGACTCAAAAGATGGTTTCTTTCAAGAACCACCTTGTGTGTTGTCTGAATGCAACAACTCAGTCTCGTGATGGTTGGTCTTTGCAAAACAGGGGGTACAATGGCCTGGTTTGACTTGCTGGAAATCTGCAGCTGACCTGCCTTGCCAGAGAAGGGGTCCCTCTGAAAGGATCCCCTGCAGATGCAGGGCGGTTGCTCTGTGTGCCCAGCGGGACTCCCACCACATCTGGAGGGCTCCCCAAAAGCCTTGCTGTGGGCCCCAGCTGGACACCTTGCTGCCTCAGCCCCTGGACAAAGAAGGGGACTGGTCCAGCCCCACCAAGACAGGATCCCTGCCTCTTGGAAGTAGATCTCGGGAATCTGCTGTTCTCCCCCAGAGCGAGCTGGATGGTCTTGGGTGGTGCCATCGCTGTCTACCCAGTTGGGTGGAAAACCAGATTTTGTTTGGGGGACAGAATTATTTTGTATTGCGCAATGGCTGTAGAAGCAGGTTCAGCACACACAATGCTTCTTTCTGCCCCTCCCCCCGTGGGGGGGCAATTAGTTCCACAAATGAGGATCCTGGGGTGCCTCTGTGGATTTGTTCCAGCCCTGCGCACCGGCCCGGCGGCATTGTCTGGCTTTGCTCTCCTGCTGGCAACCTTTATCTTGGCCTCAGCGGGTGCAACTTACAGGAGAGCTCTCTGGTCAGCGGCTGGGGGCCGCTTTGCCACAGCTGGCCGAGGTGCTCAGGCCCTCGGACCCCTGACCTTTGCCCCCAGCCCTGCTGACATTTTGAAAGTGACAGCCCCGAGGCCTTCATACTGCCTTCATACTTCAGGGGATTTAGTCTTGGTGGGTGCCTCCCCCCTTTTGTTGCCAGAAGTGGCAGGGTTGGGAACTCCAGCGAGGCTTGGCCAGGCTGCGTGTGGGGCTGGGGAGGGAGCTCGTCCCCCCCTCCCCAGGCGGGAAGCAGATAAGAGGGATTCTGCCCCACATCAAGAGCGGAGGCTTCTCTTAAAGCGTGTTTTTCATTCTTTGCCTCATTAATTCATTGCCAGGCACAGTCTTTGCCTGCCACTGGCAGGGCTCGACAGAGATCGGATAATTCCTGCTCCCCCCCCCCCCGCTTGGCGATGGGGGCGTCCGCAAACCAACAGGTGCGTTCAGGAGCTGCACTTTTCAGACTCGCTCAGGGAAGAAAGAGCAGTTGCCCACTTGCTCCTGTTGTCTTGGCTATGAAAGCCTACATCTGCGGGGTCCTCGGTGCTCTCCGAACTGGCGGTTTTCTTGCAGACCTTTCACTGCCCAACTAGGGAACATTATCAGTGTTAGCAGGGAGGGGAGTTTGAGTAGTAGAGGAGAAGGGGCAGAAGGAGAAGAGGAAGGAGGAGGAGAACTGTGGGTTCTCTGGGTCTGAACCTGGCTGTTTCCTTGCAGAACTTTCATTGGGCAACTAGGGAACACCGTCAGTGCTGGAAGCCTGTATCTGGAAGGTTGTTTGCCCGCAACCCATCCAGCCGGTGGACCACATTAATAAGTCTGGAGCTAAGGAATGGGGATGGGGGTGCATCCCAAAGAGGGACTCATGGATGGCGTTTCTTGTGGTGCAAATGGCATTTATCTCCTTCCTTTTGAAGCCTCTCTGATGCAAGGTGTAAAAATAAAAAATTGAAACTATTGCGTGAAAGGGGTGCTTCCAGAGAAAGAAGGGGGACGAGGGCAGAAGAATGAACCAGCCCAGGGCTGCTCTGGTCAACTTAGCTTCTTTTGCATCCTCTTAAGATGCAGACGGACAGCCGTCTCCCCAGAGTGAGCTGCTGTGGGGCTGGGGGGGGGAGGAGGCAGGTGTGTGCTTGGATTAAAAAAACGGCTGTTGGCAAAACACTTTGGAGGGGATGCAGAGAAGGGGCTGCATGATGCCAGCAGCTCTGTTGGCTTGGAAGCTCTTGGTTTACACCAGTGGGACTCAAACCTCATCTTGGTTCAGGGCTGGCTCGTCCCCCCTCTCCTGGCACCGGTAGTCCTTAACTCACAACTGTTAGTTTAGCGTCTGTTCGAACCTACCGCAATAGCAAAATGGTCACTTACGGCCTGCCCTCGCACTTACAACCACCACAGTCATGGGATCAAAGTTTGAACGCTTGGCACCGTATTTTCCACCGGTGCAGCGTTCCTGGGTCATGTGACTGCCAGCTGTGACCTTCCCAGGCGGCTTCCAAGAAGCAAAGTCAATGGTAGAAACTGGATTTGCTTAAGGATCAAGTGATTCACTTAACAACAGTGGCATGGAAAAAGTTGCAAAAATCGGGGCCAACTCACTTTAACAGCCAGCTCACTTAGCCATTAAAACTCTGGTCCCCATCGTGGCCATAAGTCAAAGACCACCTGTGGGTCTTCCTTGCAGCATCTCACAAACCTCTTAATTTTGAAATGTCTTGAATAAAAGTTGATTATTGATAAAGGTCTTTAACTACGTGATGTAGAGCCTCTGGGGTCATTCCTCCATGGGGTTGGTACAACTCAAAGTCTGGGGGCACACAGCACACTAAGCTCGGCTAACGTGAACAGAGTTGGATATTCTGTGGGCATCCAGACGTTGCTTTAGGACTTTTTATGAACCAGGCCATTTGTCATGCCGTGTGAGGATGACCTGGAGAAGGCTGGGCAAGGCAGGCTGCCAAGGGAATGGTCAGATGATAATAATAATAATAATAATAATAATAATAATAATAATGATGATGATGATGATGATGATGATGATGGTGGTGGTGGTGGTGGTGATGATATTGGAAGGGACTTTGGAGGTCATCTAGTCCAACTCCCTGCTCAGGCAGGAAACCTTATACCATTTCAGGCGAATGGCTATCCAGTCTCTTCTTAAAAACCTCCAGTGTTGGAGCATTTAGCACTTCTGGAGGCAAGTTGTTCCACTGGTTAGTTGTTCTAACTGTCAGGAAGTTTCTCCTTAGTTCTAGGTTGCTTCTCTCCTTGATGAGTTTCCACCTGTTGCTTCTTGTCCTGCCTTCTGGTGCTTTGGAGAATAGCTTGGCTCCCTCTTCTTTGGGGCAGCCCCTGAGATATTGGAACACTGCTATCATGTCACCCCTCGCTCTTCTCTTCATTAAACTAGACATACCCAATTCCAGCAACCGTTCCCTATATATTTTAGCCTCCAGTCCCCAATCATCTTTGTTGCCCTTCTCTGTACTCTTTCCAGAGTCTCTACATCTTTTTTACATCGTGGTGACCAAAACACCACGAGACAGCATGAGCCACAGCTGGACAGTGGGCAGGGCCAGGGGCTCAGAAGAGACCCTCCCTAATTCCTCACAGTGTAAAGGAAGCACCAGGAGATTTGGACTTTCAGACTTGTGAAATTCTGTTAAAGCAGCCATGCAATAAAGTAGAATTAGCTTATTCCTGCTTTGCCCATTTGACACCCTTTCAGTGAGCCAGATTATACCCTACAGGGTGGAGGGTATAATCTGTAGCAGTGTTCCAATATTTGAGGGGCTGCCCCCCAAAAAGGAGGGGGTCAACTTAATTTCCAAAGCACCAAAAGGCAAGGCAAGAAATAACGGATGGAAACTAATCAAGGAGGAAAGCAACCTGGAACTAAGGAGACACTTCCTAACAGAACAACTAACCAGTGGAACAGCCTGCCTCCAGAAATTGTCGCTGCTCCAACCCTGGAAGTCTTTAAGAGGAGACTGGACAACCACTCTTCTGAAATGGTGGTGGGTCTCCTGGTTGATCAGGGGTTGGACTAGAAGACCTCCAAAGTCCCTTCCAGCTCTAGTCCGAGTCTGATTGAGGGCCATCGTATCTTCCACGAAGAGGACAACTGTCCTTTAATCAATCCAGCATGGATGCCTGGAACCCCTGCTTGTCTGTCTCCTGGCCTTGGAGAGGTTGAGAAATGCAGAGGCCGCTTCCTACATGTGGGAGAGAAGTAGCCTCAGTGTCCTCACATTTGTCCTCTAGCCCCCCTTTCCCCCCACCCGAAATCACTGGCACTGGCACGCCCACTGTTTTACAAATTGCCACCCTAAAAAAGCCTGTGTCTATTTAGAGATCCCTCTCCACGATGAAGTTGGCGTTTGCCACACAAGTTAATGAGAGCTTTGCGCCGGGAAGGTGTGCGCACCTGGGACCGGCTCCAGATGGGCCCCTCCCCTCCGGGGTCTAATTGGGGCGGAAGCCAGTGCAGGTGTGAACAGAGAGGCTGCATTGCTGGCACCCCAGTTGGATTGGCTCCCAAGGCACGTGGCTGTGTCGGAGAGAGAGGAATGATCTGGGCTTTTATCAGCATCAGGAAGTATTTATCACAGACCTGTGCCTGCCAAAAGCTCTGCCGACAACTGAGGCTTGTGTGGCTTCGTAAGCGGCTCTGTGCAAAGACCCAGAAGAGAAGGAGCAGCCGCGGCCCCCAGGACCCCCATTTCTCAGCACCCCTGGCTTTTGTGGGGGGGTGTCTTCAACTTCCCCGGGATCTCAGGTTGGCCTGTCTTGGAAGCCCACTTGGGACCTTTGGCATACCAAACATACCTTAATGTGTTTTATACATTTTTTTAAGGCTCCGGGCTAGAAACCAGGAGTCAGCGAGTTCTAGTTCCAGTCTCAGGAACAAAAGCCACTGACTTTGGGCCAGTCAGTCTCTCTCTCAGCCCAACTGACCTCACAGGGTTGTTGTTGTTGTGGGGAAAATAGGAGGAGGAAGGAGTACTAGCAGTGTTCGCCGCCTTATGTTGTTTCTAAAAATAATAAAGGCAGGATATAAATTAAATGAATACAGAGAAGAGTAACAAAGATGATTAAGGGGCCAGAGGCTAAAAGATATAAAGAACGGTTGCAGGAATTAGGTAAGTCTAGTTTAGAGAAAAGAAGGACTAGCGGGGACAGGATAGCAATCTTTCAAAATTTGAGCATCTGTCACAAAGAAGAGGCAGTCAAGCTAGTCTACCATTGGAAGCCACTACCAAGCCACTGCATTTTCCAAACCATGGCTTATGGTCTACGTCTGATGATTGAAGGCAGCCTAGTTTAACGAAAAGAAGGGTGACATGATAGCAGCCTTCCAATATTTGAGGGGCTGCCACAAAGAAGAGGGAGTCAAGCTATTCTCCAAAGGCAGAAGCAACGGATAGAAACTCATCAAGGAGAGAAGCAACCTGGAACTAAGGAGAAATTTCCTGACAGTTAGAAAAATTAACCAGTGGAACAACCTGCCTCCAGAAGCAGTGAATGTTCCAACACTGGAAGTTTTTAAGAAGAGACTGGACAGCCATTTGCCTGAAATGGTATAGAGTTTCCTGCCTGAGCAGGAGGTTGGACTAGATGACCTCCAAGGTTCCTTCCCACTCTGTTATTCTGAGTTAATCTCCATTGTTTTATATGACCATGCTGTAATGGCCAGAAGGTGGTTGTAACATTCTTTGTCTGTGCCCAACCAAGTTAGAAGTGCATGAGAAATAAAAGCCCCACAACTGAGCATGACAGGGGTCTTCAGGTTGCCTACAAAAGCCACCCTGAGATTACGCCTGCCTGGCTGCAAATGAAACTGTCGCGGCTTGTCCCCCAACACAGCCCCTCTTCCCATCCAAACCTCGCCGATAAGAAGGAGGCAAAATCCACTTTTCTCAGCTTCTTCCTCTCCTTGGGTCACCCACTGCGTTGTCCTCTCTCAGAAACCAAATTCCACCTCACAAGTGGAAAACTGAGAGTAGAAATGCTGCAAGGCTTCATGAGGCAGAGACGTTTGGAGTGCCAGTCCCCCCCCCTCCCAATGGTTTTCTTTCATTGGATGCCACGAAAATTGGTTTCAAAATGTGTTGCCAATATTTTTTCAGAGGGGGGGATCTTTTCTGGACCAAAAGGACATTACTCAGTGGCAGCTCTGCCCTTGGACACCTTCCTGGAGTGACCCCATTCGGCATGGAGCCATAGTTAGCCTTTGTGATGAAGGCAGTTGGCGTTGCTCCCCCATCCTCGTTTCCTCGCAAACATAATCATGGACAGTTCATTTCTGGCATGCAAATGAAGTCACAATTGCTTCTCATTTTCTTTTCCCTTCCCCCCAACCCGCCTTTCATTCTTTAAAGGCAGCGCAGATTCGTGACTACCTTGTAATGTTGTGCCGCTGCTAATGAATTGCTAATATAATTTTCTAGATAATTTTATTTTCCACCTTTCTCCAAAAGAGCCTTCAGAAAGCCGCCGTTTGCTCCCTTTATTCTTGCCGGGGTGACGTGATTTTTACTGTTTCGTACGGTTCAAAATACTCAACTGTGCATCAAGTAATAAGAGAAATGGGTCTTGTGGTGCAAAAGATCACAGCGGGTGTTTCGTGCTGTATTGGCCCTGTGTAACGATTGAAATGGGGGCGGAAGAGATTTGTCACCTCCATGGACGCAGAGCGGAGAAGCAAGAGACTAAAGTCCAAATGTTGACCCTCACCCTTCTAGTGACTGAACACGTCCAGACACCCCTGCACGATTTGTGTGGAAGCTGTTGGAGGTTGTGCTGAGCTAGCAGTGCGGATGAGGGATGCTTCCGTCTGATCTGGCTTCACATGCGTGTGTCTCAAAAGACGGATCAGAAGGGACACAATCAGGTGTTCAGGTGGCATTGGGTCTTTCCCAGCTGTGAAAATGTTTCCAACTGAGTTGGGGTTTTTTTCCTGCTTCAAAGAGAAAAGCATCGTCCGAAGCTGCCCATATTGCTCAGGAAGACCCCATAAATGTCCTTGATTCCCCCAAACCGTGGAGACCAAGATGGGTCCTGCCCACCCACCCCAGAAAGTTAATTTTCAGAATATTTGGGATTTCAGGTTTTGAGAGCCATGTCCTGATTCTTTTGGAGTTAAATGCGGAAGTTTTTCCAGCAGTGGTTATTGTTATTTTTTTAAAAAACTTACATTTCCCAAATAATCTCTGGTTTGCCCCTGGATATATGGGAAGCCCATTAGAGAAACCATCTCTTCTCAATTTCAGATGGTGAAATTACACATCTACCCTATGAATATACTTGCATTTCTTATTTTCCGTCTCTCTTTAATTTACCTACTATTTCATTTTATATTATTCTGTTCTAATTTGCTCCCTAACTAGTATAATAATCAGGTTTCATTAGAGAAGGGAAGAGGAATGTTTAGTTAATAAGTTCCTTTGATTGTTGCCTTTGATAGAATTCAGTATATTAAAAGTCACAACCTTCACTGCTATAGTCTTCTTGCAAGGAAGTTGTGTTGTGAAAAATTATTTGTATTACATGCTATAAAACAGATAGGTAGGCAAGTAGATAGGTAGGTAGGGGGTGGGAGGATGGATGGATGGATGGACACAAAGACAAATAAATAAAGAGATGAAAACTCTGAATGCTGAATGTCCTCTTGAGTCAAGTTTGCATAATTTCATTTCTCCCACGAGGGGAACAGGCCATGTTCTCTGCATGTTGTGTGAAGGTCAACCATGGAGAGAAAAGGTTCTTTAGTGACAGAAACTCTTTTTTCACAGATTTGTGAAAACCTGCCTGGTCCATGCATAATTCTTATCCTTTTCCCAGATCATCAAAATTAGAAGAAATTATGAAGTTAGGTAATGATTGAAAGCCAACTTTTGCAAAGTCTTCCTGATTGGCGTTGCTGTTCAATCCAGGTAGCAATTACCGAAGGTTGTGACCGATGGACATGTTGGCAGCTGTCTCTCTTTCCCTGACCATTCACAAAGAGTTGTCCATGTCAGAGATACAGGAAAGAGAAGCCTGAGGATACAGGGCTTCTGCCCACCTGGCCAGGTATTTCTTCTGGAGGTGACCTTCCATTTCCTCTTCCCCCAGGCTCAGACATGGCCGTCTTCTGCCTGCTCTGCGGGAAACGCTTCCAAACGCAGACAGCCCTGCAGCAGCACATGGAAGTGCATGCTGGCGTGCGAAGCTACATCTGCAGCGAGTGCAACCGCACATTCCCCAGCCACACGGCCCTCAAAAGGCACCTACGTTCGCATACAGGTAAGCAGGGTGGGCTGCCTGGGAAATGTGCCCGGACAGTGATGGGCAGGGAATTTGCAGGGCTGCAGACTGTGCGTGAGGGTGAGGTTTAGCCATCTGGCTCAGATGAGCAGCACAGGGCGCATCGTGGCTCCACCAGTGCTTCTCCTTCAAATATACCTTTAGGGCTAGGGAATTCTGGGAGTTGCAGTCCACGCATCTTAAAGTTGCCAAGGTTGAGGAACATTGCTTTGGCCAGTCCTCACTTCCCACAAAAGTGAAGGGCTGGTGCTTGCTTGGAAGTGGGGCAGGCTGCTCATTTGACCCATTGGTGTTCATCCTTCCTGCTCACCTCCTTGCTGCAAATAATACAGAAAGACCACCCCAGACCTTAAACGTTCAGATGCTGTTGATGGGTGCTTCATTTGAGTGGGTCCTTGGCAATCTGTCCTCGGAAGACACTGTCCCAGAATATATCGGGATGCTGTGAGCTTTTAAAAACTATGTGATTTCAAGGAATAGAATCTATTTGTTCATTCTCAGCTCCAACTTCCTGGACAAGGATCAGATAAGATTTGAGCCATTGTGAATTGTGTCTTTGCATTATGCACGTTCGAGGGCACCGTCCAGGAGATGCCACAGCTGCTGCGGCACCAGCGGGCATGGCTTGGCTGAGCCTAATCATAACAGATGCACCAGCCAGTTTTAGCACAAATCACATTTGTGTGTGTGTGTGTGTGTGTGTGAGAGAGAGAGAGAGAGAGAGAGAGAGAAAATGAGAGAGAGGGGAGGGAGGGAGGGAAGGAAAAAGAAAGAAAAAAGAAAGAGAGAAAGACAAAGAAAAGAGAGGAGAGAGAATGAGAGGGGTGGGAGGGAAGGAAGGGAAGGAAGGAAGGAAGGAAGGAAGGAAGGAAGGAAGGAAGGAAGGAAGGAAGGAAGGAAGGAAGGAGGAGAGAGAGAGTGTGTTATGGGTATGATGTTCTGGATTGCTGTCCTCTAACTACTGAAAGCAGTCTTAGGGCTCACTGCACCTGTTGGACTGCAACTCCCTTTGCCTTCGGTTGCCCTTTGCCCTCTGCAAAAAGCCTCATGTGGGCTGATTCCTCTTCCGTCTCCTCCAGCCCTGTTTGCTTTCAAAGGGCCATCCTGAGCCTCAGCAGCTGCGTTTGGGGCCCAAGCCAGGCCTCATCCTGGCGCTGACAGATCCCTGATTCACTTGGCTAGTTGGGTAATAAAACCAGGTTGCTGCACCAGTGAGGTGGTGGGTTCCCGGTTTGAGGATTGGCTGCCTCCCTGGCTAACAAGTCCACCAGGTAACAAGAGATTGGGGGGGAGACTGGGTCCCAGGTGCAGCCCACCAGCCAGAGGGGGCTATAATTAGTCCTGCTTGTCCTGGACTTAATGTCAACCTCATTAAGTGGCCTTGCAAAGTGAATCAACGAGCCATAAATTGGATCTTTTTTTAAATGGAAAAACAAAAGGACCAACAATCAGGGGTTTGTGTACAGTAGACAAAGAATCCGCCCCGTCTTCCGGCTTCTGAGAAGCTTGTCAGGCCAGCTGTTCTTGGCTAGACCAGGAGAGGCCAGATTTAAACCTACTAACCCTGGCTTGGCATGCTCCGCTGAATTTCCCAAAGAGGCTTCTGCGAGATATTAGCCCCTGGTTGAGCCTCGGGAGCCTATTCTAAATAAGCACAAGCTGGGAATGAAAGATATTTCTGAGCACTTTGAAAAGCTCCACACCCAAGGCCGGCGGTGGGAAGAGGTGACTCCGGTGGCAGCTGAGCACCATCAAGGCTCAGAATGGCTTCCTCTGAAAAATTAATTTGACAGATCTGTTGTCACTCCCAACAGAGATGCAAAGAGGGGGCTGTTGCTGTATGGAGAGTTTGTGTCTGTCTGGTTGTGTGTGTGTGTGTGTGTGTCTTTCCTCTTCTCTCCAGGAATAAGAAGTTTAAGAGCACAAAAAGTGTTGAAAGAAGGGAAAGGCAGCAGCAGAGGCAGTGACCATAGAAGGTGGTTTAAAAAAGCCAAGACGATGGATGCCCTGTGTGATATCCAAACAGTAAAACCAGGGTGGAGTTCCCATCCCACGACTGCAGCCTCCATCTTGACTTTTCTGACCTCACCCTGTGGACACCCCTCAACAGAAGCAGAATTCCAGAGTCTTTGCAGCCACACGGAATCAGGTGTGCCTGCTCCTGGAAAGTCAGTTGAAGCCATTCCCATTTTACAAGTCAAAGGAAGAATTTCTAGCCACGGGGGAACCAACACTTGGCCTTTGGAACAAACCCAAGAGATTTCCTGGGTCAGCTCCAGAACCAACGTCTTCTCCCCTTCTGCAAACTAGTTTTTGTTTGGTATCAGAAATGGAGAAACAGAGCAGCTTTTTCAGAAGCTGGGAGGAGGAGGAGGAGGAGGAGGAAACAAATCAGAGGGTCCCGATTTAGAAGAATTTGTGGGGAAGGGGGAGTTGGGAAGCAGCAGGAGGGAGGGCAGAAAGGGAGCAGAATATCCTGGGCCCGAGGAAGTGGAGGCAGCCGCCTGCGAGTCTATAACAAGGAGGAGAATTTATGCTCAGGCACGAGTTGGGTTTGACATGGGGATAATGAAAAAGCGTAGGTCATTGTGGATGACTTAAGCTTTCAGCAGCGGAGGAAAATGTATGAAATGGGAGCAGCATTACACGCTTGGCGGCTCCGCGCATCTGCAGTGGGACAAGTGAAATACAGTGGGGCCATTCTTTACCATAAACTTGTGGCCATCGGATTTGCCGAGCCTGGAGAAGATTGTAATTACACTGACAAGACAAATCAGCAATATTTAAATATTCATGAACAAAGTCTGGGGTGATCAATCTATCTTTATTGTCCTTCCATTCGGCTTCTGTAATAAATATTTTTTAAAAGTGAGGGAATAGGAGCTGAAGCTGCTCCCTCCCTGCTTGTCCTCCCCCCCCCCCAAGAAGGGGTCCTGAGATTTGGAAGGGAGAGATTGGTGGGGATCTTCTCAGCCGCGATCACCAGAAATTAGCTGAAGGGGTGAACAGTTCACTGAGAAGGTCTCCTGGGCAGCTGTTTGGATGGAGAGCAGCAGAAAACACAGAAAGAACCAACATTCCTGGGTGAAAAAGCTTTCCATATTCCGCAACCTGTTGACTAGTTACTCCAGAAATAAGGTCTGACTCAAGAAGAAGACAAGTCACTCCCTGAGGTGGCCCAGAATTTTATTTTTTTTACCTCGTGCTTCCATCCCACAATTCTTTGGATACCACCTTGTACTGAAAGGCCTACTAAAGCACATCTCCATTCCACTTGGAGATCCCTAGTCCTCGCGATCAGATACTCCAACAGGACCACAGTAAGCCATCCTGGCTTCTGAACCTTCAGGGTAGATCTAATTTTTCACCCCTTTTTTGTTATATTGTTATAAATCTTGAGATTTATTCTTTCATCACAGTGATGTTTTTACAACATTAATTGAATATTATTGGCATTCTGTTATTTCGATAACTTAGATTGTTGCAGATAAAGAAGGGGGAAAAACTACACTATCCATATTAGTTGCAATTTAGGATGTCAATATTACAAAATTATTTTGTCTTTTCTACCCGTAGTTGAGTATAACATTGAATAAAGAACCACTGCAAATTGCTTCTAAGTATTCATTGCACAGTAAAGAATTCAATTGTAAGCTAATTACTTAGTATTACGGTCTGAGGGGTCCTTGGTGTTCTCTGAGCTTGGTTGTTTTCTTGCAGACGTTTCATTACCCAAACTAGGCAACATCATCAGTAATACAGTCCCTAGCACTCATTTCAAACCTTTACATTCTCCTTTATTAGTATGGAAGTCTACAGGTGTTGCATGTGTGTATGAAGCAAATTTAATAGAATTCCAAAATTGGGGGTGGGGAGGACAAATGAAATTTAAAAAAAAACATTTCACCTCTGAGAAGAACCCTAACCTTCTGGGTTCCTTGGGAAGAGGTGGCTTGTTTCCACTTTACCCACAAGAGTGATCAAGCCCACCTTTTCGGTCTCCACCATAGACTCACCTCATTAGCAACATGCTGAGGTCTCTGCACATCTCTAGACTCCTCACCACTTCTACAGTTGGCAAGGCCTTTTCTAGATAGGCTTCTCAGCCATAAAAGGAGGTTTTCTTGGTAGCCATTCTGCTTTCCTATAGGCCCTAGGTTTCAAGCCCAGGAAGGCTCCCCTCATAAGCATGGCAACTTCAGAAAGCTCATTGGGACAAATTTTGCTATGGTCCTTCTGGAAGATTTCTAGACTCGGTTCCAGAAGATCAAGGTTGAAACCCTCTTGAAGATTATCTTACTCCTCGTTAACCAAAGTTGTTTGGGGATTGTAGAAGATTGAAATCTGCCCTATAGAGTGAGGGAGTGGGTCAGTTCTTCAGTCTTCGGGAACCATTCCACTGGACTAGAGGTTCTTCTAGGTGGAGTCCCATGGTCCAATGCGATAGGTAGATGAGGATTCAGGCTTTATAAATGGGCATTGAAAGTTTCTGCATCCACCGACACACATTTATGGAGATGGGCAAGGAAGAGACTAACTTTGAAATGTCAGGAAAGAGCCTTTGAGGCATGTCCTTCTCTTTCCACTTGGTCATCCTGACTCAAGCTTTTGGGCACTGAGGATCGATGGGCCAAGATCTCTCTTCCTTTGCTTCTGTCAGAGGTGGTAGAAGTTTCCCCTTTGCTGGACTCTCCTTTCTCTTGCCAAGATTGCCAACATGACCCTTGGAGGCACGTCCTCCACTAAATGATAGCTTAGAACCTCCTGACCACCCTAGAGGTCAGTTGACCGTCTCCAGCCTCCTTTGCGGCCTTGCTGAAGCCACCGGCCTGCCCTTTGTGTGCCCGGGGCTTGCGTCTTGTGGGCAAGCGTGGACTTGGTCTCTTGGCCCACAGATGGCTTCTCTCTGACCCTACTGTCTTGGCTGCAGGCGACCATCCGTACGAGTGTGAATTCTGCGGGAGCTGTTTCCGAGACGAGAGCACTTTGAAAGGACACAAGCGCATCCACACCGGGGAGAAGCCCTACGAATGCAACGGCTGCGGGAAGAAGTTCAGCCTGAAGCATCAGCTGGAAACCCACTACAGGGTCCACACGGGTAAGTGGACGCCCAGCCCACAGGAGGCAGTTTTTCCTCCGGCAGCTTGTAGATCACAGCGTTGGGCGCTGGCGGCCTGCAGCTTTTGTAAATAGCAGATCAATATTTAGATTGCTTTTTCTGTTCATTACTTCATTATTCGCTCTGCCTGGGCATGGAATGGGTATTGATACTGAGGAAAACCGAGGCTGTTAATTACTGCACTGAAGGAAGCCTCCTCGGCTTTCGACCGCAGCTGCTGCCTGCAGTGTCTGGAGGGGCTTCCTAAGAGGACCACCAGCCCAGGTGGCTCTTGCCGGGGAAGCTGGCCACGGGATTAACCCCTGACTGGTCAGCGTAAGGAAGGCCCAAGACCAGGTGGCCATTCTCACTCTGAAGGCCACTTCCCTAGCTCGGGGGGGGGGTCCAGGGAAAAGGGTTCCCTGAGCGTGGTTGCAATAACTTGAAACATTCCCCCTCCATGGTTCTCTCCCCCTCCTCCTCCTCCCCCCCTTTCCGCTTTCCTCTCTTATTTCTCCTTCCCCTACTTCTCCTCCTCTTCTTTCCTTCCTCCTCCTTCTCCTGCTCTCCCTCCTCCTCCTCCTCCTCTTTTCTCTCTCCTTTCTTCTTCCCCTTCTCCTCCTCCTCCTCCTCCTCCTCCTCCTTCTTTTCCTCCTCTTCCTCTTTTCTCTCTCCCCCTTTCCCCTTCTCCTCCCCCCCTTCCTCCCTCTCCCACTCTGCAGGCGAGAAGCCGTTCGAGTGCAAACTCTGCCACCAGCGGTCCCGAGATTACTCCGCCATGATCAAGCATCTCAGGACCCACAACGGAGCCTCCCCCTACCAGTGCACCATCTGCCTGGAATACTGCCCCAGCCTTTCCGCCATGCAGAAACACATGAAAGGCCACAAGCCGGAGGAGATTCCAGCCGACTGGAGGATAGAGAAGACCTATCTCTACCTGTGCTACGTCTGATGGGACACGTGGAGGAAAGAAACTGGAAAGGACAGGAGAGAATCCACCCCCTCAATCGCTCCCTTTCCTTTTCCTTTTCCCCACCCCAATTTATTTCCTTACTTTGCTTTTGGTTCTATTCACCCAGGATTTGCTGGCCCCTTCTTTCCCAGCTTCCATCGTCCTTAAGGTTGCAAGGAGCGAGTGGGGCAGGGAGAGACGAGGAAGAGGGAAGAGACCCCCCCTGGGGTCCCTACAAGAATCCCCCAAAGGAGCATCCCCCTCAGCCCATCTCCAGACACGGCCGGTTATGACGTTGTCTTGCATGGCGGTCATGTCTCCCGGGGGTGGGGGGGCTTGTGGCTCTGAGCTTCATCCGGCCCCTGGTCCTCCTTGGGGGGAGACGTCTAATTTCTCTCTGTCATGGTGTAAGCTGAGATCCAATCAACCCCCCCCCCCCGCACTTCTGCTTTGGTTTCCCAAGGATCCTTGGAATTGTAGCATCCTGAAGAGTCTCTGTTGGGTTCCTTTCATTTTGCTCCATCGCTGATGCCTAACATACCCATCATGCTCCTCCTGGAAGTGACATTGCCAGCAGGTGCAGTGCCGATTCCCCAAATTCTCTCTCTCTCTCTCTCTCTCTCTCTCTCTCTCTCTCTCTCTCTCTCTCTCTCTCTCTCTCTCTCTCTCTCTCTCTCTCTCTCTCTCTCTCTCTCTCTCTCTGACACACACACACACACACCATCCTCACTGGTTCCTTTGAGAGGTGACCTAGCTGCCAACTTCTAGGACATGTTGGGAGAGATGAAACTGTTAGGGAGAAGAACAGCCAGGGGGTTCTGTGATGCCACAACTGTGGGGAAGGTACCGGCTGTCTTGGGACATCTTAGATCCCATCTGGCAGCTGCTTGAGAAGATCGAGGAGGTGCAGAGGGTCTCCTGGGGGGTCTGCTACAGGAGAGGACTAGAACCCACAGCATGATTAGAACTGACCACATTTTGGCCTCGGCAGCTCAAGTGTGGCGGTTGCTGCCTCAAAGAAGGTGACCCTGGATGCGCTCAGAACTGGCCTCCAGTTATTCCCTGGGAGCAGCGATCCTTTCTTCTGACCAAAGACCATTCTATGCATTTATTTTTATTTATTTATTTTTGAAGCAAGAGGGAAGGGAGGGATGAGGAGGAGAGAGGCAGCATAAGTTTGCACATTTGCTAGCTTGGCTGGCCAGCCGTTTCCAAGCAGAGGAGAAACCCAAACGACAAGGCTTAAGGGAAGCCCAGAGCTGCTGGAGAGGCCCCGATCCTACCTTCCGAGGCTTCGGGGAGCTCTAGGAAGCCCCCATTCTCCAGCCCTTCCCCACTGACTTCCATGGGGGTGAAAGGACTCTGCTTTCTCCTAGTCGACAGCCTCAGTCCCACTCCCTCCTCTGTAGATCCACAAGACAAAGTCCATGGGAGTCTCAGCTCCACTCACACGAGGCTGGAGAGAACCAGCCCTCAGTGGATGGAAACCAACCCAGGTGTTGCTTCATTTGGTCATGCGGATGGGCTCTCTGAAGAGTCTTACCGCCTGTAGCTGATTGTGGTACCTGGGTTTGAGGTGCGTCGAGGCTGCAATGCAGAGCAGTGGGTCGGGGGGGGGGGGACTCCTCGCAGTCTTGACCTCTGCCCACGGAGCAGCCCTCTTGGCCCGTGGAGCTGTCCAGGGATCAACTTGGAACTTCCTTCTGCCCAGGACTGATGTCCTGATCTCTGCCTAGCAAATGTGGGGATGGGGGGGGGTAAAGAGGCAGGGCTGCTTTGGCCTTGTGCTTTTTCTGCTCTTTGTGCAGCAGCAGCAGCAGCAGCCAGAGAAATTGGTCGAGTAGGTCTGACCCAAAGTTGAGTCTCCCCTTGAAATGCAGCTTGCTCCTTTTGGAAGACCAACTCCAAGAGGTATAGCAGCTCATGCTGTCTCTGTGCAGGTGTGTCTCCTGACAGCCACCTGGGCTTACCTGAGAGGCGAGAGAGCCTTTTGCACTGAGTGGCCCCCTTGCAGCCATTAGCAAATCTTCACATCCCCAATATTTTCTTCTGGGGAGACTCCTCCATTTCCGCTTTGCACATAACAACATTGCCAAGAGGACGGAAGAGTCCTTCTATAGGCCCATCTCTTGGGGGGGGGGTGTCACCACCGAGACTCTTCCAGCTCATCCTTCTTTCTGCTCCAGGGAAGTTGCGCCCCCTGGGACCTCTCCCCTCCCCTCCAAAACCTTAGATTGGGGGCAGCTTCCAGGGCTTTTCCCAGAATAGCCACCAAATTGCAATGGGGCGGAAGGAAGGAAGGAACGCAGGTCTGGAAGAACCGTTCAGCGGACATCGTGTCCTTGATGTAAGTGCAATCAGAATCCGATCCAGTTTAAATTTTCACTTCTTCCCCTCCCTCGATGTCCTAGGATGCCCCTTCTGGAGGGCCACCTTAGCTGAGGCTTCCTTGCTTCTCCATCTTGACCCTTGGTGCCTTCAACCAAGGGGAGAGGTTCTTTCTCTTCTCTCTTGAACAGCGTCCCCTCAAGGCTCCTCTGAGGCCCTTCCTGCCCAAGACTTCTGTCGCCATCGCAACTGAGAGGGGAATGCAGTGCCCTCCGTCTTTGCTTTGCTTTCCTTTTGATGACTTTCCCATTTTCGCACATTGTACTTGAAATGACCTCGGTTTCTTGTGACCTCATAAGCTTCTTTGAGTTGGCTTTCTGTGGGGAGGGGGGACAAGCTGGGGGTTCATTGCTGAAAAGGCCACCAGGCAGGGCTGGAAAGGAGGGTTTGCACCCGTGTCCAAACACAGCCGACAAAACCCCACGGACGGTGTTCTCTACACCAGCCTTCTTCTTTCGTGTTGATTGTGCATTATTATTATTGTTACTACCAAAACTGGTGTTTGTTTTTATGATCCAGCCTGACGGGGTTCAGAGATGATCTTGAAAAGCTACCTCTTTTTAAGTTGATATTATTGTTGAGTTTCTTGTTCTTATTTTGTTTTGTTTTTTGGCAGTTACAGAAGCACAGTTTTTGCAATATTTGTGGGTGGGTGGCTTTGTAAATTTCACTTCAGTTCTCATCTCATGCTTTATATTTGCAATTGTACATTTTATGTTGTAATTTAGCTGCTTTTTATATATGGGGGAATGTTTAGCAAAGAAAGTGTAGATATTGTTTCTCAACTTTGACCACTTTAAGCGGTCTGGACTCCAATTCCCAGAATTCCCCAGCCAGCTACACTGGCTAGGGAATTCTGGGAACTGAAGTTTAAAGTGGTCAAGGTTGAGAAACACTGATGTAGATGGAAGAATTTTAAGCGATATCTCTCTATCCTGTTGCTCAACACACTTACCCTCCTGAATCTGACCCTGATCCTTCCTCAATGTTGGAAAATACTGAAGGCCTTAAAAATGGGGTGGTGGGAGAGAGAAAAAAAATGATAAAAGAGACTTTATGTCCTTGTAAGTCCAGAGAGTTGAAAATTTAGTGAAACCTTTAGCAATTTGGTAAAAAAAAACAGTTAAACTTGAATATGTGAATAGTTAAGTAGAGTTTTGTTTATAATGTGAAAAAAGAGAGAGAAATGACAGCATTTAAAGCAGATCGTTTAATGAACAATATGCAGTAAATGTACCGGTGTGACATTTGTCAGAAGCGGCAACCCCAACCGGCCCTTCTGATGCAGCCCCAACCTTGTTGGTTGTTATCTTTTTAAAAGGGGGAGGGGGAGGTGTTTGGGGAGTCTTCCTCCCTTCCCCACCCTTCACCAAGCTAAAAGTGTTGGACTGATAAATTATTTCAAAAGCGTAATATTTTTGTAACCTTTGTTAGTCTCTGTGTCAAGCAAGATGTCGTCCCTCTTCTTCCCTTTGTAAATGTGAACAGGAACATGTTTGCGTCTGCGGGTCTGCGTTGGAAACCTAGTATTAAATAATAAATCATGCAGTATTGTTGTAAAGAGTTTGCCATATCAGATGGTACTCAACTCGGGCGGGGAATCCCGGCTTGCAAAGCTCACTTGGGAAGGGCAGGGGATCCCGGGTCTCTCGGGGGGACCCTTGACGGGCCCTGGAGAGGACAGGGTGGAGCTGGGTGGGAAGGGTTTCGGGGAGCCTCTTGCCACTTGCCTGCCTCTCTCTTAATGACGGTTGGCTTTCTGCCATGGCATGGCACGATCCAAGCTGGCTTGACCGGCGACAGGGTGGCAAAGCGCTTGGTGCCACAGGAGGGAGGAAGAGGGTGCGCCACCCGACGGGACCTGCACAAACCAGGTGGAATTCAGGGGCTTCAAAGGGCTAGAGCCCCATGGCTTCTCTGGGGTCCCCTCCTCTCTTCCGTGGCCCCTTGACAGCCTGCCGTTCTGGCTCCCTGGCCTGAGCGCCTCACAGCGTGTGATCCCCTCCCGCCAAGCCAGCCCTCCGCGGTGCCCCCCGACCCCTTTCGCGGGCTTGATTTGGCTTCCCTTTACAAGTATATATTCCTGGCTGTCTGTGAATGTTGCTTTGGGATTACATTTCAGAAACTGAAAGCAGTATGATTATTGTATACAAACCCTTGCCGGTGTGTGTTTCGTGCGTGTCCGTCCGATGGAGAAATATAACTTTGTGGCTTCTTTGTGGTGGGAAACAAGACCGGGACGGCTTCATAGTACAATCCTCAACAAAACTTTGAAAAAATGGCTTTTTCCTTCTTTTTTTGTCAAACTTTGTGCCTGAAAAGGAGTGTGTTTGTGTGTGTGTTGATTTCTGCGCATTTTGGGGGACAAAAGAGGAATAAAATGCTGTAGTGCTTTCTTAATTAATGATTTGGTACCTTGGATCAGGTGGGACTTGCTAGCTAAGGAATGTCATGGTGTTCCCCGTCTTCATTCTTGGAGGACAAAATTCTGGCACCCTGTAATTCTCAACCCGAGGTCCCCTGGAGCTGGTGGAAGGGGCTCCGTTGGTGCAAGAAGGGGTGCCCAGGCCACGTTGCCCTCCAGTCACCCCATCCTTTGTCCCCCAGCCCCACCCCACAGGGCTGTGTTCTGCTTCACAGCAACATGACTTGCACAACTCACTCAGAGCCCATGCCAGAGCTGCCAAGCCTTACCCTGTTGGCAGCTGGAGAGAATTAGTCAAAGCGTAGCGAATGGGCCCCTTCGACACTTAAGCAGTCTCACTTCAATTCAAAATAATGCAATGCCATTCTTCTCCTAGCTCCACCCACTTCTCAGCCCCGCCCACTTCATCCTGGCCTGGCCCCCAGTCTCTAAAGGCTGCCAGAGGGGTCTGCTTTCCCTTGATTGATGCCAAGGGGGGGTGGGGTAGGGCAAAAGATGGTCAGGGTCTCCTGGGGCTGAATATCTGTGCCAGCTTTCGCTCTCCCCTTACCATGACCTCCCTCAGCCCAGGGCTGCCGTTTTCTTGACACGAGTCTCAGTATTTGTTGGGCATGGTGTTTAAAGGAGGCGTGACTTTTTGGAGGCCCAGAAGCCATGCTAAATCTCCATGAATGTTCATAGATTTCAGATATATATATACGGTATATTAGCACTGAGGACCAATCTTGTCCTTCTGGACCAAGCAAATTTAAAGCTTATTCTTCACTTCTTGTGTTTTATCTCTTATCTCTTCTTGTTGTCACAGTTAAAAGTGCCAGTTTGATTGCTTCATGTTAAAAGAGAAACCCTGTTTTTTAATTGCTGTCCTGGCTCGGTCTACCTCAGCACCTCCTGCTAGCCTGACTTAAGAAGGTGCCAGTTATTTTTTCGTTATTTGGTTTATTTTTCAAATACTGTGTTATGTATATTTTTTTCCTGTACAAAGTACTTTTCTGTTAGTTCTTTTGCAGTGCAGCTTGTGCGTCTTGTTATAAGCTTTCTCTAGAGTCTTAGACGCATTTAAGTTAAAAATACACACACACATACACACAAAATAAATAAATAAGTCCTCCCTCTACACACACCCTCCCAAAGAAAGTTGTGATGTCCCTTTTCTAGTTGCCATTCTCTCCTGCATCTATTCTGTAAGGCACAGGAGTGTCCTCTGTAAACCTTCCCAGTTTTCTGGCGAGGGAAAAAAAAATGACAAAAAGGTTTTTTCCCCAAAAAAAGATGTATTGCTGCAGGGTTTTTTTCCTCTCCATTTGTCACTAAGTGAAGTTTGTGCCTTCTATAGCAAAGAGAATATTTTTTACATCCTACTAACAGTAGATTTTTTTGTAGTGGACATTTTTTGTATTTTTATTTATAAGTCTCATAAGGAAAATAGCAATGTTCAGTTGTATACCTTGAATCTGCAATTAGGAAAAAAACCAATAAAGTTAATTCAGTCGTTGATGCGGGTGGCTCGTTGTTTTCTTTTAGTCTTTGCAGTTTCACAGGTGGGATAAAGGAGTGGTCTGTGAGTCAATTTATGATATCGTTGAACTTAATTTATCTTATCCTTACGTCATCTTGCAAAGTCATCGTCTTGGATTGACCACTGAAGGATAGACCAGCTTCATACAGCACACCAAGCCACAATTGTGGTTAGTTGACTGATCTATGGTGACCACCTTCATGTCCTCCAGGCCATAAATCTGTCCACCAAGCCAGAACCGGGACTGATCCGGACAAGGCCCTAAAGCCAAGTCTAACAAAGGCTTTGTGTGCTGAATGAAACCCTTTGCTACAGCTCTCCAGATTTTCACTAGACAAGACACAAATTCTGTTGCACCCAAAGCTTGGAGCTTTGCTGTAGTTCTGGGAATGGGCTAAACAAAGTCAGAATTCAAAAAAGCCGTGACTCCTGCATGGCTTTCTCACCTGGTGTCTACCCAAGTGGACATTTGGCTTTGGGGAGGGAGGAACAGAGCCCATCCAGGCAGGGGTGCATTTGAGTGTGTGGGGGGGAGCTAAGCTGAGTCCTAAGATGCCAGGTATTTCACCTGCTGTCTCAAAATAAGCCACCCTGAATCGGGTAAATTCTAGGTCAAGAGTTGGTCTGGGTTTGAGTATTGGGGGGCTGGGGGGGGCGCTTGCTGCCGACCCAGGCGTTCCTCCGCTCTCTCTGCGCCTTTTGCCGACTCTTCTGGGTGTATCTGATGCTCCCCAGGCAGCAGAGCAAGTTTGCTTCAATGAAAGTGAACTCGCTCATTTAAACCTGACTATAGGCTGCTCCAGCCTCCTGCTGGGTTAATTATCCTGTAGTTCTAAACTGATTGCTGTACACTATGCTTAAGCCCTCCTTTATTTATTTACTGACTACATTAACTGCTGCGCCGGCCCTCTTTTTATTGAGATGCAAGCGGTACAGCCCTTTGCCCAGGACCACGCTCAGCACCCGCTTGGTTGGAGGGGAGGGGAGGCGCCAGGCGGCAGCTCCACAGCCCAGCAGGGAGAGACCCGGTGGGCAGAAGCCGCCCCTCCCTGCTTTGGCAGACGGGAAGGAAGGCTGTCTCTTGAGGGGGGGTCCTTTGGGGCCTCCACCCGGTCTCAGCGCCCCAAGCCAGGTTTAAAATGTGCCTTGAGCTCCCATCATCCATGCCAGCTTAAGGAAGCTCTGCCAGGGTTGCCCCTTCTCGGCTCTCGGCTTCTAAATTGAAAATAGGGACGTCCGATGGGACTTTAATGACTTTAACCTTCCTGAGAGGAGGGGAGCAGAGGAGATCTGCCCTGCCAGGCTGCGTAATCCCATGAAAATTAAAACGCAGTTAAACGTTAATTACGTGGAAGCAACGGGGTAATTAGTGTTACTTAAATATAGTGTGCTGTTTATATTCAAATTATTTATGAGCATATATAGACATTTTCAGCTGCCCCATCCAGAAAAATGGCTGAATTGCCTCCTTCCTTTTCCCCAGGAAGGAAAGGAACTGGGATAATAGAACAAGGCAAGAAGGCCATTTTTCCCCCCTTTTCATGGCTTGGTTTGGTTAGTCGATGATGATTCATGGTTTAGTATGTTGGGCATGCGAGTCAACATAACAGAATAGTTGGAAGGCACCTTGGAGGTCTTCTAGCCCAACCCCCTGCTCAAGCAGCAAACTCTGTACCATTCCAGACAAGTGGCTGTCCAGTTTCTTCTTAAAATCCTCCAGCAATAGAACATCTACCACTTCTGGAGGCAAGTTGTTTCACTGATTAATTGTCCTCACTGTTAGGATGTTTCCCCTTAATCCCAGATTGCTTCTCTCCTTGATGAGTTTCCATCCTTTGCTTCTTGTCCTGCCATCTGGTGCTTTGAAGATCAGGTGAACCCCCTCCTCTCTGTGGCAGCCCCTCACATATTGGAACGCTGCTATCATGTCCCCCCCCCCCGTCCTTCTTTCCTCTAGACTAGCCATACCCAATTCCTGCAACCGTTCTTCCTATGTTTTAGCCTCCAGTTCCCTAGTCAAAGTAACCAAGTTTACATGCCCAATAACACCTCCTTCCCCCCCCGTGCCAACGTCTTTTTCATTTGGTATGTTGTGTGGAGTCAGCCCTTACAATTTATCAACAAATCATGTTTAAATAACTTCAGCATGAAAAAGCACAGAGTAATTTAAGCCTGTGCCAAATATATCTTTTTGCAAACATTGGCAAGCCAGCTACTTCTTCAGCAACACTGAATTTATTCACTTCTATCCTGAAATAAAATGTCAGAGCATCATAACCAAGACATAAAGAATGTCATATTTTAAAATAACATCTCTCTCCACCCTGTTTCTTTTGCTGGATGATTTTAGAAATTTTATTCGAAAATGCTGTCTTACTCTTTCATACTATCCTCATTTGCTCCAGCTCTTCATCAGCTTTTTTTTAGCCCGTGTGCTATTTTGGAAAGATCATGTCATGCGGTGCATTTACTGACCTCTGGTGAGGTCAGCCGTTCAGATGCACGACGGCAAAGAACAGTCTGTCCCTCCCACATTCCTGAGTTTTGGAGAGCGACCCATAGGGACACTGCAAAGGATGACGGAGCACCCCTATGGGAACAGGAGCACTGGAAAATGGGCTATAGGAAGAGCTGAAGAAACTCGAGCTTGTTAGCCAGTTGGCAAATGGAGGGTAAATACTCTGAACACCAGCAGACAATAAAGCTTTAGAAAAGAGCCCCTTTCAGAAGATCTGCCTGTGACCCCACTGCAAATTCTCAGTACTAAATTTAAGTTTTCTCTGTTGCTTCGGAGAGAATTATTCCTTCTCAAAGCTTCAACTCTCTTTCCAGCTTCTAGTCATAATCGTAATCATAATAGTAAAGTTGGAAGGGACCTTGGCGGTCATCTAGTCCAACCCCCTGCTCAGACAGGAAACCCTATACCATTTCAGACAAATGGCTGTCCAGCCTCTCCTTAAAAACTTCCAGTGTTGGAGCATTCACAGCTTCTGGAGGCAGGTTGTTCCACAAGCTAATTATTCTATCTGCCAGGAAGTTTCTCCTTAGTTCTAGGTTGCTTCTCTCCTTGATTAGTTTCCATCCGTTGCTTCTTGTCCTGCCTTCTGGTGCTTTGGAGAATAGCTTGGCTCCCTCTTCTTTGGGGCAGCCCCTGAGATATTGGAACACTGCTATCATGTCACCCCTAGTCCTTCTCTTCATTAAACTAGACATACCCAATTCCAGCAGCCGTTCCTTATATGTTTTAGCCTCCAGTCCCCCGATCATCTTTGTTGCTCTTCTCTGTACTCTTTCCAGAGTCTCAACATCTTTTTTACATCGTGGTGACCGAAACGTGGATGCAGTATTCCAAGTGTGGCCTTACCAAGGCATAGTAAAGTGGTATTAGTACTTTACATGATCTTGATTCTATCCCTCTGTTAATGCAGCCTAGCACTGTGTTGGCTTTTTTGGCAGCTGCAGCACACTGCTGGCTCATATTGAAGTGATTGTCCACTAGCACTCTGAGATCCCCCTCACAGTTACTACTATTGAGCAAGGTACCACCTATACTATATCTGTACATTTAGTTTTTCTTGCCTAAATGCAGAACCTTACTTTTTTCACCACTGAATTTCACTTTGTTAGATAGCGCCCACCGTTCGAGTCTGTCCAGATCCTTCTGTATCTTTAGCCTATCTTCTGGAGTATTGGCTATTCCTGCCAGCTTGATGTTGTCTGCAAATTTGATGAGTTCCCCATCTAACCCCTGGTCCAAATCATTGATGAAGATGTTGAAGAGCGCTGGGCCCAGAACAGAACCCTGGGGCACCCCACTACACACTTCCCTCCATGTAGATGCGGTTCCATTGAGGACCACACGCTGAGTATGGCCGGTCAGCCATCTCGTGGTGATGCTGTCTAACCCTCATTTTTCTTTCTTACCAAGTAGTAGATTTGATAAAGTGATCTACTTTATCAAATGCCTTACTGAAGTCCAAGTAAATTATATCCACATCATTCCTCTGATCCATTAATTTTGTCACTTGGCCAAAGAATGCAGTAAGATTTGTCTGGCATGATCTGTTTTTGACAAACCCATGTTGGCTTTTGTAATGAATTTGTTTGCCTCTAGGTGTTCACTGATTCGTTGCTTGATTATCTTTTCCAGAATCTTCCCAGGTATTGAGGTCAGGCTGATAGGTCTGTAATTTCCTGGATGCATTTTTTCCCTTTTTTGAAGATGGGAACTACATCAGCTCTTTTCCAGTCCTCTGGTAGTTCCCCAGTGCTCCAGGATCTTTGAAAGATATTGTTCAATGGTTCTGAGATCACATCTGCCAGTTCCTTGAGAACCTTGGGGTGTAATCCATCTGGTCCTGGTGATTTGAACTCGTCTAGGCTGGACAGGTGCTCACTTACCATTTTCTTGCCTATTTTAACTTGTGTTTCTATTCTGTTTTTTATGGCACTGTTTTTGATAAGTTGGTCTGTTTTTTCCCTTTGTGTAAAGACAAATGCAAAAAACGAGTTAAATAGTTCTGCTTTCTTCCTGTTGCTTGTCACCTTCTTGCCACTTTCACCCACTAATGGACCAATCATTTCCATAACTTTTTTCTTGTTTCTTATATGTTGAAAGAAGCTTTTGTTGTTGTTGTTGTTGTTGTTGTTGTTGTTTTTGACTTTGGTCTCAAGCCTTAGTTCATTTTGAGCCTTAGCTTTCCTCACTTCATCTTTGCAGGCTCGGGCTATTTGCTGATATACTGTATCTTCTGGTGCTATATAGTTTACTTCTTGTTTATTGTAGCTGTCAATATGTTTGATTTTCCCCCACCCTGGTATGCTGGAACCCTGGGCAGAATTTCTTTAGAACTTCAAGATATGGAAGATGTGTGTGACCAGAACAGAAATTCCCTTTAATATCGGATGAATTCTGGCATATTTGCTGAAGCTCTGAAACTAGGTTAGGGTGTCCCTACCTAATATAGCTGGACCAGATCTTCTGAAGGCTTTTGTTGATTTTCTGCCTCTAGAGCAATTCCGTATCTTCTGGGCTGCAAACTGTTCACTCAACATGTCAATAGTTGCTTCAACTTAACACTTCTAGTCAAGGAGACCTTCTAAAAAATTATTTTGAGCTTCGACTCACCACACAAAGATGAGGCTGTTGCTAGCTTGTGGGCCAGAGAATTCTGTAGACTTGAGATTGCAAGTCACCATCCTGTGTTGACAGATGCTACTGCTACCATTCCTATCCTGACTGGAAACCAAGGGCTTGTCCCCTAAAGCCCGCTTGTGGATTTTGCATGACAATTCTGCACTCCGTTTCAAGGCCTTGTTATCCAAATAAATCTACTA
Source organism: Vipera ursinii (assembly GCF_947247035.1). Lineage (NCBI taxonomy): Eukaryota > Metazoa > Chordata > Lepidosauria > Squamata > Viperidae > Vipera > Vipera ursinii. The sequence goes on along the minus strand of NC_139519.1, from coordinate 25,112,023 downwards.
TGCAGCATATCTCCGCTTGGATGCCAGTGGGAATGTGAAAGACTCCGATCCCTCCTTGTCTTCGGAAGCTTGTAAGCCACGGAATCCCTGGGCTCTGCCGCCATCGTGTGGGCAGCTCAAACACACAGCCCTCATCTTGCTGGACAGGGCGATGTGTCCACTCGGCGTAACTAGAAAGCAGAGTTTTTCTGGCCAAAGAGAGAGCTGGTCCCTTTCCCTCCGGTGGCTGCGTAAACCCTTACCCATCTCCTTCTGAGTTCAAGCTGTGTTGCTGCCTGCGAGAGAATTCCAAAGCCATGAAGGAAATTGCTTTGTGTGTTCACCAGTTCACAGAATCATTCAATGCAAGGCTGAGAAAAGACAAAGTGATGCCCTAATCCAGAGGTGAAAAACTATGGCCCTTTTATAACTTGTGGACTTCAACTCCCAGAATTGGCTGGGTCAAGGATTCTGGGAGTTGAAGTCCACAAGTCATAAAAGGGCCTTAGTTCCCCACCCCACCATAATCCAACACTTGCCCAGTTCAGGAACTCACACAACAGCCTCTGTTTAAAATATTCCAACAGAGGGCAATCCACTCTCCGTTCCATGGCTACAAGCTCTTTCAGAAGACCTTCTTTCTGATGTCCAGCCATGGGCAACAAAGAGATGAGGCCTACAAGAGTCACCCACTTCTGAGCCAGATTGCTTCCTCCATTTGCCACCGGTCTCTGGCTGGCCTATGATCCTTGGCAGGTGAAGGATCTTAGTTAGGCTTCTCCAGACTAAACACAACAACTCTTCCAACCATTCCTTACAAGTTTTTCTTTGCAACCCCTTACTGTCTGGGCTCTCAGATGCTCCATTCTAAATGTAGGTGCTGAGAATTGCATGCAGCTTGACCAGCACCACATAGAGATGATCTCTTGGGATTTGTAACCTATGAGACAACTGGCAAAAAGTCCTGGTGGGGAGAAGATGAGAGGGGAGAGGAGAGACAATGCTGATCTCCGTTCTCCATTTTCAGAAGTTGACCCATCTCTGGCCCATGAACCAGCTGTAGGATTTCTTTGTTTGGGTGTAGCATGTTATGTGAATAGAATGTTGTATTTTGTTGAATGGGTTTAGATATTATGGTAATCCAGTCTACAGGCAGGAGTGCTCCGCAGACACCAGAGTGCCAAGGCATTCATTGCTTGAAACTGTATATGGTATATGTACACACACGCACTTTGTCAGAGCACCAGGAAGTACCAGATCGATGGGTCGATTGGATTTGTCTGTTGAAGCATTTGATGTTACATGAAGGGAGCTCATTCCAGTGGTTGTTAATTGCCCATTGTAGTGATCAGGTCTGTAGCAACATCGATCTCACCAGGATCAATGGGGCTGATTTAGTGTCTTACTAACTCTTTAACAGGACACCTCATCAATAGCCAGCCACTTACAGATCATCAGTACATTATTGCAGGACCCCATTGCCAAGATCCCACACTGGCACCAACCCACTTCCCACTTGCCAGTCATCCTGAATGGTTCCTGTAGGTGAGATATTTGCTAGAATAAGGCAAAAGTCAATCTTTTGAAATGTCTTCTGAACTTATCCATAAGAGTGTGATTTTTAAAAAAAAAATATGTGGGGAAGAGTCATTGCTGAGTAGTAAAAGTACTTGCCTTTTACATGCCGATAGCTCCAAAGTCAAGCTCTGCCATCTTCTGGAAGGTTATCAGTGTTATCAAGACTAGACCAAAGGGCCAATTTGTTCTGACTCTTTAGAAGGCTCTTTCATTCTTTCAAATGCATTGATCTTCAATTTATTTCGGGTAAATTCCATATCCATTTCACATTCAGTGCTACTCATTCACCCTTCCTGTTGAAAATCTGGTTTGCTCTTTGATGGTTGGCTGTGGAATAAAAAATCGCTTCAGAGAAACAAGCTCTACTTGATGTCCAATGTATGAAGGTCACAAGCTGAACTATCAATGACACAAAGATCAGTTGAATCATAACTCTGGAGAAGATTGCACTATTTTGGTACACATACAAGTGTGTTGGAAGTGAAGCATTCAGCTGATTATGGGCTTAAAAACCTCCATCTTAACATACTGCCAGAGACTCAATGCTTTTCTTAAGGATGACAGCAAGCCCAGACGTTTCACAGGAAAAGGCAGATGCTGCTTTGAAGGGCACAACTTCAGTTCCAGGGTAGCACAAGGACTTGGAAGTAGCCCAACAATTCTGTTTGAAGCTCTAATTTGTAAGGCAACAGAAAAGGAACATAATGCAATACATGGCAGGTAATTGTATTAACTGAAATGCAATTCTGTTTTAATTCAATTTCAATTAAAATGAATCCAATTCTGTGTTGGACTTAATTCCATCCCTGCGTTGGAATGCAGTCCTTGGTCTTCAGCCTAAAATGTTGCATGCTCAAAATTATAGCTGGCGGTAGATATTTTAGCAGAAGCCCACCCCACCACGACTTCCATGCACTCACTTGGTACCTATAAAATATTGGCCCGTATTAATTGGTGTCTAATGCTGCATTCCCTGGCAAGGCATATATGACATATGCAGTTTGTGACAAATTTCCCTTCCTTAGCATCTGTTGGTTGTGCATTTTGAGTGTCTTCCTCCTGGCAGGTCCTGGCAAACTCATCATCCTTCATTTTCCAGCTGATGTATGCTTCAGCTGGAGCCCTGACCTTCTGAGCGAACGCGAGATGGAGAGGGACTGAAAGATCAGCTTTTGTAAATAACTGATGATGAGGAACAGTGGGATGTGACTAGCATTCGCTTCCCCAACAGATGGATGCTTGGATGACGGTTTGTAAGCTGTTGTTCTTCAGAGGCTTGTTTGTCACACATCCCAAAAGACTTGCTCAAGGACTTACAATACCAACCTCTCCCCAAAGCCCTGAACCAACTACCAGAATCTCTAGTCATGCACGAGAGTTAGGGATTCTGGAGTTAATGTCCAAAACAGAGGAAGGACACCATGCTGGTGAGGCTCTTCTAAGTTAGTTGAAATGCAAAGTTCTCATTGGCCAGGAATTGTCACCCTATGTATGGCTTCTATAGGGTGAATCTGAGAAAATGATTGCCATCCAAGAGAAGGGCAGGAACTGGGTGATTATTCTGCCTAATTCTTGTGCCTTTTGGCATCAAGGGCCATTGACTGGGATGCATTAAGACTTCCTCCAATATTTGCCAAAGTGGCAGATAGGCAGAAGGGTGAGTGGTGAGTCCTTACAGACACCAGCTCCTGTTTCAGCTCTTTCCATGCAGAATGAGGCATTTATTTCTCTCTAATTTTCATTCTCTTGAGTTTTGTGTGGTCTAAAGCTCACACGTGGCTTTTACGCTCCTGCTTAGCACTATGTGGAGGGAGAGATGCTCAGGTACTTACTAGCTTAGGATCCTTTCCTTGCCCTGCTGCAAATCCGCTTGCTCTGTCCATGGTGCTGAACCGGATCCCCCTAGCCTAGCCGTAAACTTCTGACTTGAGAAAACGTGTGTAGAGTCCGAGTGGATCAGGTGATACAATATATCGGATCAATGTCATTCCTTGCTCATTTAGCTTACACGAACTTTTTAATGGAGCTATATCAAAGTAGCCAGTTCACCCCTAAATCTTTAACTGCTGCATGTTGTAAGGAAGCAAGAAGAAATGGATGAAAACTAATCAACAATGGACAAGAAGCGACGGATGGAAACTAATCAAGGAGAGAAGCAGTCTAGAACTAAGGAGAAATTTCCTGATGGTTAGAACAATTAATCAGTGGAACAGCTTGCCTTCAGAAGTTATGCTCCATCACTTGAAGTTTTGAAGAAGAAGTTGGGCAACCATTTGTCTGAAATGGTATAGGGTTTCCTGGCTGAGCAAGGGGTTAGACTAGAAGACCTCCAAGGTTCCTTCCAAATCTGTTATTATGTTAAGGTTGACAGTGGATGTGCTGATGGTCTTTCAGAAGAAGAGGATAAATAATTTGAGAGATGAAATGTAATCCCAAATCATTTACATTCCAGGATTCAGCAGAATTTGCTCTTGTGCAAAGCACACACACCACTTCCCTCATCCCAAATCCGCTTCAGACCTTCTCCCATTTTGAAATATCATTCTTGCTTTCAAAATATTCAGCCCTGTTCAAGACTATTTATTTGTTTACTTGTTTATTTATACAATTTTTATAGCTGCCCATCTCAGCCAAGTGACTCTGGGCGGTTTACAATTCTGAAGGTAAATCTTTAAATTAGCCATTTAAATAAGCATTTTATTTCCACTCGAATCAATGCTTCCTTTAAGAACAGCTGCAACAATAGATACTCAACAGAGAAGTCTTCTGCAATTCTTCATTTATAAGCTAGGCAATCCAGTCCACGGTTCTTGGATGTGTTCAGTTTAATTCTGTTTATTGTAGAACAAATAGAAGCACAGCAAGAAAAGCAGCTGCCCATTTTACAGACAGGCCAATTGACAATGCTAGTGCAAATAGCCACACAGTATATAAATGCTGTTGAACACTACTTTAAAACACACTTAAACTTTCTGTTATCCATCTTGGGGATTGAAATTCACTGACAAAGAAATAGTTCCCAGTGACCAAAACTTCCCTTTGTAAAGAGATTACACAAATAAAGAAGAGAAAACGCGAGGGACATAAAGTCCTTAGAAAAACCTACCTGAAAAAATACCCTGAAATGTAAAAACCTGGGATAAAGAGGCTTACAATAACTGGTACTCTCCCCTCAGAAAAACAGACTGGGGTTTCGGACTTTATGGAGAACGTGAAAGTTTAACCAATATTCATTCAGTGGCTCCAAAGATCTGCCAAAGGCTCGTGGTGCCTGGGCTGCTGAGCCCTTCTCTGGTAAGGCGGACGCGTCAGGCATACTGCCAGATGGACCACAGCGTGCCAAGGGTGATGCTGTAGGCCAGCACTGCCACCAGGTAGGCACGGAAGAGGAGGACGTCCAAAACGTAGCCAACCTGCAGCCACTCGCGGGCAATATCCCGGAATTCATCTTGCTTCTCCAGGAACTGGCGGATGGCTGCAATCTCCTGTAGGATATGCACAAGCGACGCTGGGCTCTCGCCCTGCAGGGGGGCTGTGGCAGCCCCTGTTCTGCCTTCGTAGTCACGGGTGGCATCACAGCTGTAGTGGTTCAGCTTGGCTGGAGGAAGCAGGTGGAGATGGAACGGAGAAAGCTGAATCAGACCCAGAGGAGGCATGTGGGACCCTCCCTGCCTGCTGAAACAAAAGCTCAGTACAAGGTTTAGCCCATCACGAACCTTCAAGAGCCTTCAAGGCTCATCAAGTGAGATCCCTCTCTCTCTCTCTGCAGAAGAGAAATATTCACCCCAATGTACAGGGAGTCCTCAACTTAGGACCACAACTGAGCCCAAAATTTATGTCGCTAAGTGAGACATTTGTTTTGCCCCCTTTTAAGGCTTTTCTCACCACATTTGGTAAGTGAATCCCTGCAGTTATTAGTCACACGGTTGTTAAGTGAATCTGGCTTCCCAAGTGACTTTGCTTGTCAGAAGGTTTCAAAAGGGGATCACGTGACCCGGGACACTGCGACCATCATACATGGGAGTCAGTTGTCAAGCATCCGAATGTAAATCATGTGACCCTGGGGATGCTGTAATGCTCCTAAGTCACTTTTTCCAGTGCCGTTGTATCTAAATGAACTGTTGTAAGCTGAGGACTGTCTGTAGCTAGGTTTACCCCTTACACAAAACTGTATCTTGTATGAATCCAGCCAATTGGGGTTTATTTGACAAATCATGGCTTAATGCAGTCTGACTCCAGTGGCAGATGGCTGAGTGATCAGGCCATGATTTGGGACTTCTCACCTGTGCTGGCGTTATTCTCGATGTTCCTGGAGATGTTTGAACCTTGAGTGCAGACGGGGAGGAAGGCTTTCCTGTCTCGGATGCAGAGCAGGATGGTGGCCCGTTCTAGAACCCAGCGCTTCACCCAGTCAGGAACGTGCGGCTGAAGGTCCTGTTTGTGCACCAGGCGTACAATGAGGATGGTCTCTGTCAAGCTGATGACCAGCAAGGCCATGCAAACCACAAAATAGATGCCTGCAGGAGCAAAGCAGCAACTTCAGCAAGCCCTCATTTCTAACTTCTCTCTACCACTCATATCCAGGATCCTAGTTTCTCCCGATTCTCATCTATTCCAGCCTCCTCTTCAGTCGATCCTAGATTTCAACTCAGGTAACATGTTTGGTCCCAGCTACACTTTACATGTGAAATTCCCTGGTCTTAGCGATCACTCCCAGCACCACTTCTTAAAACAACCCAGAGGACATTTTCTACAAGACAGTTGGGTGGTCCTCGTGGATTGCATCTGACCACTGCAGATCTCAGAAGGTTTTCTTCTTTTCCTCCACCTGACTGTGCTGCCACTAAGTTGTCATATCCCAGCAGTGCAAAAGACATTAAAGGTATATTAGGAGCTCTGGTGGCGCAGTGGTTAGAGTGCAGGATTGCAGGCCAACTCTTGTATAGAGTCTAGAGTTCAATCCTGGCGGGACTCGAGGTTGACTCAGCCTTCCATCCTTCTGAGGTTGGTAAGATGAGGACCCGATTGTTGGGGCAACAGTCTGACTCTGTAAACCACCTAGAGAGGGCTGCAAAGCAGTATAAGTCTATAAGTCTAAGTGCTATTGCTGTTACTCTCCTACCTATAAGGGGGGTCCCGATAGCAGTTGCAGGCAGTGTGTCGGACACAATGATTAGGAAGACAGAGTAGCCAAGAAGCAAGGTGATCTTGAATGAGACTCTTTCCCCACTATCAGGGGGCAGGTAGAAGCCCACAATATCCATGACCATTAGAAAAATACTGGGGAGCAGCAGACTGACAGCATAGAAAAGGGGACGCCTCCGAATGACCACCTGTTAGGACAGAAAGAGAGATCTGGAAGCTTTGGCTGTTGTCCAGAGATACGGAGGCCCAAAGCAAAACCTTCAGACTGGCTCAGTAGATGAAAGATCAACAGCCATTTTTTTTCATACATTACCCCAGCTGCAGCTTGTAGATCATGAGAAGGATGGCTGCCCATAAACTATGTTATGACTAGGCTGCCCATAAACTATGTTATGACTACCATATCTGATCAGGTGGTTACTAGTTCTTTCTGGGATCCCATCTTATCCTCCCAACCCCACTCTTTCGGGCAGTTATGGTGCCGGTGGGTCTCCTGGCACCCAGCCCAGCTTCCCCTCCCATGCCCAGCCCAGCAACTTACAAAGAACTTCATCTCAGCGTAGTAATCATTGTCCCCCACACTGAACTCTCGAAACTGGCTGAGCACATGAAGAAGCTCCCATTCGCCCTGGTTCATGAAGACGCTCCTGTCATTTTTCACCTCCTCTGGGGTCCTCCATAAGGAGAGGTTGATGTCTCGTACTGAAGATAAAGAAATGGAAAAGGATGCCAGAGAAGAGTGGTTTGCACCAAGCACTAGACTGGTTGATCAAAGGCCAACTGTTGACTTAAATAGGGTGTGAACCACAGGCTTCATAACAAGTTATGAGAAGACAGCCAATGTGTAACCCAGATCAAGGCTTTAGCATGTTGTGGGAATCCAAGTACTGTGTTATGGAAAACTGTCACAGAGCCTGACTGGTCTCTTTACTCAGGTCACCTCACTTTAGCTCCCTGACAACATAGGAAAGTTTTGTTACAACAGTCATGAAATTCCTGAAAAACAAAAAGACAGACGGGCTGCAGCCAGCCCATTCTTAAGTCAATTCAGTCTGCAATCCGGCATGATTCTTTTTCTGATGGTTCTACAGTGACAATTTGAGTCTTGAAAATAGAATCTTTTCTGCATTGGGTCCTCCCAGTCATGCAGGAGTCTGAACTCAGCAATAACAAACAAATTCCCCAGGGACTTTATCATGGAGCAAAAGGGCAGTTGGCTTCTAATTGTAGACTTCCGCCAAGCTGCGGTGGAGAACAGCCATTGCTAGACTAGTTCCCCATCATCAAAAGGATTGTTTAGGTTGACAAGAGGATATTGTCAGCGACCAGTTTGACCCTCTCTACTTGGGCTGTAGAAATGGTTTGTCCCCCAGCATATAGGAGGCCCCAAGAGTGCAGCAATACAGCTTGTGACCTACTGTTATGCAGCCAGCTGGTGAAGGTCAGAGAACAGTTCTGCACATCGAAGGGGAAGTTATAGATGTCCAGGCTGCAGGCGGTCACTACTTGGACAGGCTTGAGATTCCTCACTTCCCCATTATAGAGGATGTAAACGTAGGGGATTTCAGGGGATTTGCCCACATCCACACTGCGGGAAATGGAAGAGGAGAAACAGCAACTCAAGAACAAGCTATACTGATGGTCTAAGTTATAGGCAAATTCATAAGTGGAGATCAACCCTGGAACATCCCCAGAGCAGGTTTTCCAAGGTAGAGAATGGATTCTCTCAAGAAATGTGACCTTAAAGGAAAACACTCTGTTTTGCAACCTGCTTCCCATCAATTCATTCGTCCAAAAGAGTCTGTTCAAAATTCAGATCAGGAGGAAGAGGAAACGAGAACAAACAAGGAACATTTGGGGTGCCTGGTGACTTCTGTACACCGTATTGCTCTAAGAAAACGGGGGTTGGCTGGTGAAGTCATTTGCTCTGGAAGTGGGGGAAAGGGGCTCTCCTCCCCAGAGGATCCTTCTAGCCCTACTCGAAAAAGTCTGGCAATAGCAGGAATAGAAGGCCCATTGGCACCAGAGATGCCTTCTCTGACTCTTTCCAGAGGAGTTTGGCAGCTCCGCAGCTGCCCCTCCATTGTCTCCACAAAGACTTCCTCAGAACGCCCAGAAGGGTAATTATGGCTGTTTATAGTTTTCCATTCCTGGAACCATCCCAATTCCTCAGCCTTCTCTCCATCTGCAATGTACAGCAGACAGAAGATGGAGCCAGTTATGAGCCAAGGAAAAGCAGGCTGGGAATACTAAGTGCAATGAAGTGCCAGGGAGGGGAAGGGAGGCCCAACCAAACTGTCCGGTTTCCCCTCTAACCTGTCCTGACACACACCATTGGCATGGGAGGGGAGCCTGAGGAGGTTTCTGCAGACTTACAATTCGTTGATCAGGATATCTGGGACCCAGATGGCTTCGGTGGGGATGGACATCTGGGTGATGTTGTCAAAGTCCTCTGGATTCCATTTCAAGAATTCGTCAATCCAGTGCTGCAAAATGGATGGGAAATGGCGGCAGATATTGTGTTTACCTCACAAGTAGATGCTGAACCATTCAAGCAACATTAGGCTACCATCCACAATTAAACAAACCGTGCTTAGTACAAGAAGTGAAGGAGAACCAACCAGGAGGATGATAAAGTCAAACGCCACGGTACTGAGAGAGCTCAGCCTTCTTACCTGCCTGTACCAAATATAGGTGGTCAGAACTTGGTTTTTTTCATCCTGTGGAAAGCAGAAAAACAAAGATGAGGCTGAAGGACTGGAAAGGTTGAGTCACTCCTAGGTCTGGCTCCAAAACTAGCCAAGATGGGGAAGGAAGGAAGATTTTGCTGCTTTTCTCGTGACTCAAGTCTGGAGAGTTGGCTTTATCTAAAGGAGGTCTGTCTGCCTGTCTGTCTGTCTCTCTACTAACCGTGATTGTGCAGTTTTATTGTCCAATATCAGGAATACTTTGGATGCCAGATTAACTAAATTAGAAAAAGTAGTATATGGGGGGAAAAAAAACGTCCTAAAGCAGGTTCTGTCCTTGGCATTTCTAGCCAAGGGGCCCTTCGGTGGAAGCAAAACCCCAGCCGGAGAGTTCCCTGAGCAGCTGTCAGTCAGAGGAAGCAGCCCTGAGTCTAGATAATAATTCTGTTCATGAGGACAGTTTCTGAATTTCATCTTCGCAGCAGCAGGAAATATACACGAAGCAGAGGCAGGAGCTTCAGATGCTTTAAATACCTACAATTTCAAACATGTCATGTTCGTATTTTCTTTTTTTAAAAAAAAAGATCTTAGGTGCATTATAAAAAAGGCAAGGTGTGGGAGTTTCCTGAGGGGCCCTTTAGCACTAAACCCTTCCCAAACCGTGATGTGGCCTGTGACCCGTTCCCCACCCGGGTATCCCAGGAAGCCAAAAATAAGGGGGTTTCCCGAGGGAGGAGACGGCTCCTACCACGCTCAGAATGGCATAAATCATGACGTCGATGGCCACATTGGTGGTCTTCCTCCAGTTCCAGACGGGCCTAACGTCCTTCTTGTAATTGGCAAATAAATAATCGGAGAGCTGGCGGAGGGCAGCCTTGCTGGAGCTGGATGCTTTGCTGGGTATTTTCTGAGAAACTGCAAAACAAACCAAGCATGCCATTGTTAGCGCTAGAGTTATTCTCCATCTTTCCTACCTAGCATTCCCTCTGTGGCCTTCCAGCCTTCTGTCCTCACAAACCTGCTGTGCTCTTGGTCTCCTCTTACTTCTGGATCTTTTCTTAGAGCTTCCTATTAACCTTATGCTCTGTTGTGCAGCACCACAACCTTCCTAAGTGCGCTTTGCAGGTCCTTCTTCATTGTCTGAGTTCCTGTTTGGCTGCCTTTTGCTGGTTTCCATCAACCCTTTGAGGTAGGCCACATCGAGAATCAGGCATGGCTGACTTCCCAGAAATCTTGAAAGCTTCCTCTCTGCCCAGTCTCACACCCAAAAAAATTGGGTGGGGTTATTCTGAGTTTCTTTCTGACACTCACCCCGTTCTCAGGACCAAATAATTTTTCTGCAGGTACTTCCCCAATGGCTCGCTCGTGTATTCCCCATTCACAAGACCAGGTCCCTTCCCTTCCACACTCGCAGTCCTGCCTGCTCTGCTTCCCATACATGCTACTGTATAACTCAAGCCATGACATTAACAATATCCTTTGGCCAAACCCACCTGGAGCCAGAGAACCTTGTTTGCTAATTTACTGACATTTAGACTGATCATCTTCTGCCAAAGCCCAGCGCATTTCTGCAGAATTTCTTATATGCTTTGATGAGATGGAGTAAACAATAATAAATAACCACTAACTATGCACAATTTATCTTGAGAGAATGTTTTCTACCCAGAAGGATTCAATTTTGGGGCCAGCTGATAGGCAACCAGTTGAATACCATATTTGGCTAATCTTATGATACCCTCCAAGTTTCCAGGAACAATTTTTCCAGCGTTAGCAGCAAAACCGTGGCTTCTGAGACAACCTTCCCCTGTAAGGCAACTCGTGACGAGAGACAAACACCGAAGCTGCTCTTTGCAAAGCCTCTTCTTGTACATGACTATCTTCCACTCGGGCACAATTTGCGCCTCCCAAGCAGCTCCTAATTAGAATAGATCTGCCAGGGCTTGGGGGAAGCAGGCTCAGAGGCAGCTTTTCAAGCAGGCCCCTCTGCCTTTTCACACAATCCCTAATGCCTGGGCGTTCATTTTGTGCACGAGCACATCCGGGCAGCTGGATGGCGAGATGATGGAAAGGGCAGAAAAGAAGGAGGAAAACAAATTAGGGGATTTGGCAGCAAGCAGGCAGCCTCCCTCACCTTGCAGCAGGATGTGCCTTTGTTTTTGCCTCCGTGACCCTTTAAAGCACAACTGACGGGTGGCCAATTCTACAGCCAGCCGGGCTCCGGGATCAGCTCTTAGATGCCTTCGCTCCCCCGCCCCACCTCACCCCCATTATTACAAAGGAAAAGGGATAGTTCTGTGGGCTACAAGAGAAGTCTCAGATAAATATGTTTCATCAATGCCGGAAGATCTCGAGTCAACACCTTTGACCTTCTCTTGGAGTCTAAGGTGGAGTGCCCAAACTGGCTGGCCCCGTTCTCACGAAGAAGAACTTAATCTTTGGCAGACCCTTTGAGGGTGTCTCTGCCTCCATTGCTTAGCATCTTTTGAGGATGACGGTTACCATCACTTCTGCCCTCTTTTTTTTTGCATCAACAGTTGAAGTGGGATCCATAAAGAAGCCCCCGCATCAGTTAGAGCTTTGTGATGCCTGGGGAACCAAGTCCTTTGCCCCACGAAAAAGGCAAAGCGGCAGATTGTTGGCAACAGCTGGACCACATTATTAGATTTATGGGTTTGGGTAAAGTTTCTGGGGCTGGTCTGGGTGCTTTTCTTGCCCTTGGGTGACATTTGGGGGATGTTGGGTTAAGCCAAGAAGTGGCAAGACCTGTTGCAAGCCGGGAGCTTGTTTCTGAAGCTGCTTGTGTGTCACCATCTTGATTCCTCCTTCTGGACCAGCTCTGTGTTCATATGCAGCAAGATGAGATCACATTGTGAGGAATGATGGGACAAATGTAAGACCCAGTTTTCCATTTCGCTCAGTTCCCAAGAAACATGTTTTCATGAGCAAAGAGAGCGGCCCTGATTCTAGAATGTTTGGTATGCAATCAAACGTCTCTCAGCTTCAGAGTTGACTATTGACTCTCGGTGATGGGAAGTCCAAGATAAAGTTCTAAATACAACGATAAAAGATTTTTTACAGGTGACATGTGTGGATATTTCCTGGACCCCTGAAAACATAGGAAACTATTGCCAGTCTGGAAGATCATTCTGGACAAAAGAAATCAAAACACAGGGATGTGTTTGTGTGTCTCAAAAGGTGTCTTGGGATAGCAACCAAATAAGCCCAATTGTCCCCTGTTAGTATTTTCAGCTCCTCACATTTCTGTTCTTGTGGCTTAGCAAGATGGAAAGCTCCTAATTAACAGATTAACATTAGGAGCACCCGCACACGGTGCCTACGGAAACAGGAAGTTTGAACAGCTATGCAGTCATCTGTTCTCTCTGCTCTTGGTATCATCCAGTGATTCAGCCCTCACCATTCCAAGCAACAAGGAATTTAGGGTTGTTTTCCTGAGTCCACTGGTCTTAGACTTCAGCTTCACAAATTGTGTCATTATTTATTGGTGCGTGGTTCTCAGCCAGTGTACATTTTTAAAAAAACTTTCCAAATATGCAAAAAAAAGGCTTACACTGGAGAAGACAATGAATGGGACACTAAATGTGAGTTCTGTTGCATTGATGAGGTTACTTAGTTTGGTAATGAAAGATCTGCAAGAAAACCAAAAGCACCAAGGACCCCACAGTGAGTTCCTCTTGCACCAATGATGAATTTAGACTTAACTTTTGCAACCACTAAACAACTATCTTTGGGGATGTTCTTTACATCCACCCGGACCTTCATGGAGAGGGTCTTGGTTCTGAGGAATCTGAACAAGCGTTTAAACCAAAGGTCTACAGACCATCTTGTTTCCAAGCCTGGCTAGCGACAGTTCCCTATCCCTGCAGCTATCTCAGACTGGGCAGGGGAGCAAGTCCCGTCATTCATCCCTGCATCTTTTCTTTGGAAGTAGACTGTCACTGAACATGGAGCTCTACGTTAAGATATCATGGTGAATTTTTGTTCCGGGCCATCCTTTATTAATACGTGTAATCCTCCTTCCTCATTCTTTAGAAAATATCCATCTCTGCATTTGGAAGCAAGCATTTCCACCCTCATCTTGGATAACAAGAATTTTACTTATTTTACTTATTCTTGCAACTTTTTTTTTTATGATGAGGAATATTTAGCACAAACTCCAGACGGCTGCCCTTGATCAATTCATTTTCACACCAGCATCAAGGGCTATTCATCCTCATTCTTCTATCGACATTTGTCAAAGTCCCAGGTCTGTTGTCAAGTTGGAAGACCTGGCCATCTCTCTACACAAATGCCACTCATGCAAATCCCTCCACACTTTGACAGCCACGAGGCATCCCTCTGAACTTTTGTTGAGTTTCTTACCTTTGCTGTGCACCGCGGAAGCCATGGCAAGCAGGAGCAAGGAGACCCTCAGGGCAGAACGAGCCATGAAGGCTTCCAAGAGGGTGGAAAGAGCTTAATTTGTCTTCCTTCTTCGGATCAGCTTGTGGACAGTGGAGCCAGCCTCGCAAATCACTCCCACCCCTTCCTCTGCCTTTGCCTCAGCAGAGAAATTAAATGTAATTAAGGAAGCTGGGAGGGCTTGGCTCTCCTCCTGTCTCGTTTTTCTGTGTCCGTTGGATTTTTTAAAAATGCATAATTGATGTGGCCATCAGCCCCTCTCCAGTGCCTCAAGTTTCAAGCGGAGAAGATTCGAAGAGACTCACTCTCTGCCTGCCCTCCCCCAGCTGATGTCATGCAAACCGATCATGGATGGATCCTCTTGGCTGCTGCCTCTTGTGGAGATGGCCACCAGGGGCAGGTCCATGCTGTGTGACAACCCGAGAGAGGAGTTGCATTACACGAGCCCTGCTTGAGGCTGTCTTGGCAAATTGCTGGGGAGGTTTCAGCGAGTGTCTCTCCATTAACCTCTCAAAGATGGTGATCAGGAGCAGATAATATTGGCGCCATCGCTGGCGGGGCACCCTCTGCTCCACGGCACAAGAATTCTAATGAGAGAAGAGGCAAGTTCTCTGGTGGGCCCAGGATGGGTGCAGGATGTGGCTGTCAGCCTGAAACAGACCCCTCCATTAGCGTTGGGGGCCTCCAGCTCCCACTCCGTGGGTCCGTGAGTTGGAAGCCATGCAGAGGGCCTAGAGAGAAGGGATGTGGCAGCCCTTTTACCCAGTTCTTCTTGACCCTTTGATCTTCTGGATGAGGCAGAGAGCAACAACAATGCTATTCTATCAACCTGTATTCTGTCTCCTTCCCCCAATAGCTCCGGGGAGTTTCTCTCAATGTTCTTTCTGATTAAATCCACTCAAGAAAAGATCTGTGTGGTGGGTGGGTGGGTGGGTCAGAGAGAGAGAAGGTTGGCCCCCATTCAGGCGTGAACTCACAACTGGATCTCTCCAGTCTCACAGCATCCCCTTGAACACCACATCAGCGTGTCCAGTTTGAGGCTTAGTTCTTTCGGGCAGCCCACAGCAGCAACCTCAGTGGGGAGTCAAAAAAGCCAAGACTAGGGACTCAGCCCTGACTCTGTGGCCCAAGCTCTCCCTTTCTGTTGTGAGTCACCATGTCCACCACCCTCTGCAGTGGCCAGTTTCTGTCTCCAGTGTGAACATCTGGCTAGAAGGCAAGGATTGGTCAGAAATCCCAAACTTCAGCACGACAATCTTGGAAATTAGACAAGGGAAGGAAGAACCTGCATTCCTGGTGAATTTTATCCTCTTGTTAATACCTTGTAGGTGGTTGGATAGACAGACAGACAGACAGACAATGCGATGGATAGACAGACCTATAGACAGATATACAGATATAGATAAACAGATAATATTAATAACTTCTGTGTCAGAAGCACTGTGAAAGGATTTGCCGGTGACATCATCGTTGCCTGGGGGATGTCCAGTTGGGGGCCTCTTTCATGTGCCTGTGAAGTGGTACC
Organism: Vipera ursinii; assembly: GCF_947247035.1. Classification (NCBI taxonomy): domain Eukaryota; kingdom Metazoa; phylum Chordata; class Lepidosauria; order Squamata; family Viperidae; genus Vipera; species Vipera ursinii. Next base: position 25,096,690 of record NC_139519.1, on the reverse strand, counting down.
CATTTATCTACTTGCAGTTGCCCGCTTTTGAACTGCTGGGTCGACTGGAGCTGGAGCCTGGGTCAGGAGCTCACCCGGCTCCATGGCAGCAACAGGTCTTGAACATGTGGCTGCCGAATCATCAGCCCAGCTTTCTAACTTCACGAGCCACCATGCTCCTTTAGATAAGCAGATAATAGGTGTGTATAGAGAGACAGGGGTGGGGTTGTTCATATGGAGAGGGAGAGAATCCCGTCTTCCGCCAACAGGCCAGAAAGGAGAGGGTGCTCACATCCCCTCCTCTGTCTCCGTCCAGATCCAGCTGCATCCCAGAGCAGCTCAGAGTCACTTAAGGGAGTTAGGAAATTAGAGCACAGCGCTGATGGACTTGATCCTTGGTTGCCAATTGTCATGTTGCAGAGAAAGTGAGTGTAAAACCAGTGCTAATTTGATTACCTGACTCTGTTAGCAGATAGAAAGCCTCCTCCCGGCCAAGTGGAAATGGCTGTTATTGAATTTTGATAATAAATAAAAGAAAATGCAGAGAGCAGTTGAGTCACAGCTGGCCAGCCGTGATGAACCCTTTTTCACGCTGTTAAACTGGAGTCATTGTTTAGGTTGACAGCTACTCATTGAAGAGTTTAAAGTTTAAAAGGAGCCTGGAAAAATTTACGGAAGACCCAGCTAATAAAGGGACTGGTCGTGGGGAGATGTTATGGGGTTTATTATCCATCAAAAGTCCCAAAGGTGCTTCTTCAAGAAGCAACTGGACTTCTTCAGCTTCCTGGATGAGAAGCGAAACGTCTTCAAAGGAAAAACAAGAAAGTCCCGTTGCCTCTTGAAGAAGCACCTTTCAGACAACCGTGACAGAGAGTCTCCATAGGCACTGACCCATCAATAGGCCACATCCAGTTGCTGGGGAGCAGGTCAGCGGCCTTTGCCCCTTGCTTGGAAATCCCTCGATGCCTCTTGTTGACCTTCAAGTGTGAAGGGAGGCAGAAAGGAGCCCTTGGCCTGATCCTGCCTCAGAGCTGGGCTGACCTCCTTCCCTTCTTAGAATGGGAGGCGCTAATAAATTTAATAAAACAAGTAAAGGGAACGGTCTCTTCAAATGATTCATTCTAAGATGGTACTCAGGTTTACTTTCTGTGCCCCATCTAATTAACTCGCTAGCCTGGCGTTTGCTATTCCCCCGCCTCCCTGCCTTCGCCCCATCCATCTTGAGTGGCTCACAGGATGCCCGGCAGAATGGAGGCCTGCCTTGCGGGCCATCAGAGATAAATTGGCAGCATCCGATCAGATTTATTTTCTGAAAATGGTATAATGGGATTTTATTAGTGCTCTAATCTGCTGTTCAGTAATTGGTTTTCCAGGAAATCAAAGACTCTCAGCGTCTAGAGACTGCCGAGCGGAGGAAGGCAGGGAGGAAGGAGTTCTCCCTGGGCCACGACAAACTTTGCTGTCTCCAAACAAACCAGTCCGTGGCCGAGCCGATGGCCGAGCCGAAGCCTTCACACTTCCGTGTCTCAGGTTGTATAAGCTTTTCTCCCTTTGCCCACCAGACCTGGGAGACTGGATCAAAAGTGGGTAGGAAGATAGTTATGGAGGAAGGTGGCCAAGACACAATGGCACCCCTCTTCCTAAGTGATGGTGGACTCCCTTTTTCTCTTGTTACTTTTAGGTGAAGCAATACAAGGTGACTTCGGGGCCTGGTTAACCATCTGTAAGAGGACTAAGCCACTGACACTCACTCTAGACAAAATGGGAGTAACTCAGCCAAGGGATTCCTGCGATCCTTGTGTTTGTCGCGTACAAGAAGAGGGTGAAAGAAGAGATCCGTCTATCTTGGTCTCAAGAGGCACCATTTGCCAGCCTGGAATGGTGGCCCAACACATTCCTTCCATGACAGATCATTTGGCTTCACTCCCTCATGCTCCAGTAACTCCCAAGTTAGACTATATTGTGTTTTGTTAGGTTTGGTATTGGGGCATCCCTTGGAGGCTATTCAAAAGTTGAAATTAACACACAGGGGGAAGAGTGGAGTTGTGATCATCCGCACATGACCTGAAATTAAAAGTGGGCTTGCACTTGATATTCTGTAGAGATCCCCTCATGTCCTGGAGATGCTCCTACCCAGGCAAGATGAAATCGAGAGAGGGAGAAAGGAAGAGAAAGAGAGGGAGGACGAAGAAAGTCTTCATAAATGCTTGTCTCATTCGGCTGACTTCATCCCATTCCACGCCCTTAATTTCTTTCCAATTACTTTCCGAGAAAGTGGGAGAGGAGAAAGAATAGGACTGGACCCTGCTTTCTCCCCCCCCCCACCCCATTTCCTGCAGTTAGCGAAGATCCTTGAAGCTGCAGAGAAGAGACCCCAAGGCAGAGCCCCTCCCTCTTTTTGAAGAGCTGAGCAGAGAGCCATTCCTTTCCTTGATGGAGACAAGCTCCCCATAAAAGCTAATGGGTTTTTGAAGAATATCCGGCAGGTGACAATATGTTGGGCTGCCCGAGCCTTCCATTTTGTGGAAATTGACACAGCCTTGAGGTGGCATGCTACCAGCTGCACAAATGCAGCTAGGTCTGCGCGTGCCACTTTCTTCTGAGGTGGGGAAATGGGCAGGGGGCTAGCCCAGACCAAAGTCTCCGATGCACTGAAAAGAGAGCACTGAGGAAGTCCTAGAAGAGAACGCCTCCTTGCAAATGGGAGAGACCCAGGTTAAGCAGAAGGCGAAGGCCATTAACCCCCCTCCTCCTCTTTGTAGGTTGGAGCCCAGCTTGCCAAAGAGATGTGGACTTGGGTTAAGGGGTGCTTCTCCCTTGTTCTCCTGCTGGTAGCTCACAAGCTGCAGATGTCCCCATCTTCTCCTGTGGGGCCTCCATGGCCAGCAGCAGTGCCATAAATTCTCCTTAATTCCAGGATAAACTTCCTAACAGTGTAACTTAGCTTGCCTTCAGAAGCTGTAGGTGCTCCACCACTGGAGGTTTTTAAGAAGAGACTGGAAAATCACTTGTCTCAAGTTGTATAGGGAATCCTGCCTGAGCAGGGGGTTGGACTAGAAGACCTCCAAAGTCCCTTCCAGCTCTATTCTGATTGATTGCAAGATAGTGAAGGCAAGCTGAGGCTGAGAGCTGCCACCAGATCCTCTTTACCACCCAACTCTTTGCCCCAAATCACCAATGAACCTATTGCACCTTATCTGGGCAGCCGATGACCATAGGCGGCAGCAAAGAGTTGCCATCTTCTGTATATCACTTGTCTCAAGTTGTATAGGGAATCCTGCCTGAGCAGGGGGTTGGACTAGATGACCTCCAAGGTCCCTTCCAATATCATCATCATCATCATCATCATCATTATTATTATTATTATTATTATTATTATTATTATTATTATCATCATCATCATCATCATCATCATCATCATCATCATCTCTTGGCTGCCATGTCACGGTTCTTCCTCTGCAGCTCTGAGAAAACAACCTTGGGCAACTTATCAGCCTGGGATCCTCACATGGGCTTAGAAACTCAGGGACCTCATGAGGCGTGAGGAACCCCCTTGTCATTGTTAGGTGAGGTTCAGCCATCAATTCCACCAAGATTCCCAGAAACGAAATCCTCGTGAGTCCTTCTCCATGCTCCTGTGCTCCTTAATTCTTTCCAGCCTTTTCCCCACTGCGGCCTCTGCTTTAACGTCCCTCATCGGGGGAGGCAATTCTCAGTGGGCTAGAAATGTGGCACCACATGGTGGCCCAGAGAAGCAGAAAGCTTTTCTTCAAATGCTGCAGACCCTCCCTCTTGCTTGTCCTGCAGGCTGAGCAGGCGGTGACTGTAACTCAGCTCTGCTGTGCAGCGAAATGAAACCGAAATATAAGCACCGGGGTCTTCCCTGCAGCTCCTGGATCTGATCCGTGGAAGGCTTGGAGTACTTTGTGAGGAGGGAGGCAGCCTTGCCAAGCCCCATGCTAATTTAACCGCTGTCATGGGTCATTTCCAACACTGATGGGTTTTGCTCCCATACGAAGAAGCAGATCATCATCAGCATTGGGGTTTGTATGCATGTGTGTGTGTGTGCATTGTCTTGCTAATTACAAAGCCGTAAATGTCTCTTTAGGTAAATAACTCAGCCTAAACAGAGGTGGCCTGGGACCTGAAGGTGGCCGTGGTCTACAGCTGAGCAGTTGAAGATACTCGGGTTAAGAATTCACAGGGTGGCAAAGAATTAAGGGGGGGGTTGACTGTGGATTTGTTTAAGGAAGAGGAGACTTCATCCTTGCTGGCATTTGTCTAGACACAGATCCGCTGGAGGCAAAATAGCCTCCTGTGATCCCAGTAGGATCCATCAGATTTCATTCCAAACTTCAACAGGATCATTGGATGGAGCCACTACCGAGCCACCAGAATGCTAGAAGCAGGCCTGATCCAGTGGAGAGGAGCAGCCAGCATTCTCAGGCAGTCCAAATCGTGACACCCAGGCCTCTCAGTTCAGTTTGCAGAAGGAAAAACAGTGCAGTCCGTGGCTTCATTCCCTCTTTCTCTTAGAATCGCCCTCAAGATACGTTTGGGATGAGGAAAAGGCCTCCTCTCCCCTTCTTGGTCCTTTACGTTTTCTTTGCGGCTGCAGAAATTGCAGCCTCCCCCCCACACACACACCTTTAAGCAAAGGACTCTCCGGCTTGCCTTTCCCAGCAGACGTGGGTGGCACTCCTGAACTACGCATGCAGGTGTCCTCAAATCTAATTCCAGGACAGAGATGAAATTGCTGGATCCAAATCAATGCTACTTAGGCGCTCATCAACTGCCCCACTGATTTCAAGGGGGTGCCCCACTTAGTGGCCAGGGGGTGGGGAGGGGAGAGAGCAGGATGTGGGGAAAGTAGAAGCCCAGGGTGGGGGTGGGGGGATTGGGAAGCCAATTGGAGCCTTTAGCTGGAACTTTTTTAGAAACCATTTAAAACGTTTCTATTTCCCTCCGCTTTCTATTAATTGCTGCTGCTCCTCTTAATTGCTGTTGATGTATCAACTGCTGTACTCAGACGCAATACGATCTTAACTGGACGAGCCTTTATTTAATTTTATGACAATCAGGATGATATTTTAGGAAATCTTCTGTAGCATCTTGAAAGGGTTTACCTGAGCTCTAAAAGGGGTGGCGTGGGTAGAGAGGATGGCTAATTATAAAGGTACATGTAGTTCTCGTCTTACAACAGTTCATTTAGCGACCGAAGTTACAGCAGCACTGAAAAAAGTGACTTATGACCGGTTCTCACACTTAAACCGTTGCAGCATCCCCCCCCCCGTGATCACGTGATCAAAATTCGGATGCTTGGCAACTGACTCATACTTGTGATGGTTGCAGCATCCCTTTTTCTGACCTTCCGACCAAGGAAGTCAATGGAGGAAAGCCAGAGTCACTAACCTGACAACTGCAGGAAACTGGCTTAACAACTGTGGCAGGGAAGGTCATAAAATGAGGCAAAACTCACGTAACAAATGCCTCACTCAGCAGCAGAAAGGTTGGGCTCCGTTGTGGTCACAACCCGAGGACTACCTGTACCAAAAGGATTAGCTGATCTTAACGAGAGCCGGTCACTCGCACTCTGACCACGGGGAGCCCAATGGGGCCCTCTCCGTGCTGGCTCAGATGGTCTCCCGTGAGAGTCTAGCAAGAGGCCAGGGGACCCCCCAGAGACGCCCTGGGCGCCCATCCCAGTTCCTAGACCGGCCACACCACGTTCAAGCTGACATTGAAGCACGAAGGAGACAAGGTTTGGGGGAAATCAGCTTACCCAGATTTACCTACCTGCCTATTGAAATTATCCCAGATAATTCAAAGACTCCACTCTAGATGTGCAGAACAGCTCCCTTTCTATTTGCAACATTGGTTCGAATCGGATCAACTAATTTGGTTTGAAGTTTAAAATCGATTTGGGAAATCAAGTCGAATTGACTCTAATGATTTGATTCTCCAATAGCAATAGCACTTAGACTTATATACCGCTTCATAGCACTTTACAGCCCTCTCTAAGCAGTTTACAGAGTCAGCATAAGGCCCACAACAACCTGGCTCCTCATTTTTCCAACCTGGGAAGGCTGAGTCAACCTGGAGCTGGCCAGGATTGAACTCCTGGGGTGAGCAGTGAAGTAGCCTGAAGTGCTGCAATCTAACCCCTGTGCCCCTAGGGCTCTTACACGGAGTTGGAAAAAGCCAGGCTTAGGAAATACAGAAAAGTTCTCAGTCAGGCATCAGATTCCACAGTTTGATTAGAGTTTTTGATTCAATAGGAAAGTTGGATTCGGTTCAGAGAGTCAATCGGCTGGATTTGATGGATAGTTGGATCTGACTATCCCAGGGGTAGGCAACCTCGGCTCTTTTATGACTCACAGACTTCAATTCCCAGAATTCCTGAGCCAGCCTGGCTCAGCTTGGAAATCTCTCCCTTTCCCCTCAGCATGGCTGGCTCAGGAATTCTGGGAGTTGAAGTCCATGAGTCATAAAAGAGCCGAGGTTGCCTAGCCCTGGACTATCCAGCCGGGGAAGGTGGCCCAGCTCCTGGCCCCCTTCCTGGTGAGCTGTCCATGGTCCTGAGCTTCCCGCTGATCTGCTCAGCTTCTTGTCCCTTTTCTTCCAAGAAAGCCATTTCACTGCCTTCAAATTCCCCAGCAAAGGAACGGAAGCAAAAGAAGACACGGTTTCCATTTAGCCACATCGGCCATTAGACACCCTTCAGGTGTTAGCGATATTATGCCATTTCGTTATCCATTACCGCCAGGTAATAATAAGTACACCAAAGGTATTTGCAGCCCATCGGTGCTAATGAATGGAATCACTCTCATTCCATGCCCATTCCACACTTGCACGCTTGAGCTAGAATATTACCCAAGGTTAGATGCCAACTGTCTGATCGGCAGAGGACCCCACTGGCACTCAATCTTGCATAGCTGCCTTGTGACACCAACAGAGGCTGACTTTCAGCCACAAGGTCCCACCCTCCTCATTTCTCCAGCATCAAAGAATGTGGGACCTGTGCAGAAAGAAGAGGAGGGAGGAGGGAGGAAGTCAGCCAACCAGTCTGCTCCCAGCTAATTCAATATGTGAGCAATACTTCTGCAGCTTCCATCAGTGTGAATATGTGCAAATGCAAAGTTGTCTTTCAGTACAAGGTGGCTGAAGCCTACCCTCCCCTCCCCCCTTTTCCCCCCAGTAAAAACTGCTACCTCTTGACGGTCTGGCTGCATCTTTAGAGCAGTTTTCTATGGTAACAACCCTACATTTTTGAGGGTCATTTTGGAGAGAAACGAAAGCTGTCCCACTGGCTTCACCATTTATGGCCAGCACATGAAGGCACTTGTGCTGAGTTGTGAACGCAACTCAGGGGGGAGATTCCTGATCTATGAATCCACTTGGTACCTGCTCGCCATCCTTCCATGCTTCACTTCCTGAGATACGGTTCCTTGGGCTTGTTTGAAGGACCACTCCACCCTCCACCACAAATGGGGAGGGAAGTAACAGCCAGGGAGGCCGTGTCCTTGTCCAGCTGCCCAAAGACCAGTTGGAAATGCTCAGAATTAATTGGCCACCTGGACATCGGGGAGGGGGGTGGCTGTTTTCTCCAGAGAATGCATCTATCCGCTTCCTCTGCTACGCTCCTACAGAGGATGCTTTGGGCATGATTCTATTTAAACACTTTCCTTTATTTGCTCCAACATTAATAACATTTGCAGGCTGCTACCTTTAAAAATTAATGAAGTGTTTGCTCCCAGTTGAGAAGCTCATCTAAACAAAGAGGACATTTCCTTTCCCCCTCATCCCTGCTCGAGGGAACGGCGTGAAGACATGAGCTCCCTCCTTCCTGCAGATCTCAAGAAGAGCCTGATCCAGCTGCAAGCGGGGCTCTCTGGCCTTGGTAGACTTTAAGACCTCAACTCCCAGGATTCCCCGGGCAGCTTTTGCCCCCTTTGAGGAAGCTCTCAGCTGCGACCTCGTCTGCCAACACCCAAAGAGGGAGAAAGTTAGGAAGGAGACAGAAGTGAAGCTTGACTCCTTTCTGATGTTCTCTCAAGATAATTGCTTCCCAATGTTGCATTGTTCACAACTCTTCCGACAACAATCCTTCCCTGCCTGTGCCCATACGGCTTCTTTCCATCTTGCTTGTTAAAAGCAAAAGATATTTGGGAGAATTGGAATTCATTAGTCTTCCTATCACAGGGAGCTCACTTAGCCTTAAATTGGTGGTTAGCAAACATCCCGATAATTCCTCCATGTTCTTATTTGTCTTCCGCCAGTTTGCCATCCTGCTGGAACAGATGTTTGGCGTCTGTCAGGGAGGCTCTAGTCGTTGGAGTGGAATGGGAAGGTGCGTGGAATTCGGCATCGGCGACGAAACTCAATCTAAACAAATTGGGCCTTTTTCTTTGTTGACTAGATTATCTGTCTAATCAGATTTCCCCAAGGCCCTGCTAAGAACGGGAGAGCGTCAGATTGATCCCCCCTTTTATGGGTATAAAACAGGAGGCAAAAGATCAACAAAGGAAGCCGCCAAGATGGAGCGAGAGAGCTTCAAGCGCAGCGATGGCTGCCAAGGGCTGCCTCGATTAGTGGCTGCACCTGCTTTGTCCTGGGCTGCCGGCCTTCGGAGGCTGCCGCTTCTCCAGGACACACGGAGACCCTCCTGAGGAAGTGGAAACCCCAGGAGCAAAGGACGCCCCTCCTGCCTGCTGTATTCCCACCTTGCAGCCATTGCAGATGGGTGTTGAACTATCAGGCGCAAAGGATCAGGACCATAAGTTGCAGTTCAGAAGATTTATTGCTCCAGCCTCCACAGAAGAATCTAGTCAGGTCAAGTTCAGTACTAAATTGGTGCCAGATAAGGGTCAGCGGAATTCAAGAGGGTTTGACTTAAACCGTTTGTGGCGACGTAATGGTTCTGGGCTAATGATGGTTAACTCTTAACTCACCCTGCTCTTCTCCTGCCCCAACAAAAGATGCGGTGGCAGACTCTGCTGTCCCCCGTGAATTATTGGAAGCCCTTCTATTATTGGGGGCCAGCCCAGGGTCCATCTGTCCCACCTGAGAAGACCTCCACCAGGTTCCTGTAGAAGGTATTTTAGTGTGACCTTACTTGGGACCCCAGGGTATCAGGTGATCTCAGTCCCGAGAAATGAGAGCCTGTAACACGCTATATTTAAAGGGAATTTGCTCTGGATCCAGACAAAAAAGCTACTTTTAGAGCTACTGAAACTTTTCCATCCTATTTCCTCACAACAATGGAACATTCTGGACAAAAAATTTCCGGTTGTCATTTACAGAGAAGCTGCTTTGTTGAGCCAATGAGAACGTATCCTGGCGGACCCGTAACGGCCCTTTAGATCTTAGCTGGTGTACAGTAACGAAGGCTGCAATCTTACGCACCCTTGCTTGGAAGCAAACCACAGTCACGCGGACTCATGTGCGGTTCAGGATGATCCAGCTTTCTTATGGAGGGGCTGCCAAGAGCTCAGGTGGGCAGTGAGACAGAATTGGGATCCGTTCATGGCCTTGGTGGGCAGCTGAGCCAGGTGCGGTCCTACTTAACCTGGGCTGAACCTCCTCCTCGGACAGCTCTCCCCAGCGAGTTCCCCACCCGCCTCTCTCACCGAAACCATTTTTATTTGGGGCAGGAGGATCGTGATGGTGATAATAGACTGGGCTGCCTGCTAATAGGGTTTCTGTTCTGCAGATCTCACTCAAGGAATCTCAGCCAAGGAAGTGAGTGTGAGACAGGAATTAGTGAACCCAGGAACTCCTGTGGGTGCTAATGAGATTTTGTCTGGATCCAACCCTTCCCTTCTCCTTTTCCAGGCAAACCGGCTACCGTTGCAGTCCCCAAAATGGGCTTCTTTGCCAGAGGAGGAAAATATCCGAGCAGGCCACACAGGAAGGGAGAAGGTGACACAGAGGCCCCAAATTACAAGTGACGCTTTCCCGAGGAGCCCCTCGGAACTGCAAAAAGATTCTCTTTGTTTTCGCTGCCCATGCCGGAAAAGCCCTCGGGAACCAGCATTGCCGCAGCAAATTGCCAACGTGTGTGAGCAAAATCTCATTGGGGGGGGGGCACGCTGGCGCTGGCTGGCTTTCGCTCGCTTGCCGCGCTTCTGATGGCTCTTTTGATGAGCTGCTGAAGCACAAGAGTCCCAGCAGGAAACCGTAAATGAGATGTTCTCCCCGTCAGGTGCTGGGCTGGCTGACTCTCCCCACTTTTTGTGAAGGATGCCGTGTCAATGGCAGGGCCTGGAGGTCGGGCCCATTTGGGCTCCGCCCCAGCAGCTCCAACGCCGGTGGCCAGGAACTGAGGGAAGGAAGCCGGAGATGGGTAGTTTGCAGTGTGACAACAAACTGGTGCAGCAAGGAATGTGTGTAAGAGATGCTCAGTTATCCAAGCATATCAAATCGTGCAGGGAGATGGACCTGGAATTGGGAAGCGCAAGCAAGTTATTTGTTAGCAGCCAGTCCCATTCACCTCCAGCTGTATTGTGAACCAAGTCATGAGGTTCCTGAGCATGTCCAAATGGTCCCAAAGGTGCTTTTTCAAAAGGCAACTCTTGAAGGTGTTTTGCTTCTCATCCAAGAGGCCTCTTCAGTTCTGACTGAAGAGTGGGGAAAAGGAAGGATTTACATACCTTGCAGTCATAAATCTTTCCATTTCCCACCATTCGGTCAGAACTGAAGAGGCTTCTTGGGTGAGAAGCAAAACATCATCAGGAGAGAAAAAGCAAAGTCCGGTTGCCTTTTGGAAAAGCACCCTTGGGACCATGACCCGGATGACTGAGCATCTCCATAGACGGAGAGCGCCTTCTACTGCTCGGCTGGGCTATAAAACTCAGAGAGTCCACCAGGGGACGGGACCTGCCTTTGGCAGAAACAGATCGCCTTTGAGGTGAACATTTCCTCCGCCAAGCCCAGACTAACAGATCTCCAAAATGCATCTTTATTTGTGGGGGAAAAATAATAAAGACTTTTGGGGCAGCTCAGCCTCTGCATCCTGGAGAGACCTCAAGAGATGGCTGGGTGAATTGGGGGAGGGGGAGCTATAGAGACAGTCCCATGATCATTTCTTGCAAAGAACAGGAGGGAAGGGACTGAAAATCTCCCCCTCCCTCCTCCGAGCAGGGAGGCGATGCCACCAATGTGAACCTGGGCATTTTTTCCTCTCTTCGCTGTGCCCCAGTTCTGCTCGCTGGGAAAGCCGCCAATCTAGGCGCGGCCTCTCCGGGATGGGCCTCTGAATTATCGAGATGTGAAAGGTTTATTATGCAAGCATAATAAACGTAATAAGGGATGTGTTTATTATGCAAACAGCAACTGAGTTATGTGTCCTTTAAGACTACTAAATAGTTTTTAATTACTGCTATATCAGTAAATCCCATAAATATGCAAATGCAATTAGTTCGCAAAATAGGCCCTAAATATCTTTATTCCTCTCCAACAAAGTTCTTTGAAGTTAATCACCAGCTTCCTTTGTTCCTTCCCCTGGCAGTGGAGCCGAAAATGACGGGAATGATGACAGATGTACAAATTTAGGGAGAGGGGAGGAAAGCAAGCTAGCTTCCCCCTTTCTCTCCGTGCCACATCTGGACAGGAGAGGAGGGGGGAGGGGGAGAGGAGGGGGGAGGGGGAGAGGTGGGTGACAAGGCCTCCCCCTCCCCAGCAAGGAGGATTAGGTTGGATTATTGCTAACAGAAGCAGCATCAACAGCTCCCCAAGTGGGAAAACATGCCAAGTGGGATCTGCCGGGAGGTACTTGCTGATTTACATGGCTTGTAGGTTGCCCCTGCTCAGAAGCCAACAAGGTAAACACACACACACACCAGGAAAGTCAGTGCATTAGCATAATTTTCTTTCAAATCTGCATGCCGTTCCAATTCTCCGTTTGTCCTATGCTTTGCACATGTGTGAATGTGCAATCCTCCCACCAAACTTTCCACAAAATGAAGCCTGTTGCCTTTTTTGGGGTGGGGTGGGGAGAGATGGTTCCAAAGATATTTTAACTCTCTGCCAAACCTGGGGAGGGGAGGGGCTCAAGCCTGCTCTTCTCTGCTTGGGGGTACAAAACAGGCAGGTTCAGAGAATCGGGATTGATTCGGGTTTCCTTTGGAAACCGCATTCCAACGCAGGGCCTGAATTTTATATTCTTTTATTGTTGTAACGGGTTGTGGTCTGAATGATGCAAAATGCCAGGGCATTTCTCCGCGTCAATGGCTGAAGACCCGCCACTCAAAAGAGGGACGGCCCTATTTGCAATTCTCCTTTGGGAATATTTAGGCGGGGGTCCCAGGCGATGCTTATCCTGGGGGCGACGCTTCCGTGAGATCCGCACAAACGTTCTCCTAGGTTCGCTGCAGCGTTGTGGTCTTTACTCAGCCAACCAGGGCAGAAGTCCTGTAGCCGGTGGGCGATGGGCCACCGTCCCGGGAGAACCGAGCGGGTCTCCCGGCGTTGCTTTTTTGGCCGGAAAATCGCGGGATTAGTGAGCCCAGGACTAATTCTGCCTCGCCCGCTATACGGAAGAGAAAGCCGGGCGTCGGGCGACGCGGTTGGGCCGTCCCCGATCCTGAAACGCTTGAGCACGATGCAGTCTACCAGGCCGAGGGTGGGCTGGATGACCTCGGAGGCCCCTCCTCACCCGCCTGCAAAAGAGCGGCTTTTCCGAAGGGGGAGGCAGGCCGAGGCAGGTCCCCGCCGAGCAGGGGCAGCTGCCAGCGAGGGGCTCGGCGCCCCTTCGGGGCCCGGAGCCGCTTCTTCGGGCATCGCGGCGGCCAACCGGAGCGGTTCCCGATCCCCGCGGCTGGGCGGGCGACCCGGAGCGCCCCGAGAAGAACGAGGTCAAGGCCGACCCGAGAGGCGCAGGGAGGTCATCCATCCCACCCCTGCAAAGCCCCCTGGCCACGCCGGGGGGGAGCCCTAAAGCAGCGTTTCCCAACCTTAGGAACTTGAAGATGCGTGGACTTCAACTCCCAGAATTCCCCAGCCAGCTCTGCTGGCTGGGGAATTCTGGGAGTTGAAGTCCACGCATCTTCAAGTTCCTAAGGTTGGGAAACGCTGCCCTAAAGGGCCGGCACGAAGCGCCCCGTCCGTGGCTCCCCCAGCCCCGCCAGTCAGAGGCGCACGTCGGATCGCCCCGTGGTGTCTTTTCCCCCGACCCAGGGGGTTTCTCCCTGCGCTGCCCAGAGGGAGCAGCCTCGTCTAGAGGGCCGCTCTGGGGCGCGGCCCGAGCGGGGTGATGCAAGTTGGAAAAGTTGAAAAGGAGCGGGGCCGCGCTCTCGACCGGTCGGTCTTCGACCTGCTTCGAAGTTCGGAGGAGCAGCGCCCCAACGGGACACGCCCCCGCTCCTGATTGGATCTCGGAGCCCCGCGCTTTCCCGCGCTCCCGAGGTCTCCGCCCACACCCGTCACGTGACTTCCCCTCCAGCGGGCGGCGCCCGTCGACCTGCCTGCGCCGGCCTGGCCGAGGGCGGTGGGCGGGGCGCTCAAGCTCTCCGCGGGGGCGGAGCCGGGGAGGGGGCGCGGCCCAATCGGCGCGGGCGTCTCCTCCGCTAGCGGGTGGGCGGGGCCGGTGGGCGGCCGTTGAAGGGGCGGAGCCGCGGCCCCGTCTCGGCCTCTCGGGCGAAGGGCCGGCGGGAGGATGGCGGCCGAGGTGCAGCAGCCGCAGGGCCGGGACGAGCGGGCCGCGGCCGCGGGGGCGGCGCAGGTGAGGCCTTTCCCGCGACAGCCCCGCCAGGTGGGCCGGGACCGCGGCTCCCCGTCCCCCCCCGGCCCTCTCCCCCTCGGGCAGGCGCCCCCCTCCCCTTGAGCAGCCCCCCGCCCCCTCCCCCGGGGAGCCCGCCCTGCTCGGGGCAGCCCCTGATGGCGGGGGGGGTGGACGGGCCAGGGGGCGTCCCTCGCAGGGGGTCTCCCTCGCCTCCCCCGTCCGGCCAGGCTGGAGACCCCCTCTGGCCCCCTTTTGCCACCCCCGCCCCCCTGCCCCCCAGGAGCTGTCTTGAAATGGCGCTCCGGCTGCCTAAGAAGCTCGAAGTTGATATTTCCTTTTTAAGCGAAGTGCCCACACTTTAAACTCCAGCTTTCTTTCTTTCTTTCTTTCTTTCTTTCTTTCTTTCTTTCTTTCTTTCTTTCTTTCTCTCTCTCTCTCTCTTTCTTTCTTTCTTTCTTCCTTCCTTCCTTCCTTCCTTCCTTCCTTTAATTTTTATACCGCCCTTCTCCCAAAGGACTCAGGGCAGTGTACAGGGCAATAAATATAAAAGCAGAATACAAAAGTTAAAAAACAATTAAATATAGTGCCCAAATTTAAAACAATAATTAAAAAGCTTTGGGTGCCCAAGACAAAAAAACCCTTCCCAGCTTATCCTTGTTGACAAAAAGTTGCAGTGGCCACACCCGAGTTGTGATGAGGGAGCTGCTACCTGCCCAGGAAGGCAGTTGCATTAGTTTACCCCGAGTTGCCCGGGTCCAGAACTGGGAGGAGTGGTCTTAAGGGGATTGGACACTTTGGGTACCTACCCAGACCCAAGACAAAATTTAAACGAGTCTTGTTACAATTTATTTAATGTGTGTGCTGCTCATCTCACCTAGAGATAACTCTAGGCGGTTTACAACAAGGGAAAAATGAGAGGAAATATTAAAATATTAGAATAATAACTTTTAACATTTAAATTGACTTAAATTTGACAAAGATGGCAAAGCAGGGAGCAAGATGGGGGGGGGGAGATCAAGCCTTATAATGATAAATGATTATTTTCACAGGACCAGAGAGAACTCTGGCAAATCCCTGGTGCCTCTGCAGGATGATGGCCTTCCTAGTCTTATAGAAATGGGTCTCCAAACAATATCAAATCCAGTAACGTGGATCCAATTTATATTGTACCCCTATGGTATTTTGTAACAGTTAAATGATTAAAGCTGGTGGGGTGTTAGTATTTGGGTAGGATAAGAAATAATCTTGCTTGGGGGTCCAACATTAACCAAATTCTTCATGGAATTGCAGGGCCCGCTAAAAATTGCAAATTTTATCACTTCAAGCTCCCAGGATAAATACATTTTCTTTTAAACGGGTTTGTGCAAATGCCAATTTGCTGATTAGAGCGCCGTTTTCAGTGGGCTGCATATCCAACACCTTGTTGTAAATGAGAAGTGACCAGCCGCCATGGCATGCAGAGCCGGCTTAAAATAGCTTCTCCCAAAGCTCTGCACGTTCTTTGGGCTCCTTGTATGTCTGTGTGCAGCATCTGCCAGTGTTGTGGGGTGGAATAAATACTCGGCTTCCAGATTTGGGGGAGAAAAGGGCCTTTGGGCTGGTGTTTCTCATATAACAGCTCTCCTTCTTCCCTCCGAATAATAAAGTTCTAACTTGCCTTGAAAAAGAAACGGAAAGACGGTGCTTTGTCTTATGAACGCTCCTTGGCCTTGAAAAGATGCTCAGGTTGTGTGTTTTGGTTTCCTGAAGATAAGTAGTCCTCTCGGTTGGGATGTTTGGATTTTCCTGCAAAGGAGACTCGAAACATTCAACATGGAATTATTTTTAGCCAAGCCAGGTGTATCAGGCTAGGAGGATCTTACAGAGAGAGAGAGAGGGCTTTCTTCAAAGAATTTTGTTTACTTAATCCATTTAAATGGCATTTGTCTTACTTTTGCGGGGACTTTGGCTACGTGCTGGCGATGTCACGAGAATAGGGGCACCCGCTAACCAAGAGTAACCATGTTCCTGACAACATAAGTGGTATCGATGCAAAGGGGATAGGGTTGGGAGTCTGGTGACTTCTTCTGTATAATGTGGGGCCGTTTTATTTGTTTTTATTGGTTGCAGTTGTGAAAGGCCCGGAATTAAATAAACAAAAGCCTTTGTTCAGCCCATTGGCACTTGGAAAGGTCTTCCAATCTATTTTTAAAAAAAGGTGCTTTCATGTTTTCTTGTTTTTGTTACAGGCCTTGCCCTGCTGTCCGCTCTGCCTCTTCCCTTTCTGATAACACCCTCTCTCTCCCATTTTAACCCAGACCTGCAGTTTGCTCCTAAGCCAGCTGAAAGAGATCACGGGCATCCACAATCCGCAGTTCCTCCAGGCGGCACTGAAGGTTAGTCCCCTTTGCTGAAATGGGATCCTTAACCTGCTCCCCGTTAAGAAGGGCGTTGGATGATCTGTCTTGAAATTAGTTTAAAGTGGGCTCTGGAAGGCAGACCCCCACCCACCCCCCACCCCGCCACCGTTGCATTGCCCTCCACTCTGTTTCCAACTGCTTCTCTGCTTGTTTTGGCCCTTGAAATCCAAAACGGGCAGCCCTTCTCTCCCGGAGGGGTTGCTCCCAGCCTCGACAAACAGTGGCATTTGGACAGCTGTCCACATTCCTTCTCCAACACGCAGCTCTGCTCTCTGCTCTGCTTCTGCTCCTGCGATTCGCAGCCAGTGCGGCCTGGTCTGGAGTGTGCGTGGACTCTTCCCGCATGGTACCTGAAATCGAGCGCCCAATTTGAAATACACTTTTTCGTCTTCCTTAAAGTTGTCCTGCTCCAGCCACAAACTAGGTTTAACAAAAAAATCCTCTAGAGCGGTGCTTCTGAACCTGGGCAACTTGGTCTATGTGCGCTTCGACTTTAAGAAGTGTAGACTCTCTGGGGAGTTCTGGGAGTTGATGACCACACACCTTAAAGTTGCCAAATTGTGAGAAAGACCTCCTTACAGCAGCAGGGCGTCCTTGTTTCTCCTCAGGCTGCAGATGGAAACCTCATGCAGGCGGTCGGCTTCCTCACAGAAGTCAGTGACCGAGAGTCAGAGGGAGCCCCCACGGCTTCCGACTGCGAGGGACGGGAAAGACAGGCCGCCGGTGAGCCCTTGCTTTTCTTCATAGACTTTTCCAAGGAAGGCTGTGTGCAGACTGTGAAAACCTACACAACGCATTCTGTCCCTCTGGGACGGAGTCCTTATAAATAGAACCAGAGACCAGCAAGGGCCTTTCAGCTCTCTTGCTAAGCCCCGGCTAGCGCTTCGGGGATATAGTGGAAGAACAGTTCTCGGAAATCTCCGTCATCGTGGCTAGGCTGCGTTGAGTCACTTTTGCTCTGGAGGGTGAGGATGACGCGCAGAGCCAAGCAAGCAAGATGTCAGTGGATCACCAAGGGCCTTCTGATTTCTCTCGCTATTAAATGCCTTCTTTGGGTGGGGAGATGGAGCATTTGAACTGCGCTGATGCCTAATATAGGCTCCTGTCTTGATTTCCAGCTCAGGATGAGAGCTCCCAAGAGGAGGCTGATCTTCAGGAACCCGCTCCTTCGGATGGCCAAGATTTCTCAACCGGGAAGAAGGATTTTGCTGCAACCATCAATGCGTAGGTCATTGTTCGGTTTCCCACATTCTTGCTGTGGGAACAACTCCCATGCTCCTTTCTCTCCAGTAGCCTTGTTCCACTCTGCCCCATCCAGGTTGCTGCTGTGTTTGCACGCTTCCGATCCTCACAAGAGAAACGTGGCCAAATGTATTCCAATCAGTTTTCCATTTTCAGGAAATGTCCAGCTGACCAGCATAATCTGTGTTCCCAGCAGAACAGGCTTTTCTGGAGGGCCAAAGTCTACTGAAAGAGGGATGACAATTATCCTTTGGGGATTGCGTGTTGTTCTGTAGTACCTTATCGAGATAGATGAGTTAGCAAAGACGGCTAATTGCTTCTAGCCAAAAAGGCCGCCTTGCAGTTGCTGCCATTTCTGTTTCCGGCAGAGCCTGCGAGCCGAGCGCAGCCGAAAACAAAAACCGTTCCAAAAGGAAACGCTGTGAAGTTTGGGGAGAGAGCACCACTCAGCGTGACTGGCGGCGGGTCAGTGGATGGCCAGTTGGGATGAAGAACATTGGAAACACCTGCTGGTTCAGCGCAGTCATACAGGTAGTTCAGGGTGCTGATGCTTTTCTGGGTCTCTGCTGGCATTGGGGCTCCATCAAACTCTTGCTCAGCCACTTTAAGATGAGTGGACTTCAGTGGGCTGTGGAATTCTGTGGCTGAGATTAAGCACCACTTCTCTAATTAACCACTATTTTTCCTCAGCTGATGTAAGAGCTAATTAGTTTAGGCTTCCCTGCCTGCTTTCTGTCCCTGAGCTGGGCTTTAAGTCACTTAGTGGAGCGTGTAGAGGATGGAGAGAATGGTGCTTACCTGTTGGGGGGCTGCTGTGGCCATCCCTGGTCTCTCCTTTGGCTGAACTGTTACGTAGACTCAACATACAGTCAGCAGTGGAGCAGGAGGTTAATTCCAGGGGTGGTTGTCAGTCTCTCTTCCAGCTGCCAGAATTCCGGCACCTGGTCCTGAACTATTCCCTGCCGGAAGCTGTGCTTGACAACTGCCGCAGCCGAAATGTAAGTGATTCCTGGGTGACGGGAAGGGAACTTCCCTGTTGTTACAACAGGGCTGGCTGAACACTGACAGCCTGCAGGGGTGGGAGACAGTTAAAGGCGAAAGCCAGTTTCTGATTTTTCCAAATTTTTTAAGGACTCTCCTGTGTTCAGAATCCAAAACACAAAAGCTATGCCAAGCTTGCTGTGATTCGATGGCATGATTTATCAGGAGTCTCCAATTTTTGTTTTCTCTAGCAAATTTCAAACCTTTTTGACTCACCCTAATCACGGTCTGAGCCTCTGAGGCTTCCATATGTTAGAATACCACTGCTACCTGTTTTGGCTTTTTTACTACAGTTTACCTTTTGATTAAATGATCCCAAATAGCTTTAAAACCAGCTTGGCAACCGGATGTGTGGTCGTGAACTCCGATCGAGAGAGACGATGCTGGAGTTTCTGGCCAGCCCATAAAGGCTTTCTCTTGAATTTTTCTGGCTGGCAAATTTGGAGAAAATAAACCGGTTGGGGTGCCGTTGATTAGCCCAGGTTGTAACTAGAAGGGAGCAGCCCTGGTCATGCCGGTTTCTTTCCTCTTGGCTGCAAAGCCAGCCCATGCTAATCCATAATGTGCCCTAGTTAGTTTTGGCTTAGATGGTTTCTAAACGGAATCTGGGTTGTGCGAATTGTGCCCCACCAGTCACTCCAGCAGATACAACTTCTGCCGGTCTGGTACCCGTTCTTGGCCTGTTCTTTCTCTGCTTGTTTATTGCACTTCTTGTTTTGCAGGAAAAGAGGAACGTTGCATTCATGCAGGAACTCCAGTGTCTCTTTGCTTTAATGCTGGGAACACACAGCAAATTTGTAGACCCGACGGCCGCCCTCGAACTCCTGAAAGGGGCTTTCAGGTCTCCCGAGGAGCAACAGGTGAAGTTCTTCCCAGGTCTGGGCGGCCACCTGGCCCAGGATCACACCTGGACCACGCTGCTGCTGCTGCGTTTCTCAGCCTGGCTGACTTCAAGGCCCAAAATTTCCCAGTCTGCAGAGAGATTTAATTTGAAGGCAGTTCACAACTCTAACATACAGAAATGTTATAAATTTAAAGTCATTTTAAAATTAAAAATTGAAGTCATCCAGCGGAGAAAACCGTTCAGGTTAAAGGTCTCCACAAAGTAACGTTTGACCTTCCCTCTGACTCCTTTTTAGCAAGATGTGAGCGAGTTCACCCACAAACTCCTGGACTGGCTTGAAGATGCTTTCCAGCTGACGGTGGATGCTGAGTGAGTCTGAAGGAGCTTCAGTGGCCATTTTGTGAAGCTGCCCAGTTGCCAAAATTTGCCGTGAAGAAAATTAAAGCCAATGCCTGTTTGCTTTCCGCTTTGTAGGGTGGTGTGATTCTCTCTGCTACAGCAAGGTGTCGGGGCTGGGTGGGCCTGTGGGTGAACCTGAATGATGTAAAAGTATATTTCTGACCTCAAGCAAGTTGACCTGTTCCAAGCACCTGAGTTAAATTATCAGGGATCCTGAGCTCCAATACAGGTGGCTTGTAACCCAATAAACGCTTGAAACTCCTGTGGTCTCAGCTTTCACACCGGGCTCACTATGGCTAAAGCACTGTACATTTTAGTGAATTGACACAACATCCCCTCTTGTATGGCTGTTTAGGACCCCCCAGGAATGGTTGAGCTCTGGCTGAATTCCTGGTTGTAGCCGGCAGCTCTCTGCCTATAGGAAGCCCACGTGTGGGGAGAAGGGTTTGAGTCTTCTCCTCTATGAGGGCTTGTCGTGGAAATGGGGGACCTCTTGAAGGGAAGAGCATATTGCATCCTCAGCTCCCATCTGCCACCCAAGCTTGCTGAGATCCAGACGAATCCCCCAAAGGCCAAAGATGGGGAAAGCGCATTGCTTAGCTTCTAAACAAGACACCTTTGGGATTAGCATTGTCAACCTGTTTTTTAGAAAAATGGTCAGTTTGCTTTCAGAATAACAGAGGTGGAAGGGACCTTGGAGGTCTCCTAGTCCCTCAGGCAAGAAACCCTATACCGTTTCAGACAAATGTTTGTCCAGTCCCCTCTTGTCCAGTGTTGGAGCACCCACAATATCAGGAGGCAAGTTGTTCCACTGATTGATTGTTCTGCCAGGAAATTTCTCCATAATTCTAGGTTGGAACTCTCCTTCATAAGCTTCCCTCTGTTCCTTCTTGTCCTTTGGAGAAGAGGCTGACCCCCTCTTCTTCGTGGGGGCCCCTCACGTATTGGAAGACTGCTGTCACCCCAGGTCCTCCTTTTCCTTAAACTAGGCGTACCCAATTCACGTTCCCTTGCTTTCTCCTTCTGTGGCAGGAATTCCCAGGACAAATCGGAGAACCCCATGGTTCAACTTTTTTATGGGACTTTTCTAACTGAAGGGGTTCATGAAGGTAAGCTGGAAGACCTTGCAAATTGTCATGGAAGTCTTCTCAGCGCTGTTGCTGGCTCCTCCGGTGTTTTTCTACCCCACTTAAAAGGACAATCTGTTTGGGATTTGGTTTTGTTCTCCTTAAACTGACAGCTGTCCCCCCCTCCCCTATTTAGGCAAGAGGTTTTCCAAAATTGAGACCTTTGGCCAGTATCCCCTGCAGGTTAATGGCTACAAGAATTTGCACGAGTGCTTGGAAGGAGCCATGGTGGAGAAGGAGAGCGAGTCGGACCCTTCCAAGCAGACGGTGACCTATACGCAAGAGGTTAGTGTTGCGGCATTTACACAACTCACAGGGAGCCAGAACAGACTTGATAGTTGACCAACTTGAAAACATAGAATATGATGTACGAGCGCAGGCTGGAGTTGAGGGAATGTTGTGGAATGACTTAACGGCATGCAGTGTGTGACCTTTATATTTCATGCGTTGAGTCTGGAGTGCGAGTGTGATAAAAATATTTTTCTTTCTGTTGAAGCCTGCCCATAGCAAAGAGGCAGTGCCTCTTATTTTCAGGGGATAAAACTACAGTTTTTTATTTAATGGTATGCTTTTTCTTGTTTGTAACTTTGTCTTGTATCTGGGTATATGTGGCACTCTTTTTTTTTTTCACTCTCCAAAAATCATCTACTGAAGCGATCATGTTGCGTACATCTGATATACTTGAAATCTGTTCAGAACTATCCTAGTTTGCTTCCTGCGGCCGGCTGAGGAATTCTGGGAGTTGAAGTCCAGGCTTCTTTGAGTCCCCAAGGTTGAGAAACACTGGTGTAGCGAAAAGAAAAGAATTCAGGATTTGCACTCTTCCTAAATCTGCCTAGGAGATGTTCAGTTTGTGGTCCGAAGATCTTATATATGGAGAGCATTTAAAGCATCCAAGAAACTTCAAAGGTGTTTTTTCAAAAGGCAACTGGACAGGATCCCACCTCCCAGCCGGAACTGATGAAGCTTCTTGGATGGAGAAGCGAAACAATTTCAAAGAAAAAAACTAAGAAAGTCCAGTTGCCTTTTGAAAAAGCACCTTTGAGGCCAGCCTGGCCTGGATGACTGAGGAACCCCGTAGGCATCCGCCCACGGTCCCTGTGGGAAGAAGCGTAATAACTCAGCTTTCACGTGGGTCTCTGGGGGAATCTGAAGGGCTCCAGCTGCCCTGGGAAACTTTGAAAACGGGGGGCTGGCTTAGTTAAAGGAACTCCTTCCATTTCTTCTTCAGCGATATAAACAGGGAACTTGGGGAGGTTCTCCCGAATACGCTGGAAAGAGTAAACGTTACAGCACCTTCTCATAGATGCCGACAGGGCAGACTAGCCACAAATAGCTTCCGAGGGGCGGTGCACTTTTCGTCACAAGGGGCCCGTCTGGCAGCAGATGAGAGGAGTCTATTAAAAGCTGGAGTTCTTGGCCGGGGTTTTTCCAACAGGGCTTGTAGAATTTCAGTGAAACTGTTCTCATCCCGTGTTTGAAATGGTTTTGTAAAAATTAGGGAATAGTATTGAGGGCAGGAGTTGGCTCTGGAGTACCCGCGAAGCAGGTTGCAAAAGTCCCTCTCCGCTTTTGCGATCCTCCAGAATGGATGAGCCTTTGGCTTTTTAAATATATTTTGAGAGGTGTGGAAAGAAAGTGGGAATGGGGAGCACCAGGTTTGCCCCTTAAAACTTCCAGCTCTTCCTAAAAAGCGTCTTGGCCCATCCATTTGCAGCGTGCAGTTCTAATTCAGTGTTTCTCAACCTGGGTGACTTTTAAGACGGGCGGACTCCAACTCGTATGTGCTGTGCTGGCTGGTGAATTGAAGTGCGCCTGTCTTAAAAGTGGCCCTGGTGGAGAAACACTGCTGCCAATCAGTTGAAGCTCCGGACATCTGTTTCCTGCTTAGCAAGTGGTTTGTGAGAGGCCTTAACTACCTTGAAAATATACTGATTTTTCACCAAATCCATACAATCAAATTTGCTGAACTGAAACAGTGATTCCTCTTTTTCTGGGTCTGGCGTGAAATGGGATCCAAGTGATTGTTTTTCTTGCTTGTATATGGAGAACATTGTTAATGGGGAAAAAGGCGGTTTATAATTAGCATCCATGCATCTGATTCTGTTGCATCTCTGTTTCAGCGCTGGTTTACAAAGCTGCCCCCAGTCCTGACCTTTGAACTTTCCCGGTTTGAGTTCAATCAGTCCCTCGGGCAGCCAGAGAAGATTCACAACAAGCTAGAATTCCCGCCAGTCATTTACATGGATAGGTAAAAAAAAATAAAAGCTTTGTGGCTTGAGACTTCCAAACCTGCAAAAAAGATATTGTGGGGTTGCGTTAAGAGAGAGCATGCAGCTGTCAAAACTATGTTTCCTTTAGGTTCATGTATGGCAATAAAGAAATTATTCAAGCTAAAAGAGAAGAGATCGGGCAACTGAAAGACCAGATGACTCTTCTACAGCAGCAGCTGGAAAAGTAGGTAGTCTTCCTCAAACTCTGAATTTTGCCTTGCAGATGAGATGAACTGAAGCTCAGCCAGCCGGCATCTCTCTCCCACTTTCTGGTCAGGGACAAGAACCGAGCTTGTCTGTCTGTCCTTGGACAGGGGTATTGGGAGGAAGCTTCTTAGAAGCCTCTACCCATGTAGATTTATTTTAGATTTTCTGGAGAGCTGCACAAGGTTGTTCTTCGGATATACAACAGCCAACCTGCCATCCCTTTCGGCAGCTGGCCAGCCCATTCTCTCTTCGACTAGCGTAATGCAGGCCCGGAAGGAGAGGCTTCTGTCTCTTGTACCCTTTGAAGAATCTGTTCGAAGAGGCCCAGGAGCAGGACGGGAAAACGGGACTTCTATCCAAAAATATCAGTAGTCAACCATGACTTAATATTTTCCCCATGTTCAAGGGGCAAAGGAAAATAAACCTTTTATCACTGGTATAGTTTTGAGCCCTGATGGCGCAGTGATTAGAATGCAGTATTGCGGGCTAACTCACTGCCACCAGCTCGATCGTGATCAGCTCAAGGTTGACTCAGCCTTCCATCCATCCTAGGTCGGTAAAATGAGGGCCCAGTTTGTTGGGGGCAAATATGCTGACTCTGAAAACCGCTTAGAAAGGGCTGTATAACACTGAAACAGTATATAAGTCTGTAAGGGCTGTATTGCTATTGCTGTTTGATCCCCTTGAAGGGGAAGGCCTTGCTAAGTTGAGTTAGGGAAGACTGATGATTTTGAAGTGGGTCTGATGATAGTTTGCTCCTAATTAGGTACCTGAGATACGGTTCCGGCACAGACCGCTTCCCCTTGCCGGATATGCTGCAGTCCGTTCTTGAGTTTGCCAGGACCAAGCTTTCCTGCGCAACAACTACAACAACAGCAGAAATGAAGGCAGAAAAAGAATCCTCGGAAACGCGTAGCAAGCCAAGCAGGTAAAACTGGGCCAAGTTTGGTGTGGCTTTCCATCATGGCTGTATCCAGATTGAAGCAATCAGATGATAAATCCGATTGTTTTGCCTCCTAGAAATAATGCCGGTTTGGGCGTGGGGGTGTGGGGGGAAGGTCTAGAAACTCAGAGAAAAATGTATGTAGGTCCCGATCAGCTGCATTTTTAAAGCCGTTTTCCTGATTTCCATCTTGTTGCCACCTCTGGCTTTTGAGGAGCGCTAGCAGCCCAGGCGGAGAGGCAGCAGCTGACTGAGCCCCTCTTTCCCTCCACCCAGGCGCCCAGGGGAGACGTCAGATGAGCCCCTTCCTCCTCGGGCCGTCTCCGAAGATGAGATGAGTCTGGTCGTCTCCTGCCTGCAGCAGTGGAGGGAGGAGGTTGAGCAGGACATGGAAGGTCTGTGCCCAGAGATTTCACATTTCATTCAAGAGTTGCTGTTTAGCAGCCGAGATTTTCCTGTTTGCATAAGGTCTGATTTGCATCCCGTTCTTGCCCGAACTGGAGAAGGTGGCAAGGTATCGAGGCCATGTGCCTGTCACAGTGTTAAGTCTCTTTTTTTGACGTTGGTGGGATGCGATCAGGAAGTCATAATAACTGATCTCCCTCAGAGGACTTCGCAGTTTTCATGGTCGGGACTAGGGCTGAAGTTTCCTTGGCAAAGGACGACACCTTGTCTGGCCAAAGAGGAACATCTTCAAAGGCCTGAATCATCCAGTTCACCTCTCTAGATCCAGCCATCTTTCAGGGCCAGCCTCTCCCTGAATTTGAGCATTGCCCCAGTCTGGCTCCGGGGAGGGTCCTTTGCCCTGCTCTCCACAAAATGTCCTGACATGCAATTGAGGACCACTGTGATCAGTCCCGCATCTCTTAGGTGGAGGCATCTTTAGAGATTGGTAAAACAATTCTTACCTTTTCTTTAAGAAAACGTAACTGTTGCTCGCTCGCTTACTGTTTTGCTTTGATTCACAGACTTGAAGACTTCCATGCTGACGCTTTCTGAGTCGATGGATCATATCTATGCTGATCCTCAACTCTGCCAGGTAGGGTGTCTTCCTGGTTGTATGAGCACTTCTGACCTCGTACTGGCACCGGTTCCCCAGAAATAAAATCTGGTCATATAAGAGAGAGATTCATGGTTGAATGAATTAATACTTTCCATTTTTTCCAGAAAAGGTAATTTGTTCCTCCATATAAAATTAGCCTGGATTTCTGGTTTAATTTGGGAATACCTGAGAATTCAGACTCTATATTCTCCTACAAACAATGACTTTACCTTGTTTTTGAAAATGATTTGTTCAGGTCAGTCATAGCTAAACTACAGGCACTTGTATCTGCCTGCTGGTTTTTTTTGCCACGCATTGAAATGCAAGGTGGAACTTCCGAGTATCATACCTGGCATGGTTGGTTCACTGTTGTCTCTCAAAAGAGGCTGAGCATTTTAATGGAAGAGCTGGAACCTCCTGGTTTTTGTTTGCAGAGCTCCTGCCTTTTCTCTCTAGTACACGGGTCTCCAAACTTGGCAACTTCAAGACTTGCGGACTTCAGTGCCCAGAATTCTTCAGCCAGCCAAGATGAGGAATTCTGGGAGTTGAAGTCCACAAGTCTTAAAAGTTGCCAAGTTTGGAGACCCCTGGTTTAGTACATAGCGAAGAGGAGCTTGGGCGTGTTCTGGATTGTACGGTGTTTTGCTCTTCCATCCCCAGCAGGATCAAACGTCAAGGTCCTGTTTGTTGCAAGAGTTCTCTGACGAATGGCTTCCACCGAGCGCCACTCGGATGGACGTGTCGTTGGTAGCTGGCCCTGGCCCTGACTGGTCTGGCCACAACGGTCTCTGCAGCCCTGCTTACCAACATCTAAAGCCTTGTTGTTCCCCCAGGAAAGGAATCTGCGCTAAGCCTTGATTATATGAATGGATCATTCTTAACAGGCGCAACAGCTGAGAATTTGCCTCATCAAATCTTCCCCCGGTCATGTTACTTCACCTGCTATAAATAAACCTGAGTAACGATGGTGTCTGCGTGTGTGTGTGTGTGTTTTCCAGGTCCCTTATCACTTGCACGCCGTGTTGGTCCACGAAGGCCAGGCCAATGCTGGCCATTACTGGGCCTACATCTACAGCCTGCCTCAAAAGACCTGGCTTAAGTACAACGACATCGCCGTGACAGAATCCTCCTGGGAGGAACTGGAAAGGGATTCGTTTGGCGGCTTGAAAAATGCCAGCGCCTATTGCCTCATTTATGTTAGTAAGAAACTACCACACTTCGCAGCAGGTGAGGATCTGAACTCAGTTCTTGGTGATGCCTCTTCCCTCTTGGGGGCTGGAGACCCCTGGGTAAGTTAAGTTAAGAAGGGCTGCTTGAGAAGAGCTTTCCTGTCCTCTGCTTGGGAGTGGACCATGGTCTCTTCTTCGGTGCCTTTGTGGAGGAGATATGCATCCCTTGAAAGGAATGGGCCTTCGGGAGAATCTGTCTCTCCATCCTGGTTCCATGTATTTGGGATGGAAGCAGCCTCACTTTAGTTCCAAGAGGAATAAACTTAGGAGTTGGTAAGCAGTCTGGGGCCAGTTGGGGACGGCAGGGCAAACCACTTCTGGAAATGCTGCCAGGAAAACTGGGTGAACTTGTCCAGGCAATTGCCAGGAATCGAGACTGACTCGAAGGCACAAATATCCGTAGAGGCAGTTGCGAAGGCAGGAAAGAGATGGGACTCTGTACTCTTCATCTATTTGGTCCTGGATGTGCACACAAGGCACCACTAGTCCCTTCTCAACAACTGGCCTTTGGTGCTGGAGACCGTATGTAACCATCAGGACTGCTGGTAGCAACTTGTAGCCCCAGCATCCCAATATAAGAGCAAAGGGCAGGTTACAAACCACGAAAGTTAACCAGGTGTCTTGCTTGTTCAGACGGGCCAATGAGGACCCTCTGCTTATCTTTCTTTGGTAGTTTACGATGATGGGCAACCAGAGAGAGAAGTAGAAGTGCTGCCTCTGGAACTTCAGCGTTACATCGAAGAAGACAACTGGAGGGTAGAACAGGAGATGGCTGAGCTGGAAGAGCAGTCCTGCAAAATGGCCCAGATAGAGCAATCCTCGGCCCCTGTGGAGCCCCAGAACCTGTCTTCTGACTCAAGCCAAGGTGAGGAAAAGGCCCGCTCCGTTCAGAAACCCTTCTGCCTTTGCCTTCTGATACCAGCAAACAGGGAGTGAAATTGCAGGCCAGGAAATGATCGTCACGCAAAACGGCATAAAGAGCTTTGATCAGGCTAAGAGAAACACATTTGTGGGCCTGTGAGCAGAGAAGAGCGCAAGACTCTCTATGGGTAAAACGGAGGTGACCAAAACGAGTGTGATCCTTGCAGTGAGTCCTAGCTGGGGCAGGCTCCTAAATTTACATTTTACTGTCTTGATTTCCCCTGAATCTTCCCTACACTAAATGTGGGTGCTGTTTAGTAGCTCCTTTTTTTCCTGGAAGTCTTCTGGAGACTAGCCCAGTCAGCCTTTAAAAATACCAGCATCCTTTAGCTGCAGATTTGGATCCTGCCAACCTCAACGGCTCCCCGTAATATCTTTGGGAAAGCGTAAAACCTGGACAATTCCTCTCCGCTCTTTCTCCTTCCAGAACATTCCTTCCCCTGCGAGGGTGGGGCCCATTCACTCTCCTCCGAGCACGCCGTGATGGCCAAGGAGCAGACTGCCCAAGCCATCGCCAAGACGGCCGATGTCTACGAGAAGGATGGCATCCCGGCTGCTCTGGATCAGGTGAGGGTCCTCCTCAGCGGTCCTCTTCCTGCCTCTCCTGCTCTTGCCCTCCTTGGGCCACTGCTGCTGCTCCTCTTGCCTTCCTCTCACTGCCTCCTTCTCCTCCTCTCTCCCCCCCCTCCCTCCCCCGGTGCTGCCGCAGCCCAAGGAGGCAGATGCAGAGAAGGCCCCCTCGGAGGAAGGCAGCCCCTCGGCGCAGGCAGAAGAGCCCCAGGAAACGGGGCGGATGGAGCCTTCTGCCCCACCCAGCTCTCAAGTCTCAGAGGTGGAGATCCCCAGTGTGGGGAAGATCCTCGTTAGGTCAGATGCGGACGGCTATAACGAGGAGGTACCGTCTCCGCCGGGGCAGCCCTGGCAGTCAAGAGCTGGGAAGTGGGGAAAACTGGACGAGCCGCCCCTGCCTGCCAGAGCCTCCCAGGGTTTATTTGCAAGAAGCTGCCCAGCCACGGGCCCCGAGAGCTGTTCTGTTCCTGACGGCCTCCTTCCCCAAATGGAAAACTTCCTCTGCTTTCCCATGTAGTTGCACTGATGGCTGGCTATCGACATGCAACTCAGCTAACGTCACGCGGCATAGCCGGGTCTGCCTGTAAAATGCGATGGTGCTGTAGGGAGAGGCTACCTGGCTCCTTATTTTATCGCTTCGGGTTATCTGTGTGGTCCGTAGTGCTCTCTGTGATCTAGCATTATATTTCACGACCCAACGAGGTAAGGTCATCAGTAGTGGAAGTGCAGGCCCCCCACTCCCTTTTAGCACTGATGATGTTACCTAGTTGGGTCATGAAATGTCTGCAAGATCACAGCCAAGCTCGGAGAATCCCAAGGACCCCACTTTTCAGTCCTGAGCTATAGAGATTCTCTTCTATCAGTTGCCTTCCAAGGATCTGGATACGGGGACCCACTCAAAGAATATCCTCCCTAAGCTGAACTCGGCTCTTTTGCCAGTGGGATGATGGAGAGCTTGTTTCAATCCAGCCTTTTTCCTCCCTCCCCTCCCTCCCTCTCTCTGTCTCTCTCTCTCTCTCCCTCTCTCTCTGTCTCTCTCTCCTCCTCCTCCTCCTCCGTGGCAGGTGATGCTTAGCCCCGCCATGCAAGGGGTGATCCTGGCCATTGCTAAAGCTCGTCAGACCTTTGATCGCGATGGGTCTGAAGCAGGGCTAGTCAAGGTAGTACTTTACATCTAAGCGCACATGTCTGTTTTTTTTCTGCCCACAAGGGATGAGGTGTCTTCTCTGGCTCGGGGGGGCCGTCTGCTTAGTTCCCTTTTTTTGTCTTGGGATGGGATGGGATGCAGGAGCAGGTGGTGGCCAGCTGGATGCAGGAGTGGTGCTTTTGTCCTTTGGAGGGAGAGTTTGAGGCTTAATAACCTTCATCCGGTAGAGAAGAGGGGACGTTCCTCCCTTATTGAAAGAAATGGGAGCCAGAGGTGTTTGCTCGCTCTGCCTGCTAATGCCTGAGCCCGTTTCGTACTTATAAAAAATTCTAACTAGGAAAGGTTCGTCTTCCCGGCTGACATTCCAAAAATCTGGAAGTCTTCTTGATTCAAAGCAGAAAGCAGGAGTTATCCAACTCCTTTGTGGAAATCCTTTCCGCAGTTAGAAAAAATAAATCTTCAAGGTAAATTTCACGTATTGTTTATTCATCTGTCCAAGATCACATTGCACCTTAAGGTGCCCCTTAGCATCTGAAGGGACTTTTACAGTTGTAGCAATTCTAGACACTTAGAACACATCTGTGCTATACAAGCAGCCTTCTCTGATCAACACTGAAGAGCAATAAAGTAGGGAAACACCAAAAAACAAACCGCTTTAAAAAAAGCTATCGTAGACCATCATCAAGGGTAGCCATTTCCTCTTTACGACTGGAACAGATTACACGTTCAGGACGTTTGTTCATGCGACCAACTTAGAGATTCCTGGGCTTTCTCTGGCGCATCCAGCAGGTTCCTGTAGATTTCCTGTCGCATGTCAGGGTCAGAAAAAATCTCCCTCCCCTTGAAATCAGCTGCAACACAAAGGAAGAATCTGTGTTGTGGATTCATAATGAGAAAGAATGGTAAAGTTTCGATCACCGACTTCCCCAGGCATTCCGTGAAGAATACTCCAGACTCTACTCATTGTCAAGAGAGACCCCAACGCCCCAGAGCGACCCCCGCCTTCAACACGTCTTGGTTTACTTGCTGCAGAACAGCGCCCCCAAGCAGGTGGTGGAACGGAGCCTCCTGGAGCAGTTTGCAGACAGAAACCTCAGCTACGATGAGAGGTCGGTGCAAAGCCAGCGGAGAGGGACGCGATACCCAAAGAAGTGATTTGTGGCCCACGGTTGACCTTTGGGGCCCGTGATGCTCTCTGAGCTTGGCGGTTTGCTTGCAGGGGTGTCGTTAGGGTTGGGACGTGCACAAGGCACGAAGGAGCCATCGTTGCTGGAAAACCACTTACCCTCAGCTTTGATGGAAGCAAATTAAATTTAAAATGTTTGTCTGGATTCCCACTGTTCCTTCTCTCTGTTCTGGGAAACAGGTCAATTAGCATTATGAAGGTGGCACGAGAAAAGCTGAAGGGAATTGGCCCAGATGAGGTGGACATGGAAGAGTACAAGGTAAGAAGCCCTGACTTTCAAACCGGACGCACAGAGGCAGAGCGTTTGTGAAAAGCAGGCTGGCTCCCGATTCTCTGTCACAGCCTGCTCTGTGGAAATAGCCCTTGTGCTGCTGCTGCTGCTGCTGCTTTACAGAGTGCCGGCTGAGCGTGTCCAGCCGCTCACCTTTAGCCGCAAGACGCCCCTAAGTGGAATAACCGACCTTGGCTGTGGCTTGGCATCACCTGGGGAGGCCAGAGACCGCTGGGGCTGCAAGCCACGGCAGGGCAGGGCAGAAGCACCACGAAGGGAGGGGAGGAAGTTGAACGCAACCGCCGCCTGGCTTCTGTTTTCTGTTTCCGGGCAGAAATGGCACGAAGACTACAGCTTGTTCCGCAAGGTGTCCGTTTATCTCTTGACCGGGCTGGAGCTGTATCAGAAGAACCAGTAAGTTCCTCGGCTGAGATTTTGGGCCTGTTGAGTTGCTGTTTCGACAGATGCACCGTGTAAGGTTGTCAGTGTGTTGTGCGTGGTCCCGACAGTGGGCAGAGTTGGGTTTGGCCTCCGTTTTATGCACTTAACTGAATCGTCGTGCAGTTTTGTACAATATGAGGAGAAACCACTCAATTTTAATAAGCGATAATGAAAGTTCTGTTTTGTCCAGAAAGCTGACTCCAAACCCCTTGAGCATTCTCATGAGAAATTTGTTGGGAACAGAGGCAGGCTGTTCAAATTCCTCCTGCACTTGTGCAGGGCTCTCTGAGGTTGCTGGTATTTAACCTTCTGCTACTCCTAAAAGGATCAAAACAGGAATGTATTTCTGGTGATTTTAAGTTCAGAAAGACATTCTAAAACTTCTTTACTTCGCTTCGACTCCCATTGATAAAGCCTTTTACCTCTAGAACAGAGGTCCCCAGCCTTTTGGGCACCAGAGACCACCGGTTCCGTGGAGAGAGGTTTTTCCACGGACCGGAGGGTGCCTGGTTTGGTGTGCTGCCTGCATCCCACGCATGGGGCTTTGCTTGTTTGTGTGGACCGGTTGCTGGCATGCCCCGGCCCAGTACCGGTCCACAGACCGGGGGTTGGGGACCCCTTCTCTAGAATAAACCAAATAAAAATGATGGTCCGAGGGTGGAGCCGTTGTGGGCCATCTGACACCGGATATGTTTGTATCCATCCATCACAGTGACCGGACATGATGCGCACACACACACCCTTTTTTCTTGCCCTCGTCAGGTACTGCGAGGCTCTGACCTACCTGGTGTACGCCTACGAGACCAACTCTGTCCTGCAGGCCAAAGGGCCCAGCCGGGGCGCGGACTCGGCTCTGATCGCTCTTTACAGGAGGAAGTGCCTCTTGGTGGGTATTCAGGGGACCCCTCCCCTCCTCCCCCCTCCGGGGAGCCTGTGGATCGGAGGCAGAGTTTTCACATCATTCCTCTCGCTGCCGTCCAGGTTTAGGTTGAAAATGGGATATTGCCCAACGCTCCTTACATCGCCGTAGCTACAGGCAGTCCCCGACTTACAACAGTTCATTTAGTGACCATTCAAAGTTACAACGGCATTGAAAAGAAGGGACTTGTGACCATTTTTCACACTTACGACCATTGCAGCATCCCCGCGGTCACGGGATTTACATTCGGAAACTTGAAAACTGACATTTACGACAGTTGCAGTGTCACGTGATCCCCTTTTGCGACCTTTTGACTAGCAAAGTCAAGGGAGAAGCCAGATTCACTTAACGACCGTGCTACTCATTTAAGAACTGCAGTGATTCACTTAACGAACGTAGCCAGAAAAGTCATGAAATGGGGCAAAAGTCTCTTAACAAATTTCTCAATTAGTAACATAAATTTTGGGGTCAGTTGTGGTCGTAAGTTGAGGACTGCCTGTCTTTTAAAAAAAGATCGTATCAGGTGCCTGCAAATGGTTATCCTCCCAACCTGCCCCTTTTAATTGAGAAGTTGCTTAAAATTTGGAAGCACACACCAGATAGACCAGTTTAACTTTGGGGTAATTCTTTTGGCTATTTCCTCCCCCCCCCCCCCGGCAGATTCTGTATGCGACAGGCTCTCTTGATGGCTGGACTTCGACTCCCAGAACTGCCCAGGCGTCTTCAAGCGGCCACCTTTGACAAACGCGGCCCTAACTGGACTGTGTTGCTCAGCCTTACTGACCTTAAGAGGCCCGGCTGGCTGGGGAATTCTGGGAGTTGACATCCGGCCGTCTTCAAGTGGCCGAGCTTGAGAAACTGCTTTCTAGAAATACCCGGGCTCATTGTGCCGAGACCCTCACCAGCCGACTCTGACGGTGCTTTGCTGCAGAGGCTGAACGACGCCGCAGCGGCCCTCTTTGAAAGCGGCAACGGGAAGGAGGTGGACGAGGGGGTGAGCGTCTTGAACGAGCTGGTCATCCCTTGCATGCATCTCATCATGAACAACCATGTCTCCGGAGACGACCTGGATGCCATTGAGGTCATGAGGAACCGCTGGTGCGCCTACCTGGGAAAGGACGTGGGCGGTAAGAAAAGTGTCCTGGGCGCCATGCCAACTTCCTTCCACCTACTTTAGTTGCCTCTCTGTGTTCTCTCTGTTTACCTATTGGGCCCTCTGATCTTACCCAAATAGAAGCAAGAATAAAGACGGTAGGACAGTGGGGAAGGGGATGCGGAGAGTGCAAAGTGTAAATAGAAAACAACAGAAAGAAAAGCATTAAACTCCCAATTTTTTCCAGTGTGGTAGAATAAAGGTAATAACATTTCATCCTCCACTTTTTAGTTTTGCATACTTAGAATACACTAACCATTTCTATCGCAACAAACTTATCTGATCAGCAAATCAGGATTGCATTTAGTTTTACCTGTCAGAAGCACAACATCTAGAAGCAGTTTCCAAGCAGAGATAAAATTGGATTTTCTTAATTTGGCCACCTCTGCTAGCTCTATCAACGCTGCAAAGATGGCGAAGATGATGGAAGATTGGATTTCCCTCGGGGGGGGGGCACTTTAGTCAAGTTACATTCTGTGTTGTTGATAGTCCTGGATGTATTCAAATCACGGACCTGGACTTTTAAGAGGAGACGCTTGTCAGCTGATGATTACTCCAGTGCAAGCAAGTTTGAGTGGCTTCCTGGATTGAAGGAGGGGGCATGCCTGAGCTTGCTTCTTGGTGAGGAGTTGCAGCAAGCATTCTCTGCTGTGACCTGAAGTGGTTAGGTGCACATTTGTGCATCCAGGATAGTACTTACTCCATTTTCATGGCAGCAGGCTGAGCCTGGTGATCCAGTTGCTCAGCTGAGCCATCAAAAGTGCAGCCCGTCAAGTTTTCTCACAGAAAACTTGAGACCAGAAATCGTACAGAGGGAAGGCAGGTGGCTCTGCAGACGGAAGGCTTATTCTTGGGAACAGAAACAGCTAAAGAAAATACAGTCATCTGGAACCTTAAGCTGCTGTATTTTTTATTTTATGTAGACGTTTGTATAGCTGCCCAACCCACCGAACGCAACTCTGGGTAACACAACCAACCACCACTAAAACAATACAACAAGCATTAAAACAATTAAGCATAAAGAAAACCAAGATTGTGGGGGAATAAAAACCACCCAAAGACAAAACAGCCATTTCACAAGCTCCCCCTCTCGGGGTCTCTGGGGTTCCTGGCAGCGATGGAGCTAACCTCCCCTTGGGGTGTTCCAGAGGGCAGGAGCCACAGCTGAAATGACCCCCCCCCCCTTTCCAGGTTCCTCTAGGTCAGGGGTAGGCAACCTTGGCTCTTTTATGACTCGTGGACTATGAGTCATAAAAGAGCCGAGGTTGCCTACTCCTGCTCTAGGTGAAACTCTTTGCCAGTGGGGCCTGCCACATGCCTCTCCTGCTGGACCCGAGGGACCGGCAGAGGTATCTCCCCCATCTTATGGAGCTGCTGAGAAGCTACTTCAAAGGGCCCAGCTTGCTGGTTTTCCATAATGTTCTCTTTCTTCCCCTGCAGAGAAGCTGCAAATGAAGCTGGGCGAATTTCTGCCCCGCCTGCTGGACTGTTCTCCGGAAGGAGTGGTTCTCAAGGAGCCCCCCAAGATCCGCCCCAACTCGCCCTACGATCTCTGCAGCCGGTTTGCAGCCGTTATGGAGTCCATTCACAGGGCCTCGGCGGTGGCCGTGAAATAAGGCAGTGAGCCTCTCGGCTTAAACCCTGGAGGCCCCTGAGCCCCCCAGGAGTGGAATCTGGGGGGGGCTCCTCAAGGAGAGGGACTGTGCTGAAAGACCCCACTTTCAGCCTAAGCAGCGATGTGATGCATGTCTAGGGAAGAGCTGGCAGGTGTGGGGCTCTTGGACATGTACCAGTTGCATGCAGGCAAGGGTTTTGGAACGCCCAGTGAGTTTCCCCATTGTTAAATGATTGACTTCAGTTCCTGCAAGGAGCTTGTGGGGGGGCCTTTTTAGAAGAACTCTGCCACTTTGAACTAAGCATTGTATATAGACAATTCCATCTTGCCGAGTTTATCTGGCCAGTGGTTTAAGGTGCTTCTGGAGAGCATTCTGTGTGGACCCCTTGAACGTTAAAGGCGCCTGCCTGCCACCCGTGCTGATCTCTCGTGTGTTCATTTGGCACGGCCGGCCTCCGTGGACGGATCAGCCCACAGCAGTGCCACTGATTGTGAGGAGGGCTGTGTGGAATACTGTCGAGGGGCCCTCGACCCTCGCTGACTTTCAAGCCTAGCAAGTTCAGGCATAAGTCAAGTCATCGCCAGGGGCTTAAATAGCATGTGGGGCAGTTCTGGTAAAGGAACGTGTAAGCCAGGTTGACTGGCAGTGAGACAATACATGTGTTAGCAGTCCATCTGCTCTCTTAGTCAGCCGTTCTTACGGGTGAGCCACTTGGCATGCAGCTGCTGCCCTGGCTGCTGGTTTAGGAACTGGCATTTGTGCCAGAGGAGGAGGAGGAGAAGGAGGACAGTACTGCAGAACCAGCAGAGGGCAGAGATCAGAAGCAGCTTCCTTGAGCCTTCCCCCAAATAATTTCTTGAATGTCAATCACTGAAGTTTAATTACCAGAGAAGTATTGGCAAAGTACGCACTGAAGTCAGGATAAAACCAAGTTGAATAAATCACACTTTTAATGGTTATATTTTTCCTCAAGATCTTTTAAAGCAACCTGTTTTTATTAGACCGCTAACAAATTGAGATGGAAATACAAATCTGATGACATTTCTGGTTTCAAAGTGCAATAAATATTACCCTAAAAATATTTGTACTTTTTTCTATCCTTGAAAAATACAGTGTCGTCTTCTCTTTCAGCAATAATTTTGAAGCCTTAAGGCCTGCCCCTGGCAGTTATTTCACACACTAAACCCAACAACCTCTTAATTTCCTTAGATTTGGGGAATAAATAAATGGCTCCATCATCTCTGGCTATAATCCTCAAAGAGGTTGACTGGTTGCAGATTGCAGAAGGTTGAATCTAGAACTGTTTTGAAGTTGAAAACTCTTCCTACGTGACTTCTCTATCAAAAATGGTGGTGCAACAATCCAGCTGTTGTGTCTCCTGTTGATGACAGGTTGCCTTAAGAAGGCATCAAATTCGAAAGGAGAGTTCACTGAACAAAACAACGCTCACTGCTGAATTCATCCGTGGAAGCTGACCTAATGCCTTGGTTTATGGATTGCTTCCTTCTACCCCCTCCTGAAACAATTATCAGAGTATCCCAAAGTCAGCTCAAGATTACTGATCTGTCTCTTATGCAAAGTTAAAGAGTTCCAATTTCTTGTAAGCCCTTAATTGCTTTTTTAAAGCCTAACAATGCTTGTTGAAGGGACCTTTCTTTTGCAGACATTCTATCCTCCTTGACCAACATTCCTTCCATCAGTAAACGGGATGTTTTTACATCATTCTTCTCCAAAAGATTAAATGTGGGGGCAGGGAGGAAAAGAAAGCATTGTCTTCTACATCAGAGTAGATACAGGCTCAAGTACCCTCAAACAGTACATACTCAATACATTTCTAATTTGCAATTATGGAGAAAAAGCTACAGGACACAAGAGAATGCTAGGTTGTCCCCTGGTCAATGTGATTTCCCAAGCCATCCTTTGCAGAAATCTAAACCACAACTCTCTTGACATTCCACACGCTGATAGATCGTCCCATTCCAGACGCTCAGGAAGGTGTGTCAGATGACAAGGTCTGCATTTTTAGGTGACGAGTATGGGTGCCGGATGTCGAGTGTGGCTATCTCCGCTTTATGGTGGATGGATGGCCTCTTAGATGCCTCCGGGGTCTTTAGGAAACAGGCAGCACTGATTATAAGGCAGCCACCTAACAGGAGGAAAAATGCAGCAAACCAGCCCATGAAAAGCGCTTCGCCAAATTCCCACCTCGGGACAACATCTGGTACGGTTTGATCCCAAAAGTCTTGCACCGTGTCGTAGGCGACCCAGGAGATGGGAACGAGAGTTGTTATTCCAGAGAGACAGAAGAGAATCCCGCCTGTAATCCCAAAGGGTCTTTTCTGACCTGGGTCATTTGTCTTCAGGCAGTTTGATCCCCAAAGGGCCAAGGAAAAGGCGAGGAAGCCCAGTCCATTGGAAGTCACCATAAGTACCCTGGAAATCTTGATCTCCACAGGCAGGGCCAGAAGAGAAGCGTAATTCTCGCACTGCGTGACTGCCTGACTGACACAGGTCTGCCAAAGTCCCATGTTCCAGATTTCAAGGTCATTTAATTCCAAGTTGAGGCTCTTCCAGAGAGGCACGTAAGTCGTAACACATGACAAGACCCAACCAAAGAGGGAGACAATTAGTCCACTCAACTGAACGGTGGTGCTCTGGTGCCAATTCATATCTGGACTGTTGGATGACCTCTTCTTAAGCTGACCTTTGAGCTCTTTGTCCAAAGCTTGGATGAAAATGTTCCTGCAGCATTTTATGCTGTCAGGAACCTGCTATAATTGGCTGTAAGGCCAGAATAGATCTGCCGTGGTGCCAATTCTTTTCTTTCTTAAGAACAGAATAGGTGGAGAAACTGAATTGGGTAGCGTTAATTCTTGGGTGTGGCCACAAGCCTTTTTTCATACCTGGTTGGCCTTATTTGTTTCTTTAAAAAAAACAAAAAAAAACCCTCTGCTTCCTGGTTTAAAAAACTTCCAAGTCCCAAAAGCAAAAATCTCACTGTTTGTTGAACTCCAGAAACCTCCCTTGCAATCCCCTTCTAGCACAAGATGCGTTGCATTCAGCAAGCTACACCAACAAAGCCATCCAAAGATGATACCGAAGGACTAAAATCCTGGATCTCACTTCCTGGATGGTGTAAGAGATAATGAGTTTCATTGGTTACAAGCCATGTCCCCGGTTCATAAATGTCAATCAACATGCACTTCCAAAGCTGGTTTATAAAGGAATGTAAGCTGGTTGTGCTGCAAAAAAAAAGGGAAAAAAGAAAATGGACTTCACGGAGACCGCTTCCCCGTGTCGCCTTCTGTGAGCCCCCACGCAAACAAGGTCTACCTTCAAAGGATTTTCCTTGTTATTGCAGGATTACTGTCTCTTTCCTACTCATCTTTCTTCTGTTACAAAATAAGATGCTCTTGCCGCTGCTAATGGTTCTCCTCTTCCAGGAGTTTGATCGTTAGATTGGAAGGAATTCTGGTACTTGTTCAAGGCTGACATCAATGACAAATAAGTAAGCAGAAAAGAAAACCTCACCTTTCAGGTTTTTTTAAAAGAGAAAGAATTCCTATGACCTTTTCTTGAAAAACCCACCACCGTATCTTCTCTTCTTTTAGGCACAAAATAAAACCTCCACCCTCCACAGCTGATCTCTCTTGAAAGATCATTCAAGGAGAAATTCCATGCTTTTCTCGCAGCAAAAAGCCACTGGAGAGGCGCTTTTCCCAGTTACTGGAAGCCACAGCATTGCGACTGATGACGGCAACGCAAAGAAGTTATCCTGAATGCATTGCCGGAAGGAATAGCTGCTCCGGTGGGATTCCTGGCTGCTTCTGTGGAGGAAAAAGGCTCCCGGGTCCAGTTTGCAATGGGAGGGGAGTGTTTATTTGAACTTTTGAGCGAGGAGTTAGTCCCTGTTTCTCTCTCTGGGCGTGCCTGCCCTGGCCTTTCCATATTCAGCGTAGGCAATTATACTTCTAGCAATTAGCATCCATTCAGCGGGAGAACAAGCATATCTGCTTCTTCTTAACCAAACCGGTTTCCCCTTCACTGTTAATCTTTGTTGTCCAGACTAAATCCCACATTTTTCCCCCAGAAAAAGGTAGGAGGTCAGAGTAGCCTTTTCTTACAACTTACAACTGTCCCTCAAACAGGGATAGCATTTTCAGATCAAAGGACCGGTGATGGGAACAAAGGATGTACAGTCCTCGATTAACAACGCTTCGTTTAGTGACCGTTCAAAGTTACAATGGCACTGAAAAAAGTGACTTGTGACTATTTTTCACACTTACAACCGTTGCAGCATCCCCCGGGTCGCATGATCCAAATTCGGATGCTTGGCACTGACTTGTATTTATGACGGTCGCAGCGTCCTAGAGGGTCACGTGATCCTGACAAGAAAAGTCAATGGGGAAGCCAGATTCACTTAACGACCTATTGCTAACTTAACAACTGCAGCGATTCACTTAGCAATTGTGGCAAGAAAGGTTGTAACATGGGGCAAAAATCACTTAACAAATGTTTCGCTCAGCAACAAAAGTTTTGGGTCCAATTGTGGTCATAAATCAAGGACTACTTGTACAGCATAGTTAACCTATTCCAATATTTTGTTTCCCATTGACAAAATCTTTTCTCATTGCTTCTTTTTTTTCTTTTGTGCAGTGATTTCTTCTTTCAATGTTTTAAAACAAATTGAAACAAAACCCAATTTGTATCCAGCTCCCTTTACATACTGGTTAGTCGCTTGAAAAGCACAATAACAACAGCAACAGGACAATGAATGCTACTCCAACAGTTAAAGAGTCTCAGTCAGATCCCAGGCCCTGAAATGCAATGTCGACCTAGGCAGGTGATGCCTGCACATCTCCTGGCCCACCTGAGCCGGAGACAGCTCGAAGACAAGTGCAGAAACCTGAATGGTACGAGAATTCACGGAACCAAAGGGAGAGGCTGGCATCTTTCAGGACATATTGTGACGATGCAAAAAGAAAAATAAATGTCAGGTCAACTCAACCAGTTGTCCCAAAACCTGGGTCCAAAATTCAGGAGTGGCAGAACAAGCGAATGATGAAATACAGCAGGGCAAAGGATGGCTTGTGCAAAGAGGAAAACACAGCACTGTTAGTAGCACTGGATCTTGAGGAATGAACAGAGCAGACAGCTCGAATCATACCCAGAGCAGGCCCACATATAAGCCAACTAGAATTGAGTTAACACTTGAATCCCATTGATTTCACTACTCCAAGAAAAGCCAAATCAAAAAGATCAAATCCATTCATCCTAGTCTGTCTGAGAGTTCATGCCTCTAAGGGTAGCCTTACAGGAAAATACAACCATCCATACCTCCAAGTATTAGCAATGAACTCTTGATGAAGCAAACTTGGCTTAAAGATTCAACCCGGAGTTCTCTCTGTATAGGACCAACTTGACAGTGTTAAAATGCCTGGACTTCAACTCCCAGCATACTGGCTGGGAAATTCTGTGAGTTGAAGTCCAGGCACTGGAAAGCTGTTAAGGCTGAGGCTCACTGATACTGGACTTACAACGGCCCTTTCTCAGGAATAAGGTATGTTGCAACTTGGAGAAGATCCTTGGAGTGCCTTGAATGAAGGTTAAGATTGCAGCAAAGGCCACTTGCCACTTCTTCTCTGAGAGCACCCTCAAAGTAATTAAGATTTCCTGTGTGTATTAATAAACCCTGAGCCGTTTACAACAGGGGCTCAACAGTTATTTATAGCCAGCGGGTTAACCACTGCTATTTTTGAGGCTTCCCCAGGAAGGTTTGACTACAGCTTGGTGGCTTTCTCCTCCCTGGCGCCTGGATTTAGAACAGTGGTTGGCCGTGACTTCATAACGTCTTTGCCTTTCTTTTTTTTCCCCCTTCACCAGATGCAAAATGGTTTCTGATATCCCTTAAATGCAGGCTCCACATAGTAGCAAACTTCCTTGTTCCTGCA
Organism: Vipera ursinii; assembly: GCF_947247035.1. NCBI lineage: Eukaryota > Metazoa > Chordata > Lepidosauria > Squamata > Viperidae > Vipera > Vipera ursinii. The sequence goes on along the minus strand of NC_139519.1, from coordinate 25,056,070 downwards.
ATTTGAAGCTTGGGCTGGTGCTTATTTCAGGAGCCAGAATTTGGTGTGGTAGCAACCAGAAATGCATACCTCCCAGGTGGAAAAAGTGGGAGGGCAGCTGTCCTGGATAAGGAAAGCCCAGCCCAAGCTGGGAGATCCCTTCAGGAGGGATTGTAAAGTTGCACCCTTGGGTTGATTCCTGTTTTAAAGAGGAAGCCCAGGGTTCAAGCTGTGGCTTAGGACAAGAGAGGCTGCTGAGGATCTCCACGGTTGAGCACTCTATTTCTTCCTGTGCAGGTTCCTTCAGTCAGACATTAGTAGAGCATCCAAGCTCACCATTCTGCCTCATCTAGACGTGCCAAGGTGCCTCTTCATTTTTTATCAACACGTTTCATGCAAAAGTGGACCAAGTCACATCAGTCAAGGTCTTGCTGCAATACTATTGGCTTGCCACCTTACTAGACCGGACAGGATTTAATATTAAAGCCTTTAGCACCATGTCCAATTGCAAAAAAGCTCCAGGGCAAAATACTGGTCCTTAGAGACTGAATATGCATGGGGCAGAAGGCACTTAGCTGACTCCCTACCCTGACCCATAAATTGCTCAAATGCATTGCCTAAGCCCTTCCTGTAGGGCTTGGCTGAAGTGTGGCAATAGGGCGCCCGGACCATCTCAGTCTCCGGACCCAGAGGCTCCCGCTGAACGGACAGGTGGAAAGAGAAAAGGAAAAATGGACTTTGCAAGGCTGACAAAATGCCGGCCTCACCTGGCATGGCAACTTCTTAGAAAAATACTGCTCCATTTCATAGCTGGGCAAGCGAAGGAATCTTTAGAACAAGGTTTCTCAACCTCAGCCAACTTTATGAGGGGTAGACGTCAACTCCCACTGTGGAAGTCCACCCTTCTTAAAGTTGCTGAGGTTGAGAAACACCGCTCCAGGATCTTCTCCACTTTCCATATTAATTTCAACAGAGTTGAGGCTTCGCTTTATTGCTGATGGATCCTCTTAACCCTTCTGAGGACAGGTTCCTTCCTATCCTTGTAGGTCCAGGGTTGAGGTTCTGAAGCTGGTGAAATTGGGGAGCAAGATGGTGATTCTGTTCCCCGTATTCAGAGATGCGTTTAATTTGCTCGTTTTAAGAATTTAGCAGGAAAAATGGCCCAAGCAAGGACAATTGCGAGATCTTTGCAAATTGCAAATGTGGTCCTACCTGGATGCTGGCTTGGGATCTGGCCAAGTTGCTTTTCAATCCACTTTACCTAAAGCCTGCAAGAGGGAAGGAAGTTGTGAAATGGTCCTGGATGAGAAATGAAGTCACGGGGAGCCTCAGCCTGCTGGGTCTTTTGCCAAAGTTTTCACCACATCATGGTTTTGTGGGGATTAGGCTGGACTGTTTCGGCTAACTGGTTTTTCTTCTCCCTAGCCTTGCCTGGGTGTGCATCTCCTTAAATTTCTTTATAGGCAGGTGTGGGTGTAAAATTAGACACTTAATCTCTCCACAGGTTAGGAGTTTTTCAGGAATTATCCAGGTGGAGAAGATGAAACTCAGGGGGAATTCCAATTTTCCTCTTGAGCTTTCCTCTTTTTTATTTTATTCCCGGTATTTCCTTTCCTTTATGCAGTCATTCTCTCTTGGTATTTTCTGTGTCCCAGAGACTCAACATCTCTTGCAAAGCCTGGGAAAATGGGGGCAAAGGTGGGCAGAAGTGGGTTCTTCTCCCCATGGACCTCTCTTCCCAGAAAGAAGTGCTGGCAGATTAACCCTGTGGACACTCCAGTCTCCCACCCAGCAGTCCTCCTCCTCCTCCTCCTCCTCACCCGCCTCCCTCTGATTAAATCATCTTGAGATAATTCTGCATGTCATTGAAGCAGATTAACTGACGACCTTCTCCTTGCAAGGCTGAATTGAAAGGCGGTTTTCTGCCTCTCTTCCTCACTTCTGTGAATGTTGAAGGCTCTGAATGGGAGAAAGAGGAGGTTTACCCTTCCGGGATGGATGGAAATCTTTCAGGCAGAGGTTTTGTGTCTTAACTTGACACTCTGCTCCTGAGCCCAAACGGACGGCCCGGGAGTCTGAAAGAAAGACCAGCAGGACAGATTCTGCAGAACAAGAGGCCTCCCGGTAACTGCGGAGCTGCCTGGCCCGGCCCTCAAATCAATCCTGCAGGAAAGATGAGGTAGGTGCACCATGCAACCCCAGCCATGTCTAGGATAGGAAGCAGGGACCGGAGGGGCTGTTCTTTGCAGCTAAATTAATATATACGACCTTGCTTCCTGATTCCTTTCAGTTTAGAGGTTGATTCAGCCTTCTGTCCTTCCCAGGTCAATAAAACGAGGACCCAGATTGTTGGGAGCAAGAGACTTGACTCTGTAAACCGCTTAGAGAGGGCTGTGAAGCATTGTGAAGCGGCATATAAGTCTAAGCGCTATTGCTATTAGAACAGTTTGGGCTAAAGAGATCTCTTTGGATCCTTCTTCCAGTCTGGGGTTCCCCTGGCAATTGCTTGTATTTATGGTAGTGGATCCTTTAGTTGCTTTAGTTAGGGAGAGGATCTCCACCTCTCCCCCATTTATTTCCTCAGTGTCACTGCTATTTTGGTTAACTCAAAGAATTCTGTCTCCGGCAAAAAACAGTTATTTGTTGGTTTGGGATACCTCTGGAAGCAGAGCTTCGCCTCCACTTCAGTTGCCTCCTCCTCAGCCCAAAATGGCCGTTCCTGTCATTGTCCTCCACGTTCATCCAGGATGCCCTTGAGGAATCTTCTGAAACTTCAGATGGCGTAAAATACGGAACTGAGTTTGGGATGGTTTGGGTCAGCTATGCCCCATCTGAAGCCCCCTGACTCTGTTGATACAATCGTTTCCAGAATTCTCTAGGCTGGAAGTTCTAACAGTTGTTGTCCCAACACAACGGAGGCTGCCAGATGAGGAAGGCTAGACTGGGCATTGTCCCATCGCCTTCCAGACTCCAGGCCCTCAGGATGATACGGCTCCCTGCAGCCGCATCATCCTAGCCGCATCATCCTAGCTCCTGCAGGTTGAGTTCATAAAATGGCAATCTGTTATTTCCTATTCTCAAGTTGCTTTGCTTTGTGTTTTTTGGGGAAGGGACTTTCTTACCTAGAGGTTAAGCCACGAAAGCTCTCGCCCCAAACGAATCCAAACAATGGCAAGATATTGAAAGAAAAAAAGGTGCACAAAAGTCCTAAAGGCATTTGTGTGCCTGCCTGCCTGCTGGATGAATCTGTCCCCCAGGAAGAGAAATCCTGGCCCCTCTTCTTCCCCTGGCATATGCCCAGAGGGCTTTAAATCCAGAGCAAGAGAGCGGAGAATCTATTGCCTTCACCATCTGTGAACTGCTCCTCTGGCATGAAATTGGTTTTGCCATCTGCTCTTCACTGTCACTCACTGTCACTGGTTTGAGATGGGTGGCTAGACAAACGGACTTCACACAATAAAATGCAAGGGAACGTTATATAAAAATCAGTCGGTCTCCTATACTCTCACCCAATGTGACCAAATAGCCATATTTTAAACCCATTATTTTAACCCGTGGACAGTCTAACGCAACTTTGAACGCAGGCATCCACGCACAGCCGAACTGTAGCAACCGATCAGTTAAAAGGGAGGGAAATCTCAACGTTCTTCCCAACTTTTTTGACTCCTTGGGATCCCGTTTCCTTTGCTCTGGGTGACCCCTGCTACCCCAGCGAGGTAGGCACAGAAATAAGCAACCTGCTCCGACAGCCCTCTGCTTCTCCAGGGCCAACGTCTTGTTCTGTAGGTGAGCATACAGTTATCCGGATTGATAGCTTAATCTGCCTCAAAAGATGATTATTTAACACTCCTATTCTAGATGGTGTTTCTGGGATAAAATTGGGGTGTCAGGCTTATAGGTGCTCTTGGCTTGCAAGTATTTGAATGTTGATCTCCTGCTCCATTTCGTTCAACTCGAACTTTCTTCTCTTCTACAGCAGTAGGACGACACTATTTTATTATTTGTTCATCAGTATGGGTGCTCTTAATAGTTCAACAGGTCAAGCCTGAGGAACCAGTATTCCTCAAGATGTTGATGAACTACTTCATTATTGTACTGTGGCTGAGACACTACAAATCCATCACTCCACACAGTAGTTGTCAAAATTGGACAAAGGATAGAAATGTCCTAATTACCAGGAAGGCCTCAAAACTGTATATAGCTTTTGCCGATGTGAATGTTTCTTTCTATAGTGAACGTTTCATATCCCTCAGCTGCCGTTTGGGGAGTTGATACTGAAATAAAAAAATCAAATTTATTCTGCCCCATTTTAAGGCTACATTTACTAGGTTCGTAGTTCACCGATCTCTGGTTTGTTTTATATCCTTGTCACTTTCTCTGTAATCAACCTATATAATCGGTAAAACCCAGCCCTGAAATGTTTGAATGGCTTTAAATCTGTTTTCTGTATAAAGGACCATAAATCTGATTCAAAAACTGGTAAGACAACTTGATGGTGCCTGAAAAAGAGAATGAATTTGAAAGGCCTATATTCAAATGGCAATTTTCTCTCCATTGCCTATTCTTTTCTCATCTTCCATGAAAGGCTCCCTCCTTGGAGGAAACATGATGTTTGGGATTAGACCACCTTTTGATCTGAAGTAGCCATGGTGCTACCTAATTGTAGGAGCAACATAGAATTGCAGCTTGACGACAATCTTTACGTCTACAAGAGCAGCGGAGATGAGCCGCTGAAGTATGATGAATCCAGGGACCGCAGGAATTCCATTCCCCCAGCTAAGGTGCCCACCGCAAAGTACATGTTGGCTTATCTTCCACGGCCTCCCACAGAAACATCTAGCCATGGGGCCTCTTCTCCGAAGGTAGGTGCGCCGAATAATGTTGCTAAGGGCCTCTAGATGCCATTCCCTTTAGCTGAAGTGTCTCCGAGGTGACTCTGGATTGGGGTCTCCAACCTTGGCCAATTTTAAGACTTGTGGATTTCAACTCCCAGAATTCCCCAGCCAGCCATGCATAGTACAATTAAGTTACTGTATTTCAATTTATATTAATCAGGCAGGTTGGAACTAGATTCAGTTGCATGGGTGACCAGCCACCTCTCTCTGGCTTATACGTTAATGCAGAGTTTCTCAACCTTGGCAACTTATATGCGTAGACTTCTCCTCTCACACCGGCTGGAGAATTCTGGGAGCTGAAGTCCACACACCTTAAAGTTGCAGATGTTGAGAAATATTGCAGGAAGGTTCAGATATTTGACCGATACTCAGTCAGCAAGAGGGAATGGACCATTGTTCTTAAACTTAAAAACAAAAAAGAGCATTTGTGCTTGAGTCAAAAACTTTCAGGACAGTCCTATCATTAGTTTGGAGGAGGAAATCAAGTCACGGGGGGGGGAGGGGGCTTTTAAGAGGACTCAACTTATAAGGGTTCATTTAGTGACCATTCAGTTACTATGGCACTGGAAAAAGTAACTTATGACCATTTTTCACACAAGCACGGCAGCATCGCCGGGGTCACGTGATCAAAATTCATATGCTTGGCAACTGGCATGTACTTATGACAGTTCCAGTGTCCCGGGGTCACGTGATCAAAATTCATATGGTTGGCAACTGGCATGTACTTATGACAGTTCCAGTGTCCCGGGGTCACGTGATCAAAATTCATATGGTTGGCAACTGGCATGTACTTATGACAGTTCCAGTGTCCCGGGGTCACGTGATCAGGTTTGCAACCTTCTGACAAAGTCAAGGGGGAAGCCAGATTCACTTAACAATTCTGTTAACTAACTAAATTACTGCAGCGATTTACTTAACCACTGTGGCAAGGAAAGTTGTAAAATGGGGCAAAATTCAACAAATGTCTCACTTATCGACAAAATTTGGGGCATAGGTGTGGTCGTAACTCAAGGACTGCCTGTCCTCTCTCCCCCTCCCCCCAGCCTGAAATGACGACACCTTTAGACATGAGCCAGCAGCCAGCAGCGACCGTGAGCGCCGACAGAAGTGCCGTCTCTTGCAACCATCACCCTGTACCTTGCAGTTGGCACGTGCCCAACGTCAGGTCCGTCCTTCTGCAGAAAAGACTCAGCCTGGTGGAACAGGCCAGCTTCAGCACGGCTGGGCCTCCCAAACACCAGCCTCCTTTCTCCAACAGCACAGACAAGTCGCCTAAGTATTGCTGCCCCTCCCGGACCGAGCCCCTGGCCCCCTCCCTCTTGCGGGAGTTCAACGCTCAGCTCTGCCCCCAGCATGCTTTCAGCGTGCCCAACATCATCAGCTCTTCCCGGAGCAAGACCCTCACCCGCAGCGTCATCTCCGTGCCCACCTCGGAGAAAGCACAGAGCAAACTCTGCAAACTCATTGACGACGACCGGCAGTTTGTGGGGAGAAATAAGCATCAAAGGCAGCGCTACGTGACCAAAGTCGGGAAGTGCAAGGTCAGCTTAGGCAACATTCAGGAGAAGAAAAGATTCCTCTCTGACATTTTTACCACCATTGTGGATCTCAAGTATCGCTGGTTCCTCTTCATCTTCAGCATGTGTTACATCACCACCTGGGTGGTCTTCGGCATCATGTATTACCTGGATGCCTGGATACGAGATGACATCAACCACATCGGGGACCTTGAATGGAAGGCTTGCATTGAGAACATCGATAACTTCATCTCAGCCTTGCTGTTCTCGGTGGAAAGTCAACGCACAATTGGCTACGGCTCCCGCATTGTAACAGCCAACTGTTCTGAGGGAGTCCTCTTGCTGATGGCCCAGTCCATCATTGGCTCCATGATAGATGCCCTCATGGTGGGATGCATGTTTGTCAAGATCTCCAGACCCAAGAAGCGTGCCCAGACCTTAATCTTCAGCAAAAAGTGTGTGATCTCCAGCCGGGATGAGAAGCTTTGTCTCATGTTCCGCATCGGAGACCTTCGAGATAGTCACATGGTGGATGCAAAAATAAGAGCCAAACTCATTAAATCCAGGCAAACCAAGGAAGGAGAGTTCATCCCACTCGACCAATCAGAACTGAACCTGGGCTATGGCACCGGGGAGGACCGTCTCTTCCTGGTGGAGCCCCAGATAATTTGTCACATCATCAACGAGGTCAGCCCTTTCTGGGAGATGTCTGCAGAGGCGCTGAAGAGGGAGCAGTTTGAAATCATCATAATCCTTGAAGGCATTGTGGAAGCCACAGGTGAGTGTGTAGGAAAGACTTTGTAGGTTGTAGTCTCAGGTGTGACGTGTGATTTGGAAGCCTATCACGGCTGTCACAGAGCTACCTTCATAATACATGTAACCTCAGGGAATCCAGATGTTGAATAACAGAATAGAATAACAGAATAACAGAGCTGGAAGGGACCTTGGAGGTCTTCTAGTCCAACCCCCTGCTCAGGCAGGAAGCCCTATACGTTCCCATGATGGAACACCCACAACTTCTGGAGGCAAGTCGTTCCACTGATTAATTGTTCTTACTATTCAAAAAAAATCTCCTTTGTTCTAGGTTGCTTCTCTCCTTGATGAGTTTCCATCCGTTGCTTCTTGTCCTGCCTTCAGGACAAGAGAATAGGTTGACCCCCCTCTTCTTTGTGACAGCCCCTGAGATATTGGAAGACTGCTATTGTATCATGCTCAGCCCAGACCAAACAAAGCACCTTGTGGGGAGGGGGGATTTCCCCCAGCATGGCAGTCTTTAGCCCGGATGAGAGGGAGGAAAATATGCCAAATAAGACTCTAAATATAAGCAGCAACACCTTGAATTCTGTTTGGAAACTCACCAGGAGGCGAGGGGCTGTATCACTCTACTGGATTCATTAAAATTCCTGATCAGAATGTGTGTTATTAGATCACAAAGGGAACCCTATTAATGTCAACAATCTGTCAAGCCCCAAGGAAATCAGAAGATCCAGGCAGTGCAAATGAATATAAAGGTTTATTGCAAGCTCCCTACAAGAATCTGAGCTACTAACAGTCAAAGCAAATTGGCAGTAGATAAGAATCAATGGAATTCAAGGTGGGCTGGACTCAGATCTTTTGCTGGCATAAAGGGATGCCCGACTGATGATGCATTTGACCCCCTCCCTCCCTCGGGCCCAGCCTGGTCATCTCCTACAGAATGAATGTTAAATTTGCTCCATACTCCCCCCCACCCCCCACCCCGCTGTATCTTGCCTTTTCAATTCTCTTCTTTTAGGAATGACATGTCAAGCCAGGACATCGTACATCGAGAATGAAATCCTCTGGGGCCATCGCTTTGAGCCCTGCATGACCCTGGAAAAAGGTGCCTTCCACGTAGATTACACCAGGTTTGAGAAGACTTTTGAGGTGCAGACACCACTGCTGAGCGCACGCGAGATCTACAACTTGAAGGAGATGGAGAATCAGAAGCAATCAACGCTGAACGTCTACTGGGATCATCTGGCCCAGCCTTGTTGTTCGGTAGATCCCAACCGTGAAGCCCAACGAGGGGGCTGTCCCAACGAGGAAAGCTGCTCCAACTTCACGGAGGGGAAGAGGAACAATGAATACCGGAACCATAGTACCAGACTCTAAGCATTTCGAACCGGCTTTCTCAGCTTCCGTGAACCAGCAAGGAGGAAAAGAACAGCTGTGCATCGCTTCCTCGTAGTGCGGCTGTGTTGCAGTCCACGGTGGAATCAAATGGAAAGCAGAGCATTGTCTTGTTTGGATACCATTTGGGATCCAGATCAAAAACTCTTGACTAAAGCAGTCCTTCAGTCACCACCCTTCCCACTCAGAGCTGGAAACATTCCAGAATCCATGTTGCACTCCCAAGGGATTGTCTAGGAATTGTGGTTTCTGCAAGCAGAGATCACACGTGGAACCTGTTGCACTTTAAAAACAAAAAAGGTTGAACTACTTTTGTAGGCATGCCTGTCCTTGCCCAAAGTTGTGGAACTTGTCCACAGTTATTTGAAACACGTTTATTGTTTTGCCACAGGGAAAACCAGGACTTAACTTGTCTCGGACCTCTTTGCTGTGCCCCACATCTTGCAGGTATCTGCGCTGCAGCATCCCGAGCCACTGGCCTGGCCAGGGCAATGAATGTCTTTCATCTTTTATAGTGCCATAGGAGCTCACGGTGGGTGTTGCCCCCAACCCCTTTTTCCACCGGCCCACCTGGGCCTCTTACCTTTTTTTGTTTTTTTGCCGAACTGATGCCTTTGGTTCCCAAACTCACCTTCTGTACCTGTTGCAGGGTCCGTGTTACTACTGTAAGCAAGCTTTTCTTTTGGCCACAAGGGTGTCCGGAGGGGGAGGGGGGAGGACCCTGGAAAGCAATAAAGTTCCTTCCTGCAGAGCCCTTGGGAGCCACAGAGCTTGTCCCTTCTCTTACGTCTCCCAGTCAATCAGCGCCCGTGGAGGCACATCTTACTGGTCTTCTCTGCCTGAAGCGCTCCGTGGCTCCATCGCTCGGGGAGGAGCGTCTTGAGATGGCTGGAGACATAGCCGTGGTCAGCAATGGGGTGCAAGTAGTCCTTGACTTACAACAGTTTGTTCAGTGACCCTTTGAAGTTGCAACGGCGTTAAAAAAAAGTGACTTAGGACCGTTTTCCACACTTAGGACCGTTGCAGCCTCCCATGGTCACGTGATTAAAATTCAGCCGCTTGGCAGCTGACTCACATTTATGATGGCCGCAGCGTCCTGAGATTACATCGACATCAAACAAGCAGTCAATGGAGAAGAAGCACACTTAACCACTGCATAACTTAACGACTTCAGTGATTGGCTTAAGAGCCACGGCAAAGAAGGTTGTAAAATGGGGCAAAACTCACTTGACAAATGTCTCACTTAACGACAGAAATTTTTGGCCCAATTGTGGTCGTAAGCCAAGGACTACCTGTATTTGTGGGAAACACCCAGACACGTAGAAGCCAATATTTCTGTGATCTCGTTTGGGCAAATGAATCGTGCCACGTGCCACAAGGAATCCTTTGTTAATCCCCCTGGCTTTATTGATTACAATCCGGCAAGGTTTTGTTTAGGCATTCCCCTTTCACGGTCACCCAGGCGTGCCAAGCAATTGATCAGGAAACCGGAGGGGAGTGGAGAAGAGGGATCCCAAACCAGAGATCAGGTGTGGAGGGAGAGTTTTCCGAGCAGGTCTCTCGTCCGTCCCTTCCTTTTTATAATGTGCCACCCCACTTCACCTCAGCGGGGGTCTCACTGCTTGTGGCTCCCCTGGCTGGGCTACATCCTGCTCGGTGCAGAGTTTTCTCGGTTCCAACTAGCTCACATCATATTTCTCAGGTTTCTTTGTCCGTAGCTTTTCTCAGATTTAACCTCGGGCACTACCCAAGACACTCCGCTCCGGCAAAGGATCTTATCAGAAACAGGCTGGGTCCTGTTGTAAGATGCATCCCTGAAACTGGAACTGAATTAAGCGCACTAAGAACAACGCTGGGCTATCATTTCTGAAAAGCGTCTTTAAAAAGTGCAGTGAGGAATCCGATTCTTTTCCAGTGGGACTTTTTTTTAAAGGCTTTTGAGGCCAGGGGGCTGCACACCCAGGAATATTGATCTCCCCACGCTGGGGATCTCCAGAGCTGCTGGACTACAAAAACCATAATTCCCAATGTCGTTGGAGCTGTAGTCCAACTCAATCCTGAAGGTTGCTTGAAGAAGGGGCATTTGCACGTACAGATGCCTGTGCGTGTGTATCTGCACAGGTACACACACGCTCACACAAACAGAATATACGTACAGGTATATCGACGCTCTTTCTCTGTTCCCCGCTCCACCTCCAGGGGAGCAATAACCCAAGAGCTACCCCCCAGCTCCTCTAGGCTTTCACCTTTGTGGTTCAAAAGCGGAGCCAGCGCCACTATTGGCGGAGGGCAGAAACGGGCCTTCTCTATCCCAGCTCGTCTCCATGGTCACGGAGGGGAAATGGCTGCCGAAGGGCGCGCCGGGAGCGGTAGTCGGCGTGGCTCGCGGCGCGCCTTCCCGTGAGGCCCCGCGCGGCGCGCCAGAGGGCGGGATGGCGGCGCGCGGCTCCTCGCTGGTGGAGGCCGTGCTGGCCTGCTCGGGGCGCCTGGAGAAGGAGGGCCTGGCCGGCCGCCTCGCCCGCCTCTCCCGCCGGGCCGAGGAGCTCAAGGTGAGCGCGGTGGGCTCGCTCGGCCCACGCCCCCGGCAGTCTCCCCGCCCCCGCCGGGCCCTGGGGGGGCGCCGGGCCCCTGAGCGTGTGCAGAGTGGAGTCCCGCCAGGCGGAGAGTCGTGTGTACGGGACGACACGGGGCTTCCCTCCCCCCCCCGCCTCCGAGGCCCCGGGGTCTCCTCTGGCCAAAGAGGCGCCGGGGCTCCTCGCGCGGCCCCAAAGTGGGCGGCGTCACCGGGGCTGGAGGGGAGGGGAGGGGGTGGGGGTTTGTGGGAGAGGAGGAGGAGGGCGGTGGGCGCTTTCCTTGCAGCCCTTTCGTTGCCCACATCAGGGCCAGCGGGGCTCTTTGCTCTGGGTCCTGTCGGGGATGGCTGGGGGGTCTTCGGGGGTCTTTGGCTGGGCTGCTTCCTCTTGGCTTGATTGGCAGTTCCTGGGTTGGGGTGCTCTTTCCTTGATGGTTGGCCTGATGCTAATCTTGGAGTCCCCCCCCCCCCCGTCTTTCCAGGAGGAGGTTTGCAGCATGATCAACCAAAGGTACGTGGAGTTCCTGCCCAGCGTGCAGAGCGCCAAGGATCTGGAGAGCCAAGTGCAAGAGCTCTCAGCCGGCATCGACCAGCTGAGATCCAGGATCGAGAACGAGGTGAGGACTGTGTGGAGGAACTTTAGCCTTGGTTAAAGAAGCCCCCTAGAAGGTGGGGGGTGTGGTGTGAGCCTGGTCATGCATTGTATTCATAGTTACCGAGAGAGAAGTGTTTACCCCAGCTGCTGTCTTTAGTTTTCCCTGCCTTTTATATTTTTTCAAATATAGGTTCACCAGAGTCATTATTTTGAGATGGGCAGCCATATAAATCGAATGAATGGATAAGTAATGAGGTGGTTTCCTCCCTCCTCTGGCCTTTCTATGTTGTATGTTAACTGCGTTCTAAAACCAAGCAGAAATCTCTCCGTGCTTCCTAACCAAAGAAATTAAATGGGTTTTTCACCTCTGGCGTTTCCACAGGTCCAGCAAGACGTCAACGTGGCCATTGCAGACTTTGCTGATCTGAAACGGCAGCTGGAGAGAGAGCTGCTTGTTCTGAGTGTGCTGAAGCATCTCCAGGAGGTAAGCCAGAGGCTGAAGCTCTGCTTGCCCATTTTGGGTTATATGGATTGGAGGCTCGCTCCGAGATACCAGCCTTCCCCTTTTCTGCTTTCTTTGCCTTCAGTTCGACACTGCTCTCAAACAGTTCGCTACCTGGCTGCCCCTGAAGAAGTACACCTCAGCAGCTAACTACCTGAACAAGGTAGTTCTTGGGGACGGAGGCCTGTTTACCTCCTCCCTTGCTTCCAGACTCCTTCACAGTGGAATGGCTTGGCTCATGGCAGCCTTTGTGTGACTGCAACCTTTTCCCGTTTCCTACTAGGCCCGGAGAAGCCTGAAAACCATGGAGTCTCGTCGGGGCTTTGAGCTGAAGATTCTGAAGGCGCTCGGCCAGGAGCTCACCATACAGACCCAAAACATTCTGTATCTTCTGGATCAGGAGTGGCAGCGAATGGTGGTGTGGAAACTTCCCCAGTCACAAGGTGCAGAGGCCGTTTGGTTGGCCCTCTTGCGTTCCTGCTGAGGGGTTAGTCTAGATTGTAGGTCTCCAACCTTGGCCACTTTAAGACTTGTGGACTTCAACTTCCAGAATTCCCCAGCCAGCCTCGGGAGGTTGAAGTCCACAAGTCTTAAAAGTGGCCAAGGTTGGAGTCTCCTGGTCTAGATGATCCTTAAAGTCATTTCCAACCGTGTCACTGAGTAATTCTGATTTGACACTTGCGGTTTCTGGGGTGGCCTAAAGGCTGTGGGGGACTGTGTGCTGCTGCTGCTTGCTTAAGATGACAAGAGACTGGGGGGCAGAGACTGCGTTGCCATTTTTTCACTTCTCACAGCTTTGTAACCGTGGTTTCCTGTAACCTGGATGGTGCTCTACCCCTCTTTCCCCAGAACTCAGCTGTCTAGAGGCAGCTACCCAAACAGAGTTGCACCTGTGTCTGCCCAGAGAAGATGTGGCCACAGACCCAGGAGTTTCAACGGTTCTGCAGGCTTTCGCCATCCTGGGAGAACTGGAGGTGAAGTTCAGGCATTTTGGTAAGTTCTTTCTCTCCAGCAGCAGCTTCCTGAGCGTCAGAGAGGTTCAATTTCCGACTTTGCATTCTTGTCCAGCACAAAGTTATTCTAAATTTGGCATCTGAACCATAGCCGCCTCCTCTGGGCTCCTTCTCCTCTCTGCAGTCGAGAGAGAGGTCAGTGCGGTCCAGTTAAGTGAAGACAAGAGGAGGCAGAAACACCTGGCGTTATATGGGCCATCCAGGACAGCCGCATAATTTTTCATGGCCTTATAAAGCAGAGTGGTCCAGAGGAATATCTCACTTAGGACAGGAGATTAAGTAAATACCAAAAATGCTTCTGATGTCCTCACTCTCTTCTTTGGAGGGCGGTGCTTTAAAATTCCTTTTTGTCTGGTCCAAAAGGAAGCTCCCTCCCCCCTGTCTTCCTCCAATCTCCGCCTGCTGTCTTTGTGGGAATTGCCCCCTCCCTTCAAGCAGAGTGAGGACAGGGCAAAGAAGGAGGCCACAGGCCGCCTGGGAAGTGCCATCCAACCGCTGTCCTTCGATCCTTGCTCACTGTCCTTCCTCTCCCTCTTGCCAGGACAGTTACTGCTGAAGCACATCCTCAAGCCTTTGATCTGTTGTCCCTCCTTACGGCTGTTGGTGGAAGATCAGCCTGATGGCGTCACGCTCAAGTTTGAGTCCGTGGGCTCCAGCCTTGGCCACTCGCCCCCCTTGGAAGTGTTTGCAAAGCTCAAGTCGGTGTTCAAAGTCCTCCACCGACACCTGCTGGGTAAGGACCTCATCCCACGTGGCTTGGAAGAAAGCCTTGAGCCCAGGGAGACCAGGGGGGCGTTGCTCCCGTTGGCTCACAGGGGGCCCCGTCGGGTGGGGGTGGCAGAAGGAGCCACAGAGCACTCTCGCCTCTCCAGACACCCCGCTTGCCCCCGGTGAGGAAGAGGAGGAAGAGACCGGCGCCTGGCCCAGTTTGGCCGAGGTGTTGAGCAGCGTGATTTGGAGGAAGCTGTCCGATTGCCTCATTTGCGACTGCTTGGTGCACTCCATCCCCAGCAATAGCAGCCAGCTGGCCCAGTACACAGAGGTGGGTGTTGCGACCCCTCGTCTCTGGGCTGCTGCTTAAATGAGGGGGGAGGTTTGCACGGGAGATTGCTTTTTCTAACACAGGCCCTCCCGGACTTACAAGAGTTCATTTACTCACCGTTCAGAGTTACGACGGCACTGCAAAGAGGGACCAGTGACCATTTTTCACAGTTAACAGTCTTTGCAGCATCCTCAAGATCACATGATCAAAATTCAGACGCTTGGCAACTGGTTCATACTTACGACGGTTGCCGTGTCCCAGGGTCACGTGATCCCCTTTTGCAACCATCTGCCAAGGAAAGTCAAGGGGGAGCCAGATTCACTTAACAACTGAAGTGTATCACTTAACTGAGCCAAGAAAGGTGGTAAAATGGGGCAAAACTCATTTAACAAATGTCTCACTTAACAGCAATTCGGGGCTTTTCAAAGAACGAGGCCGCTGAAGAAGTCTCGGCAACACTGAAGAGCCTTTGTGGGGCTCTGGAGAGCTAAATATCGCTGCAGCCGGCCTGTTTCTGAGGGCGGGAGAGAGAATCCACCTCTCAGCTGGTCTCAGGGGACTGACTGACCTGCTTCCTTACGTCTCCCCCCCCCCCCCGGCAGGTTATTAAAGCAACCGAAGAGTTTGAAATAGCCTTAAAAGACATGAAGTTCCTCCCGGAGAGCTCCGTGGACTTGCTGACCTACGCCCGCAACGTTAACTGCCATTTTGCCAACAAGAAATGCCAGGATGTCATCGTGGCAGCCAGGAACCTGATGACCTCAGAAATACACAACACTGTGAAGGTATCTGAGGAGGCTGGGGGTTCCCTGAGAGCAACTGGACGCGCTTTTCTCTGGCCCACCCGTTTGCAGGCTGTATTACCTGGTGGCAGGTAGTGGTGGAGCAAAAAGATTGGGAGAGAGAGAAAAAGAGCCCCCTGCAATTCTGCCCTTGGCATTTGCCAACCCTCAATGTGGCCCCAAAGCAGCATCATTCCTTGGGGGGGGTGTCGGGGTCCGTGCTCAGGACAGAACCCGGCGGCACATGAGCCTTCCGTGTCTTCTCCAGGTCACCCCGGACTCTGTGGTTATGCTTCCCACCCTGCCTGCCTCTGGAGCTGGGGGCCAGCTAAAGCTGCCCGAAGGGCCCGAGGCGCTTCTCGAGCAGGTGACCAACTTGGAGAACAAGACCAAGCTGAGCCCCCACACCTTCTCGTTCCCCACCTGCCGCATCAGCGACTCTGTCCAGAGATTGGTGGCTTTGGCCTATCAGACCCTCCAGGAGGCATCGGCCAGCACTGACCAGTGGTGAGGGCCGATAGGATGGGGCGTCCGCCTGGCGCTCGCTCCCTGGCAGTCTTGACGCTGGGTCTTGGGTGGGGTGCAGGCAGGCTGCCCTCTGGGCTATCCAAAGGGAGCTGAGCTCAGGGTGCTTGGGCAGCTGGCAAACTCCCCTTTGTGGGTCTGGAGAAAGCAGGCGTGACCCGCGTCCCTCTCGTCTTCTCCGGCAGCTGCAGCCAGCTGTTCTACCTGGTACGGAACGTCTTCCATCTCTTCTGTGACGTGGTGCCCATGTATCATAAGTGAGTGATGGCCGTCCGTAAGGGGGGATCGGTGCAGGCCAGGGCTGTGCTAGGCAGAGCTCCGACTTAGCCTGTTGAATTGCAGGCAGTCCTCAACTTACGACCACAACAGTGCCTGGCATTTCATGAGTCGAGGCGCCCACACGACTGGACCCGATTTTAGGACTTTTTTTGTGTGGCAGTCGTTAAGCGAATGCCGTAGTCGTTAAGCAGATCCATTTATTCCTATGGATGTTTTTGCCGGAAACTGTCCCCCAAAAGGCCAGAAACTGGAAAAGACGTTGTTGAACGTGGTTGTGTGACCGCGGAGTGCTGCAGCCAGCCATAAAGAGGAGCCGGTGGTCAAACGCTGGAAATGTCATGTGACCGCAGGTGGTGTGCGGGCATCAGAACTCTGGAACCGGGTCATAAGTACCTTTTGGGAGGGTCGAACCGTCACTAAGCAACAGGTCGTTAAAAGAGGACTGCCTCGACTGAGTTCTCCTTTTAAATTTGTGGAGATATTAGAACATTAATGACTTTATAACTTCTCAAAAGCGTATTCAATGAATTGCTGTAACCTGGCAAGAAACGGGACCACGTGTATTGCCCCCCCCCCACGTTCTCTTCTTCCCCTCCCCTCCTAGGGAGAACCTCCAGAAGCTTCCCCAGCTAGCCGCTATTCACCACAACAACTGCATGTACATTGCCCACCACCTGCTGACCATGGGCCACCAGTTCAGGAGCCGGCTGAGCGATGGGACGGCCACCTTTGTCGACTTGGTGCCCGGGTTCAGGAAACTGGGTGAGCCTGAGGGGAAGGGGGCTCGTGGGGCATTGAGACGGTTCCTCTGCCCGCCAGGCTAGACAGTCTCCCAGGGTAGCACCGCTTTGAAAGGTACTCCAGCAGTGCCAGGCCTGGGTCTGTCACTGCTGGATACGGTTCAGATTTCAGGCTCTTCCCCAGAAAGGGGTGGGGGTCTCAGCCCACAAAAGAAGCTTTTCTGCTGGTATTTGGGTGAAGCAGCCCAGGATGCCTTCTCTCTCTCTCTCTCCTCCTAAATTTATGGAGAATTTTACAAATGGTGGAAGTCAAATCTAATGGACACAAAGGGAAAAGAAAGTAAAAAATTCCCAGCAGTAAAATGCCTGTGTTGAAGAAGAAGAAGAAGAAGAAGAAGAAGAAGAAGAAGAAGAAGAAGAAGAAGAAGAAAAAGATTGGGGGGATTGTTGGGTTCCCTACCGAGATTTTTTTCTCCTCCCGCCCCCCAAAAACCTGGGCCGTTGGCTTCTTTCTCTTCCCCCCCCCCCCCCAGGGACCAGGTGCTTCCTCGCCCAGATGCGGGTTCAGAAGGAGGAGCTTCTGGAGAGGCTCTCCCTCTCACGGAATTTCTCCAGCCTGGAGGACGAGGACCACCACTCTGCGGCAAACAGAGCTGTCCGTCAGGTCAGGAGTGGGGCTGGGTGCAACCTGGAAGATTCATTCTCATTCTCTCTCTCTCTCTCTCTCTCTCTCTCTCTCTCTCTCTCTCTCTCTCTCTCTCTCTCTCTCTCTCTCTCTCTCTCTCTCACACACACACACACACACACACACACACACACACACAGAGAGAGAGAGAGAGAGATTCCATGAGGTCACTCACTGAGCCTGAATGTAACAGCCTCTCTCTCCCACCTGCATGCCCCTGCATCCTTGTGTGACCAGAGGAGGGGGCTGGATTCACCTGCACCCCCAGCCCTGCCCGAAAGCAGCCCCGTTCCTCACGGCTTCCCTCTTCCAGGTTCTGCACCAACTGAAGAGACTGGGCAAAATCTGGCAGGATGTTCTACCGGTGAACGTCTACTGCCGGGCAATGGGGACCCTGCTGAACACGGCTCTTGTGGAAATCATGAGCAGGATCGTCGCTCTGGAGGTGAGGACGGAGCCCCACCTTGGGGGGTGGGGGGGATTCTCAATGTTTCTGGAGATCCAGCTCTGCTTCTTGGTGGGGTGGCTCACCAGATCTGAAAGTTGGCCATCTAGAGCCACTGATGGTCTCCCTTCATGGATGGCATCACGCATTATTCCTTCTGGATTCACAGAGAGAGCTGGGCTGGATTAAAAAGGATGCTTTTATCACAGCAATGCACGCCCGGCAAATAAGGTGCTTGGTTTTAATGAAGTCGGTGGATGAGGCTGGGGACAGGTGCATAAGAGAAGCACCTCCGGAGTTGCTTCTCTCGTTGGATTTGATGGTGGCCCAAAAGGCTTTGCAGTCAAGTGCATTTGGACCTCATTTCCCATAACCCTCAATCAGTTCCAGCTTGCGGAGAGCTGCTGTAGAAGCCAAGACCTTTGGTTTTTGGTAAAAAATGCTTGTTAGTGAACCCCTTCAAAAATAAAGTCATAAAATTGATTTGCTCACATGATGACCTGCTTTACAACCATCATAAAGTGTGGCCAGGGCTGGGAGGCTGTACTGTTGTAAGTTGAGGACTACCTCTTTTGTGGGAATTGAGACCTTGCCGAGACTTAAGTTCCTGTGCATTTGAAAACTTCCTGCTTCAGCCTCTGCCTGGGGGAGTTTTCTGCCCCCTTGATCCTATGGGGAGGTGGCCTTGCCGCCTCCCTCGTTCATCTCCCCTCCCTTGCAGGACATCTCTGCCGAGAATGCCGACCGGTTGCACGCCCTGTGCAGGACCGTGGTGGACGAGGGGCCCCGGGTCTTCGTGCCCCTGCCGGAGGAAAAGGAGAACCGGCACTTCCAGGAGGAGGTGCCGGTTTACGTGCCCAAGTGGATGATGTTCCAGGAGCTCATGTTGGTCTTGCAGGCCAGTCTGCAAGAAATCGTGGACCGGTGAGAGTCTCCCCTGTCCCGCCATCCAGTGGCCCTGGGGGGGGGGAGCGGAAGCCAGAGGAGGCAGAGAGGGTGGGGCTTCTCCCTCTGTGCAGGGCCCCCTCCCAGTCAGAAAGTTTAATCTAGGCCAGGAGTGGGCAGCTAGGGCAGCTTTACCACCCGTGGACTTCAACTGCCAGAATTCCTGAACCAGCGTGGTTGGCTCAGGAATTCTGGGATTTGGAGTCCACAGGTGGTAACGTTGCCCTGGCTGCTGACACCTGATCTAGGCAAACCAATTGGACTGCTAAAGCGGTGACAATTCTGTGCTGCTGTGGTACATTTGGCTCTTCTGAGTTCTCGATTTTGCAGAAGAGATGGTTGCCTTCGTCAAAGCATCTCTCTTTGAGAAGGGAAGAAGAAATTGGGCAAGGATCCGTGATGCGAGCAGGGGAAGCCCTAACAAGGCTTAAGCCTCAAGGGGTGTGGGAAAACTGACCCCCCAGCCCCCCTCTCCCCTCCTCCCACCTGCTGGAATCGCAACGGTCTCCTTTGCTTTCTTCTCTGAAGGTGGGCAGGCAGCAAAGGGCCCCTTGCCGCCGAGTTCTCCCCCAGCGAGGTGAAGAACCTCATCCGAGCCTTGTTCCAGAACACAGAGCGGAGGGCAGCTGCCTTGGCCAGCATCAAGTAGCTGGTGGCCTCTGGGAGACTCTCCTGGGCTGAGGCTGCTTCCTGCCCCATCTCCCCTTCCCCCTCGTGGAGTTCTGGCCGGGGCTGATGCGCTCCGTGGTCAAAGAGCTCAGTTGGAAGCCCATCGAGTCACACGAGTGGCCAGCTCCGGACCTCAGAAAACGACTTGCCCGTCAGAACACGTGATCAACTGACTGGATCTTCTACCCAAAGAAGATCCCAACTGGTCCAGATCTTGGACACGTTTGGCCAAGCCCAGCTGGCATGCTGAAGCAGGACGTGCTGGGCAGGACATGAGGAAACGGCATCTATGCAGCTTCTTCCCAAGGCAGCCCTCCTCTTGCGCACCTTCACCGCTTCTCTCTTGCAAGCGGCTTCTAAAGCACACCTGACTTGAAGGGGGGGGGGAACCTTCCAGTAGCCTTTCGAGGCTCTTAAAGTGCCAAAGCCGCCTTGACTTTACTCTGGTGTTGGGAGGAGGAGGAGGAAGGGGGGAGACTGTAGTGAGTGGATTTAAAAGAAGGGAAAATGGGCTGAGGTGGCTGGTCCTCTTCCCCCCCCATTGGATGCCCCACTTCCTGTTCCCCAAGCACCCCTGACCCATGTGTCGTGGGAGAAGCCTCTGGGCTTTCAGGAATTCTGCTCCCGTGGAAGTCGGTCTTCAGTGAACCAGTGTCTGGCGTGGGGGCTGCAGCCGGCTGGCTGGCCGAGCAGCAGCAGTGAGGCTGGGGCTCCGTTACGTCCCCTTTCTTGATGCCCAGCACCTGCCCAGAGGCCTCTGGCTGTGTGTTCCTCAATTCCAGGCCTCCCTCTGGTCAAATCCCTGCATATTGGCCATTTGTAAACATTCTTCATCTTATTGGCAAGCATCTTTTTTTCTTATCTCTTCATGTGAAGAATCTGAGAGCATCTGTAATAAAATCCGCCTCAGGTCCAGGATTTGAAGGGGCAGGTTGTGCTTTTGGTGTGATATGTGATTTGGTTTGAGTTTGGTTTGAGTTTCTTTAGCATTTAAAATTAAATCTCTACCTGCACAAGGTAAAAGCCGCCCCCTGCCCTCTTGCTGAAAGACTTAAGGAGCGCTCAATTAGGGGTGGGGTAAATGCTTGAATTATTTGGGGGGAAAAATGTTTTGGATATGTTTTCAGTCATCTAACCTGTATTTCCTCTTGCATACTCTCGCCTTACCTTCAGAAGGCAGAATTAAATTTACATCCTCTCCTCAATGAGATTTCTTTCATGACCAAACACGTGCAACTTCAATAAAATCCAAATTCTCAGGAGAGCCTGCCATTTTTGTTTCCAAGCCCAAGAAGTTTGGGTTAAAGAAATGGAGACGGTCTGCTTCCCCTACGCTGTCCGCAGGACTGGCTGCCCAAGGCGAGGGAGCCAGCCTGGGCGTTTCATAGAAACCCAGTAAGTGGGTTAATTTGTCCCTCATTTTCCAGCCCAGTTGTCTCTCGATAAATCTCAGGAGCTGTTTAGCATTTTAGCTTGACTGCTTTTGATCACCAATCTGCATCTTTCACTTACCAAGAGTGTCCAGCCTTGTCAACTTGAAGACCTGTGGGTGTCTACTCCCGGCTGGCTGGGGAATTCTGGGAGTCCACAGAGCCAGGCTGGCTGGGGAATTCTGGGCGTTGAAGTCCACGGGTCTTAAAAGTTGGATACTGCTGACACCCTTTGTGCTCAAACTTTCTTCCGCCTTGCTGTTTCCTAGGCAGGCGTCTTACGGAAGGATTCCCAGAGAGAAGCATTTCTTCGCCCCAGCTTTCAGCCCCCTTCGCCTCTTCTCGCCCTGCCTCCTTTCAGATTATGACGGGTCTTGATCTTGCTAATCTCTTCCTCCTCCCTTAATTATCCTGAAACCCAGAGAAAATCCTGCTTTCTCACGCAACCCTCTTTTTTTATTTCCTCAAACGTTCCGGTCCACCTTTATTCCTCCTGCCTCAGCTGCCCTGGGCGTGTATGGTGCCAATTAATCACCCTCCGGGGTGTGTGAATCGGCGCAGCAGGCACAGCACTTGTTACAGGCAGGCATGGCTTCCGAGAGCCCTGGGTCTCGCCAGGGACTCTGGATATCCTTGCAACTCAACAGCAACTTAAAAATCAACCCAGCAAACGTCTCGAAGGAGCAGGAGTTCGGGGGTGTGTGGGGTGTGTGTGGCTTATCTTTTGCAGGGTGGCCCCGATCTTGGACTCAGCTGGGTCACGACATGCTTGCAAGGTGAAATGGGACATTGCAACACCCTTGAGGATCGGGCCGGAAGGCAGCCTCCTTCGGTCCCTTTTCCCCCTTGCAGTCTCCATTGGGGACGCTGAGGCAGTCCCTGGGCGTGGGTCTGGGGTCCCAGGGTTAATTGGCTGCCCCGGGCAGAGCCTGGCGGCTGTGTGTGGCTGGTTCTTGGCTTCAGGCATTTTAAAGGTACCAAGCGTATTGGAGAATTGTGGCTGATCCAAAATTATACAGTACTGGACTTGCTTGCTTTGCAATTTGTCCTGTTGTCTTTTTCTGTGTGCTCTGCACAGGCAGTTTTTAAAAGTTTGATTTCTGACTCCTCTCAGCAGATGGCAGTAGACGGCCAACTTTAGCTGGTATCTGGGTAATCTTGGCCAGGCAAAGGAAAATAAAGCTGTAAGCTAGCAAAAAAAACAAAAACATTTTGAAATAAAGCAATGACAAACACCCCCCCCCCCCAACCCCAGTCCAGTAAAGTTGTCTTTGTTCTAGGGTGGTTAAATGATTTTTTTCGGGAGCTTTGGCATTTTGAATTACTGTGTTTCTCCATCAGTGAAGTCCCAAGTCTAAGAACTGGAAAGGCAGTTCTGGGTCTTTGGCATCTAGTCTTGGCATAGCTGGAAGTTCAGTTGTGCCAACATTAGTTTGGAGAGGGCCGAGGGTAGCTAGGGATGTTAATTCGGACCCAGAGTTCAGTCTAAGCTAACAGATTGATGGGACTTCTCCTCTTTTGGCCCTCACTGGTGATTGTGTATTTCTAAAACCATGATGATGAATATTTTCACTATCCTGAAATGCAAAGGGTTGGCAAGGGAAAGGCTATAAATCAATAAAACGCTGTTGAGGAAGAATTGTAGGGGAAAGGCTTTGCTGGATAACGAATGATAAAAGCGAGGGGTTTTCAGGTATCTGCAGAAGATGAGTAGAAGATTCAAGTATCCATGAGAAGCTTCCGAACATTTTTCCTGAAGAGTCTGCGCAGGAAATAGGCAACAGAAATTTATTGGGGTGGGGGAGATGAGAAGATTTTTCAACAGGTCCTTTAGGATGATTAAGGCTTTAAGGCTGGGTGTCACCCACCTTGCCCACTTTAAGACCTGTGGACTTCAACTCCCAGAATTCCCCAGCCAGTTATCCTGTCCCAAAAGTGCTTTTTCAAAAGACAGCTGGACTTAGTTTTTCCTTGAAGATGTTTCTCCAAGAAGCTTTTTCAGTTTTGGCAGTCAGAATTGAAGAAGCTTCTTGGATGAGAAGTGAAACGTTTTTAAGTCCAGTTGCCTCTTGAAAAAAGCACCTTTGGGACAACCGGGACCTGGAGGACCGAGAATCTCCACAGACATTGGACCTTCCTGCTTTAAACTCCCATCTCTTCCTTCCAGTTCGGCGCAACTGCAGCCAACCTCTTCCCACCCCCACCCTGCCTCCTTGTTTCAGATTAGGACTACTGATTGCTGGCTTCTACTTGCTGAAAAGGGATGTGTTTGCAACATCTGTAAAAGCAATTTCGAAAGCTGTTATCCCTTGATGAGACTTCAGCACCAGTTTTCCTCTCTGCTAGTTTAACTGAGGCTGTTTCAGGCATAACGGAAATTGAATCCGTGAAGTAACACATTGGCCGTGGATGGTTGGGGAGCCGTCCAACATGGCTGGACAAGCCCAATTAGGGGGAGTGTATCTCAGCATTTTTAAAAGCAGGGGAGGGGGATGGAGCAGCACAGCTGAACCAGGGGGCTGAATTAATGAATAGGGACAATGGATCCTTGTCTGGAATCCACGTCCCAATAACTAAAGGAAGATATGAGAGCCATGTTCCTATATCTCAGGGGCTGCCACAAAGAAGAGGGCGTTGACATTCTCCAAAGCACCGGAAGGCAGGACAAGAAGTAACAGATAGAAATTTATGGAGGAGAGTCCGATCAGAACTAAGGACAAATTTCCTGACAGAAGAATTAACGGCTTGCCTCCAGGGGTTGTGGGTGCTCCATCACTGAAGGCTTCCAAGAAGAGCCTGTCTCGAATGGTGTCTCCTGCCTGAGCAGGGGGTTGGACTAGAGGGCCCCCAAGCTCTCTTCCGACTCTGTTGTTCTCTTATTCTGCCTTGGGATTCCATACTGCATGTGGCACGTATAAAAAGAAAAGGCCAAAGAATGCAAGGCAGACCCAGAAGAAGATGGAGAGACAACATCAAAGGCACACTACAACATCGCTTAACAATGGTTGAGGCTACCAGAAGAGCAAGGACGGAACGTTGCATCTCCAGAGGTTTTAACCTGCAGTTTTCTTAACGCTTCTGGGCTGCATCAGCCATCGCAAGGGAGAACCCTTACTGGGCTGGAGCTGCATCCTCCTTAAATGATGCCCAGTGCTCTCTTCCTATGCATAGGCAACAACTTACTCCTGCCCAACCCAAGGATGAATTTGAGCATCTTCACTTGAGTCAAACCATTGATTTCTCCTGCCCAGCCTGCTACCCATTCTCTGTTCCTGGAGTGCCTGCAAAAGGAGGAAGAGGTGTGGTTGCTTAGCAACCTTTGCCCACCCCTGTCCACCCCCCCTCCCCCCAATGCAGCTCAGAGCAAATTTCTTGAGGTTTCTTGGCCCAGCTGACCTTTGCAGTTGAGGAACTCTTGACGAAGTAAAGCCACGAAAGCTGCCAGGCATGTTCTCCCTCTCCTTCGTGAGTCCACTCTGATGGGAAGCGACAATTACAATGATGGGGAATTCTGTCCTCTTCACGTTCTTCTTCTTCCAAAAGGTCACACCAAATGTCATCAGGGATTCTCTCTCGCCCCCCCAGCCCTGGCCAAGACCCCCATCTCCTTTCACCAACCATTGGCAGAAAGGAGGAGAGCCTACTGAAAGGAAGAGCATGTTCCTGCTTGGTCTCTTGACGACGTCCCAGCCGCTCATTCAACTCTGAAGGCAGAAAGAAGTCATCACCTGGTTTCTGGATCAGATCTTCCCAAGGAGCCGAGTCATAAATGACCCTGATTGCTCCCCTGGGGCCTTGATTTATGATCTGGCTTGAGACAAGCGCAGGAACGTTGCCAGTGTTATTTCGGTTGTACCAAGGTGGACCCATGAGCGCACCAGAGCAGAGGCACTGGGGCTTTCTTCAAGGCCAGCCCTGGCGTGAGCCATTGGCCCCGAAGGGCAGTAAGCAGAGGTAACAGCTGATTCTCTGTGTTCGGGCCCATCTTCGCCAAGTTTATGCTATCCTCGGTTCGAGAGGATGAATTGGCTCACCTGTTTCCTTTTATAGCTGCTAAAAATAAAAGCCCTTTGCGTTTGATTGCAGATCATACTTTAATTCCCAGAATCCCAAGCAAATCATTTTCTGATCGTTTTAGTGGTTTCTCGGGGTGTGTGTGTGTATGTTTCTTTCCAAAAAGGGAACACAAATGTGCAAACGAACACACGCATGCCATAAAACTAAATCTGCAACGTGCAATAAACAATTACAGGAAAATGCCATCCTCATAATCCCTCTTTCCCCCCCCCCCACCCCAACCCCCCCTCCCACAATACCAAAATCAGGAATGTGTATGTAATTTTTGCTCCATTTTTCCATTTGTACATGTTGCTGTTCCTAGACTTCTGGAATAAAACAGCATCTGAATACTGGATTTTCAGTATCCTATTTTTTTCTGGAGAGGTTTAGCTTTTATACAGAGAAGGGGATATGACTGCTTCTTACAAATTGACCTAGGAGCTGTAAAAAAAAAAGTGGACCTATAACCAGTAGCTCTATAACTCGGGGGGGGGGGTTTCCCATAAAAAAGGAGGGGAACCCAGTTAATCAAAGATTGTAGCCCACCCCAACTTACAAGATCTTTAGGCAATGCCACATCTGTCTCGGTATTGTGATTTTTTGGCTCAATGGCGGTTGGGTAACTCCAGTGTTTCTGAACTTTCCCAGCTTGAAGATGGGTGGACTTCAACTCCCAGAATTCTCCAGCCAGCGCAGCTGGCTGGGGAATTCTGGGAGTTGATGTCCACCCATCTTCAAGCTGCCAAGATTCCAAAATCCTGCTCTGGAATATGTGAGAAGCTCCCACTGGGAGAAATATCTTCAGAGGCTAGGAAAGGGGTGTCCAGCTCATTTATCACCTATTCTACACAATCTCTTCACCAAATAGTGCCGTCTCTTTTTCCTTCCAACTTCGTCTTTTTGGGATAGAAGTACAGTGGCTTCAGGGCAATGAATCACTTGCCCTCTGTCTTCTTTCGCTGCGCCGCTGCCTGCAGATAGTTTACTTAGGCTTATGAAAGCAATTTACAAGAATTTACTTCTCTTTGCAGATGTCCTAATGACCCACGGCAGTCATTACTCTCAAGAGCAGCGTGTTCCCAAAGAGGAGCTTTCTGTCCTTAAGGGACACCTCTGCCAGGCCTTCGTAGTCTCCTTTAATCACCCAGCCTTTGTTTGTCCCAAAGGGGCTTTTTCAGGAGGCCACTGGACTTTCTTGTTTTTCTTTGAAGACATTTCGCTTCTCACCCAAGAAGCTTCTTCAGCTCTGACTGAATGGTGGGGGGAAATGGAAAGATTTATACTCCTTGCAGAAAGCTGGTCATTTGCATTCTTTTGGAGAGTCGCTGAGGCCACTTGGAGGTTTATCTGTGTCCTCAGTTGTCCCAAAGGGGCTTTTTCAAGAGGCAATTGGACCTCCTTGTTTTTCTTTGAAGATGTTTCACTTCTTACCCAAGAAGCTTCTTCAGCTCTGACGATGGTGGGGAATGGAAGGATTTATACTCCTTGCAGACAGCTGGTCATTTGCATTCAATCTTCAACAGCTCTTTAAAAGAATGAAAACGACCAGCTGTCTGCAAGGAGTATAAATCCTTCCATTCCCCACCATCCAGTCAGGGCTGAAGAAGCTTCTTGGATGAGAAGCGAAACGTCTTCAAAGAAAAACCAAGGAAGTCCAGTTGCCTCTTGAAAAAGCCCCTTTGGGATAACGATGGCCTGGATGACCGAGAATCTCCATAGACACCCAGCCTTTGAGGTTTCTCTCGGAGGCTTCAGCTGAGCCGTCCGCACCTTCTCTGGTGCTTTGCTCTGCAATTCTCAAGTGCAAAAGCAACAGAAGCAGACTCCCTAGGAAAGCTAGAATTACCACGGTGGTGGCACTCAATAGTCATTGCTAAGAGGGAAGGACAGGGCAGGGGGAGCACCTGAGACCTGAACTGCTTGTTCATATTGTTGGAAGGTGCCTCCAACTCTCTATTTTCAGTGTCAGTCCCCTGAGTGTAAAGGGCTCAATACTACCTTTAAGTACAGGGAATCCCTCATCTTGTAAGATTTCGTTTAGTGACCGCTCAAAGCTACGCCATTGATGGAGGGCAGGGTGCCTGCATCAAAGATGCCCAGGGAATGGCAAGCCATGCTGCAGAACATTGCTATTGAGTGCTGACAAATTTTAAGCAGGATCCTCTAAATACAGAATTTACAATTACCAATTCTCAGAACCGGAGCTGTGAAACCAGGTTGTCTCCAAAGTCTTGACATCACGGCCCTTGTGCGGCTGCTGGGAAGTTCTTGCTCGCGATGCGAGCCTTGCTCAGGGCTGTGCCTTGACCTGCTGGTTCTCTGCCCTGAGACGTTTGGCTTGGGCAAGTGAGGGCAGAGAGGCGAAAGGGAAGAGGGCAGAAAGGAGAAGGAGAAGAGAAAGGAGGAGAGAGCCGGGAGAGTCAGAAAGAAAGAAAGAAAGAAAGAAAGAAAGAAAGAAAGAAAGAAAGAAAGAAAGAAAGAAAGAAAGAAAGAAAGAAAGAAGAAAGAAAGAAAAGAGAAAGAAAAGAGAAAGAAAAGAGAAAGAAAGAAAGAAAGAAAGAAAGAAAGAAAGAAAGAAAGAAAGAAAGAAAGGAGAAAGAAAGAAAAGAGAAAGAAAGAAAGAAAAAGAAAGAAAGAAAGAAAAAGAAAGAGAGGAGAAAGAAAGAAAAGAGAAAGAAAGAAAGAAAGGAGAAAGAAAGAAAAGAGAAAGAAAGAAAGAAAGAAAGAAAGAAGAAAGAAACAACTAGAGTCACTAAGAAGGGAAAGGATCCCTCATGTAATCGTATTGAAAAGTGGAGTATTAAATATAAATGCCATGATTTAGGAAATGATTGGGAAATCTTCTGCCTTTAACATTTCGATATGTTGCAGAAAAGCTGCCTTTTCCCTCTCATTTACTATGATTTTCTTTCCTTGGAAAACAAAAAACAAAAACCCAGGCTGAAAGCTCTCCTTTGGCGGACAATATAATCTGATTTAGAAGACAGCTTCGACCATTTTTCTACAGCATAAAAGGCATAACTGAAAGTCCCATTATCCTGCGGCCTGTATGAGAACACCGGCTCTCTGCTCAGAAGAGAGTTTTATCCATTTTCTGCTGTCCAACTCATTCTGTGAAATTGCATTTTTCCTAAGCCAGTTAGGCAGTTGATCAAAGGGGGGGGGGGGAGATCAGAGGAGGAAGATTGAGTGGTGGGGGTGGGGTGTATATGCCTTCATAGGGACAATACCTTTACAGGTAATCCTTGACTTACGACCACAATTGAGCCCAAAATTTCCGTTGCTAAATGAGGCAGTTATTAAGTGAATTTTGTCCCATTCTACAACCATTTTTGGCACAGTTGTTAGGTGAACTGGTTTCCCCATTGATTTTGCTGGTCAGACCACGGGGATGCTGCCATGGACGTAAGTGTGAAAAACGGTCATAAGCCACTTTTTCCAGTGCCGTTGTAACTCTGGATGGTCACTGAGTGAACGGGGCTTCCTGTGTCAGCAAGATGGCATTGCCAACCCCAGTAGCCTCAGCCTGCCCAGCAATTCCTTAGGCTGAACGTGAGAAGCGGGTGAGGGAGAATGCAGGAAGAGGAACAGCGTCCCACTTTAGGATTTTATCGAGAAATGTCCACTTAAGGCATTTGTACACTTCTCTGGAGCGTACAAACCCAGATGGATGTATCCTTGGCCCAAGGTGCATTTTCCATTAGGTTCACACGTTATGAACGTTGCATGGTTTCTTCTGACTGTCTCTGATGAAGTTGAAGATGAAGCTTCACGCACTCACCTGCTGCTTCTGCGGACCAATTCCCAACAGGCTGTGGACCAGTACCGGTCCACATCCCAGGGTTGGGGGCCCCTGCTTTAGAATATATGCCGAATAGAATTTAATTCCATTGAGTGCTTTTTCAGTCACCTTCAAGATAGCCATTGCTGGAATATTTCCTTGGGTCATTATAAAAACAAACTTCAAAAAAGATATTCTGGGGTATTTGTTCTGATTATCAGGGTAGAATTTTTGGAAACCAGCTAGCAGGTTTCATAGTTGCTGGCGATCAGCAGATAATGCAGCCCAGTCTGTGTTAGGAGATTGCCTTGATGATTGCAATCGTGGTCTCTGGGGAGTCTCACCCACAGAAGGTCAGCACCATTTGTAAAAGATGAGCAACATCCCAGCCTGAACTTCCCCAAGTTTAGCCTTTGGGAGTTCCTTGATGAGAAGATATTTTCACATCTAGCTGCCTTTTGTGAGAATGGATGTGAAAATGGGTGCATGAGATGTCTCTGTGTGGCAAGAAAGAAAAGATGGAATGGAAAGGAGGGCAGAAGAAGCATAGAGGTTGGGTCCAATTTGCCAGGATTGTGCCCAGCACAACCTCCTCTTAAACCTACTCACAGGTGATGCTAAACTAGAACAAGCAAGAATTCTTTCGCTGCATTTGCCTCTGGAATGACTATCTTCTTAAATTCTGATTTAGTGGATTGGGATGCAATTATGTGAGCTTAATCTTGGGGAATCCTGGGAGTTGAGGTCGAAAGTCACTGCTTGGGGCTCCGTTTCCCCATGTTAAGAAAGGGTGTGCAACTTGTTCACTTGCCACCCCCAAGAAGGAGGACTTAACACTTTGCTTTTTCTGGGTTGGGCACAAGCTTGGCAACTCAGCTCAGAGTCTGAGCATAGGATTTTCTGGAGCAGAGAAAAAGAGATTTTTCCATTCTGAAAACAATCAAATTTCTGAGATTGCAGATAGCTACAGCCGAGGGCGTCATATTTCATCGGTCTTAGATGACTTTCTCAGATAATGAGATAATTCTTCACCCAAAGGAGTCATTTATATTTCTTCAACGTACCTCTTTGAGAGAGGACTGCATGCCACGCTTTGGTTCCATCCTGGGTTTTTTTGCCATCACACTGGTGGCTGCCCAGGACACAGCTGAGAAGTGTCACCTCAGGATAAAAACCATCCCTCGCTTATTTCCCCTGCTAGATCAATCCGTTTTCACATTGATTTTTCCAAGTTGCCCATGATTGCGGAACAACATTATTATGTAAGCACGGTCTGCGTGAAGTGTGAAAAGAGAAACTTCTTCCAGGGTTGAACTGAGCCATTCACCTTCCCCACCATCCCCTTTGCCTGTGGAAGAAGCAACCTGCTCTGGAGCTACCTGGAGAAACAGGTGGGTGGCAAAGAGTTTTGGACCCAGACGTTTGGATTGTTGCAAGTTGGATCTGAAATGGACAGTTAAAAAAGAGGAAGGCAAGCGGCTGAAAACTGCTTGTCCTATCTGAAAATTTAGTTTATTTATTTGGTTTGTTTGCCCCCCCCCATATCTCCCTTTGAGGTGACTCTTTTGAGTGGACTTGTGCTTTGTCCATCCGGTCAGGGGTCAAAAAAGTCAAGATGGCAGCCAGAACTATGTGATTGAAAAAACCCCTCCTTTTTTGGTCTGGGGTACATGACTTAACAACCACAATCGGGGCCAGTATTTTTGCTGCAAAGCAAGATGGTTCTTAAGCGAACGCACCTGATTTTATGACTTTTTTTTGCCACGGCTATTAAGTGAATCATGAGGTCATTAAGCGAATCCACTGACTTTGCTGGGAGTTTGCAAATGGCAGTCACAACAATCCCAGAATGCTGCAATTGTCAAAAATGCGTGCTGGTTGCCAACTGCCCAATTGCTGACCGTGTGACCAGTTATAAGACATAAAAACCATAGCAGAATTCAGTTATACCATTGCGGGCACCATCTTAACATTTTGTTAACCTTAACCTAACCCTGGAAAATCCTGGATAAGGGTCTTCTCTGCTGCTTTTCACCTGACTCTCTCTCTCTTCTCCCCCTCCCCTCTGCCAACGTCAGCACCCCACCGTCCTGTGCGCTCCCACAGAGAGGGCCTCCTCGGGGTGCCACCGCTCAAGGAATGTCGGCTGGTGGCCCCCAGGGGGAGGGCCTTCTCAGTGGGTGCGCCAGCCCTCTGGAACTGCTTGCCAACCGAAATCCGGATGGCCCCCGACCTCCGCACCTTCCGGCGCGACTTAAAAACTTACCTGTTCCAGCAGTCCGGCCTGGCCTGATAGCTCTAATTGGGGTCCCAGTTTGTTTTTTACTATTGTTTTTTTCACTATTGTTCATTCTGTATACCTACCTTATTCTGTACACCGCCCCGAGTCCCTCGGGAGAAGGGCGGTTTATAAAAACAAATAAATAAATAAATAAAATAAATAAATTATAGATACAAATTCTTAAACTCCCTCCCCCGAGGGGTTTTTTAAGGCCATGGCTCTCCAAACCTGGCCACCTTAAGACTTCTGGACTCTAACTCCCAGACTTCCCAGCCAGCCACGGGAAATTCTGGGAGTTGGAGTCCACAAGTCTTAAAGTTGCCAAGTTTGGAGACCCCTGGTCTGGGCCAAGAAACTCACCATTGTCACACATTATTTTCTCAAAGAAAGAAGATTGAGATTACGGCTGAAAGATTATCTTTCTTTAAAAGCAAAGGTTTAACAACCGTTTGGGGCAACCTGCCAGGAACTGGAACTTTCAATCCACAGAAGGGAAATTTTTTTCTGGGTAATCAGATTTTTGTTTTGTCAACATAATTGCAAATTTGGCTAATCTAACATCTCATTAGAGGGGAATCAAAAGAAACAAAAGGAAACAAAATTGAATTGCCACTCCTGAGTCTTGACTGCCAAAGCACTGGGGATCTGCGTGTGTGTGTGTGGGGGGGTTTCTTTCGTTTTCTCTCTTCTTCCCTTGTCTGAGAACTGGGAAGCCTGATAACAATAAGCCAGAGTAACTGAAAGAGGGAGGTGGGATGGCTGAAACAGAAGGCACCTGTGCACCTTGAATTCAATCCCATCAGCTCCAACCAGCACGGGCAAAAGTCAAGCATGGTGGGAATTGCCTGACCCCTGCCGCACTTCTCCTGGGAAATCCTCCTTGGCAGGAACTGGTTTCTCTAGTTCCCAGGGAAAGCAGTCACCCTGCTTTAGGGATGAATGAACTAAGCTGAAGGGTAATTCTCTTAGGTCTTTCAGAATGCTGCTCAAAGCCCAGGGAGATGTCTCAGACCAAAATATTCAAATGAAAATGTTCTTTTTCCCAGTCAAAAGTTATTATGGAAACAGGACTAAATTGCCAAGCAAAACTAGGCCAGAAGGAGCCTTTCATCTCCTGTGTTGAGAGCTAGCACTCGCGATGATTAGCTGGTGCCCCAAAGGAGTCTCAAGGCCGCTGCCTGGGATCAATGGCTGAACAGATCTGTGGCAATTGTGCTCTATTCAAGGATTGCGCAGAAACATCTCACTGGTGCAGGAATGGACTCGTGGTCTGATTCAGCCTGACTGTTCTTATTCAAGTCTCTTCCTACATTGGTCTCGTAATGTATTTAATGGCCTTGTGGGGAGGGGCACCAGTTCCACGGCTGTTGAGGCGTGGCACACACAGCTGGTTACCCTCTTATGGCACCAGAACCTGCCCGGCTACTCCAAGGTGGCAGCCAGGAATGAAAAAAGCCATCTCTAGCCACCAACCTTCTTTCCTTGGGAGACCCGCATTGTCCAGCAGTATTAAAACCATTCATGTTGTATAGAAGCTTGTTCTACAAGAAGACAACAAAGCTTCCAATGCTGGAAACAAGAACTTTTTTTTAAAAAGGGACCCAAATACTTTTGAAAAAATAAAGCTAATAGCAAACCAACGGCTTTCTCCCTCTCCTCCAAAACAAACATCTAACAGTTCATTGCAAATTGATTTTAAAAAATGAGGCCGCCGAGGTGGGGAATGGGAAAGTGCTAGCTGGGTGTCTCACTTGCCTTCTTCATCTTTCTTCCAGTGCAGAGGAAACAGCGAGCTGCAGGCTACAAAATACACAGCAGGCAGCTGTTGGTATCAACTCTCTTGATCTGCAAATAATGCAAATGACTTTCAAATAGGAAACTTGGAAAGCCGCCTTTGAGTGGACAAGGACTGGTGGTATCTGACTCTGAAGCAGAAGGAAAAGATGCCAGAGCAAGCATCAGGAATTTGCCCGTAGCTTTTGAAGCAAAAACAATCCTGTTTGGCCACTGATGAAATTCAAACTCGTACCCGTATTAAATTTTCACTTGCAAAATGATTCCATTGATCCAAGCAGATAATAACCTCTGAACAACAAGCTGGGCCTGACGCTGAATGTTGATCTGCCTTTCTTGTCACTCGGATGGCATGGAAACTCTGCCAACTCCAGACAGGGATCGATGTTTGCCCATCTTTGGGCTATTTCCTCTTCCTCTGTTTTGCATTTAACGGAGACGAGGAGTGGCTGAGCGAGGGCGAGTCTCTGACAGAATCATTATCGCAGCTATTAAATGAACATTTTAAGATTTGTTGTGGGGGAACATGTCAATAAGGATGATTTGATGTCGGGGAGGAAGGAACCGGGTTGTCAGAAATATTAGAAAGGAGGAAATGTTTTCTCTAAGAAAAGGAGAGTTGGAGATTTAAAATATTTTCCAAAGAGGCCCTGAGTCTGTCAGTTAGCCAAGGTGGCTTCTGGATTGCACCCCTTTTTCTGTCTTTTCAGTCTTCTAAGGGTTTAGCATTGTTCCCCTAAAACTACAGAGTTTTTGGAAGAAAGTTCTCCAGTTTTTCCTCAGTGGAAAAAAGTCTGTGGGGATTTTCGATCACCCAGGTCAGGGTTGTCCCAAAGCTGCTTTTCCAAAAGACAACTGGACTTTCTTGATTTTTTTCCTTGAAAACGTTTTGCTTCTCATCCAAGAAGCTTCGGCCAGAACTGAAGAAGCTTCTTGAATGAGAAGCGAAACATTTTCAAGAAAAAAACCCCCAAGAAAGCCCAGTTGCCTTTCGGAAAAGCAGCTTTGGGATGACCTCAACGGAGAAGACGCTTCCCGCTCATTCTTCCGTGTCCCAAAGCATAAACCCAGGCACACCTTTTCCAAAGGTCAGAAATTTAATCACATTTCCTTCTCCCATCATACCTCACCCCCCCACCCTCCCCCCACCAGGGACCGTCCCCTGCCCTTACTTGCGAGAAGTCTCATTTCATCTCCTTCCTTTCCCTTTCTCTCTCCCCAGCTCATCAGGTGGGATGACTAGAAGGATCCCCTCCTTCGGCTGGGTTTTCATCAACTCCTTTCTGCCTTTCATTGCCATTTATGTTTCTCATTGATGTTGTTAATATGGAGCTCTTTGCCCCCCCCCCAGGCAGCCAAGTCCAACAGGGTCAGGGGAGAAAGTCCTGGTAGAGGAACAACAACTCCTCTCTCTTTGCCCTTCGGAAACGCCTCCTTTGATGCCTGCCTGGCTTCTGAATGCCAGTCCATGACTGAAGTAAAGGTTTGATTGATGGATATCTCTTATTATATATATAATCTCCAGAAAGAAAGAAAGAAAGAAAGAAAGAAAGAAAGAAAGAAAGAAAGAAAGAAAGAAAGAAAGAAAGAAAGAAAGCAAGCCATGGAATTTCTTGCGGCGCTCAAACCAGACTCAGGGTCGCATCCTTCCCAAATCTGTCTAGATTGTTTCAGCATTTTGCCAAAAGGCAGAGCAACATCTATCCCTCTATCCTTTTGTATGCTCAGATTTAAAACTTGGTTGGGAAATGTCAAGTATTCAATTTCAGACCATTGCAAATGCCCAGAAGAGTCACTATAATCTCATAAATTGGGGAAAATGAGCTGCTGTTGGCAGCTTTCGACAAGATTTTCACAAGGCCGCGTTTGCAGAAGGCGGAAGGCTCTCCCGGGTGCTTATGCAGAACAATGCTGATGCAGGGGCCTTTGGCAGCTCTAAATTTTCTGAAGCCATCTGCAAAGTTGATTTTTTTAATACATGTAAAAGAGTAAGATCCCTACCAAAAAGGGGATCTCAGTTCACCAAAGAACTTCTGCAAGAACTGTAAGGTCTCATTGTAAATGCATGAGCCCCAAATCGCATGTTTTTCGGCATTCATTTCTCAAGGAGACCAGCTGAATATCTTTAGAAAAAGAGCTCCTGCCCACTCACGTGGACCTGCGAGGAATTAATGCCAGCCCCAGGACTCCAAAACTGTATAATAAATATTGGATTTGTCTCATCCTCTTTTAAAGTAATCCAAACTGGAGGTGGAGGTGTCCACCGGAGCTGGTCACAGGCCTTTGACATCATCTGTCTGTAGAAAGAATTTGCAATATTAGTGTGGGATTAATTATCCTCATCCCAGGATTAGCCTCTTCCAAAGCAGCCAGCTCTCCATTTTCTCTCCATCCCACTTCATCCCCCACCAGTGACCTTCCCGTGTGCTGTCAGTGACCGATTATTCCTTTCGTTGATTCTTCAAATCTTCAGCCAGTTATTGGTTTACAGGCGCCCTAACTGCATAAGGGGGCTTTGAAAGGCGGTCCCCAGCCTTTCCAGCTTGGTGGCCTGGTGGAGGAGAGGGCAGAGGGGATGGTTCTGTGTGAGTGATAGGTGTGTGTGCCAGCTCTATTTGTGCAAACGCCTGTTGTATGTACCCACTGCTTGTGTGAGTGGAGCTGCGTGCAAGCGCTTTCCTGCTGCTTGCACAGCCTAGTTCTGAACAAGCCAAGATCTGGCATTGGGCCCTGGCCCGGGGGGTTGAGGACCCTTGATTTAGAAGAGAGAGTCTCTGTGGAGATTCTCAGGGATCCAGGTCACAGTTGTCTGAAAGGTGTATTTTCCTTTGAGAAAGAAGAAGAAGAAGAAGAAGAAGAAGAAGAAGAAGAAGAAGAAGAAGAAGAAGAAGAAGAAGAAGAAGAAGAAGAAGAAGAAGAAGAAGAAGAAGAAGAAGAAGAAGAAGAAGAAGAAGTTTTGCTTCTCATTCAAGAAGCTTCATCAGTTCTGGCAGAATGGTAGGGGCTAAGGAGGGAATGGCTCTGACAAGATGGGGGGGAGGTGCTGTGGAGAGGATGGAAAAATATATCCTGGTCAGTCCTTTTAAAAAAAGAGAGAGATAACGGAAACCCATGGTTTGTGCCATGCTCTGCCAAACAAGATGCCAAAGAGACGCCCCTTGAAGTAGATCCATTTCTCTGGAAGGAGAGGACAGATAAAGCAGGTCATCTGAGAAGAAACCCAGTGAATTATTTCCATCCAGTTTCAGTGGGGGAAGAAAGCTTTTTTTGGAACTGTTACCAGTTTGAAGTTGGGAGCTGGGTTCACAGCTTAGCTGGTGAAAATAATGCTTTGTTTTCTTAACGTTTTCAGGGACGGGAGAAGGGCCTTCTAAATTTACTGCAAGCGGGGCTGTTTTGTGCTGATGCTTTTCACAAATCCTTCCTGAAAGGAGGGAGAAGGTCACGTCCAGTAAATCCATTCTCCATTAGCAGGTATAAAATCTACATTATGTGATTCATAGCAGGACAACAATGAGAATGTTTGATTAAATACTGTCCTCGTATTTTCTCTGCTGCTGCTGCTGCAGGCTTTTCACTCCTCTTCCTATTATATATCCAGGGAAGAAAATTTGGGTTATGTTAACTTTTCAAGAGAGAGAGAGAGAGAAAGAGAGAAAGCTGTCAAAACAGATTCTTGCTGGGTTCTGTTTCAGGTGAGAACTTGCCCGTGATGCTGGTGAGGAGTTATTCGTTGGAGTTAATGAAATGCTTGGGTTTGAGTCATTTAAAGTGTGAAAAAGAATGCTTCAAGGTAACAGGGAACATAATTACAAAACGGTCACTTGCTTTTTCTCATTATGGCGGCTCTGGGTTCTGCAGGATGCTGAAATGTCCGGCATTGTTTGGACTAAGCAATGTTTTTCAACCTTGGCCCTTTGAAGATGTATGGACTTCAACTCCCAGAATTCCCCAGCCAGCACAGCCCTGGAAACTTTAGAGATATCAGATCTGGAGGATGGTCCCAATAGGACTAGGGCAAATGTTTTGGGAGGGGCGTCCAGCAATGACCTAGCCCCAAAATTTTCATGCAAGGAGATTATCCATCAGTTCCATGTTCCTCAATGCATCTTCAGATTGGTCAAGTTGAGAAACACTGCATCCGCTCATTACACAATGAGTAATGTGGCTCACTGGTTACAGTGCTGCAGGCTCCTTGTGCTGACTCCTGGCTGTCAGCAGTTCGGTAGTTCAATTCTCACTGGCTCAAGATTGACTCAGCCTTCCATCCTTCTGAGGTTGGTAAAATGAGGACCCAGATTTTTGGAGGCCATATGCTGACTCTGTAAACTGCTTAGAGAGGGCTGCGAAGCAGTATATAAGTCTAAGTGCTTTTCCTATTTTTAGCACTATTGTGTCCTCAGATTCTATCTTAATTATCCAACTGGGATTCTAAAAGTAGATTTGTCCAACTAAGAATCTCAACTTCCTTCATCTACACTGGGGCTAGCACTCCAAGAGACTCTGACTGGGCAAGAAAACTGCAGAATAACAGAATAATAGAGTTGAGAGGGACCTTGGAGGTGTTCTAGTCCAACACCCTGTTCAGGTAGGAAACCCTATGCCATTCCGGACAAATGGTTTCCCAACCTCTTCTTGAAAACCTCCAGTGATGGAGCACCCACAACTCTGGAGGCAACCTCTTCCATTGATTAATTTTTCTCACTATCAAGAAATTCCTCCTTAGTTCCAGGTTGCTTCTCCTTGATTAGTTTCCATCCATTGCTTCTTATCCTGCCTTCAGGTGCTTTGGAGAAGAGGTTGACTCCCTCTCCTTGGTGGCAACCCCTGAGATATTGGAAGACTGCTATCATGTCGGTACTTGTGAAGAAAAGTACCTGTGATGTTCTTCCTAACCTGGCCCTCTGTCTTGGGAAAATCATACTTATTTAGTTATTAAATTTAAGTGCCATCCACCTTCGCGGTGACTGAGCAACTCAAGACCCTGGGGATTTGAAGCTCAGCTTGCCTGGTGGACACCAAGTTGGGTAATGGCCTGTGATATTCCTTGCCTCCCCTTTCCTAAAGGAAAAACAGACCTCAGGGATAAGACAAGACATCCGATGAAATAACATTTTGTTCACTCAGTCGCTTTAGATGTATTTCCCAGTTAACTTGTTTGAATTTTGTCCTGGCAGATGGTGTGATCTTCTT
The DNA here is from genome assembly GCF_947247035.1 of Vipera ursinii. NCBI lineage: Eukaryota > Metazoa > Chordata > Lepidosauria > Squamata > Viperidae > Vipera > Vipera ursinii. The sequence continues at coordinate 25,018,196 of NC_139519.1, read as the reverse complement.
TGGGATATATCCCGCTATTTCTCTGGAAACTCCACATCTCACTTTTTAAAAGCCTCCACATAAAACGGGTTGGAAATATGAAGAAGAAAAGAAAGAAAGCAACATACCGCCAAGAGCGAATTCTTCCCAGTGAGTTGCTGTGAAAGCAACCTTCGATTTCTTCTTCTTCTTCTTCTTCTTCTTCTTTTTATGAGGATGAATATAGCAGTGGTAAAAGCTGATATGCTTTCTTATAATAATAATAATAAAGTTGGAAGGGACCTTGGAGGTCATCTAGCCCAACCCCCTGCTCAGGCAGGAAACCCTATACCATTTCAGACAAATGGCTGTCCAGTCTCTTCTTAAAAACCTCTAGTGATGGAGCATTCACGGCTTCTGGAGGCAAGGAGTTCCACTGCTTAATTGTTCTAACTGTCAGGAAGTTTCTTATTCTTATAAAGGAGAATATATGTAGCTCAGGGTTGAAATGAGGGGTCCTTGCTGCTCTCTGGCCTTGGTTGTTTTCTTGCAGGCAATTCATGACCCAGCTAGGTAATAGCATTAGTGCTAGAAGGGAGTGAGGTTTGCTCTCTGTACCACCCCCTCCTAGCCCTGATGATATTACCTAGTTGGGTCATGAAACATCTGCAAGAAAACAGTCAAGGCCAGAGAGCACCAAGGCTTTTTTGACTGCTAAATGGAGGGTCCCAGTCTTTGGATAGGGAGCTGCTGGTGATGAAAGAATTTAGGAGCAGCAGAACTTTGCAATGAGACAGTCCCCTATTGTAGGAGCTTCCAAGGCTTCGGGATATTCAGAATGCGCAATGCCCTTTGCTTCCACACAAAATTGTGATAGGAGTGTTGATCTTCCCCATTCAACACTCTTCATCTGTACCCCTGTATTTGGGATTGCCCAGATGAAAGATTTATGGAGGGTATGCATTGTCCAGAATATTATATATTTTTTATCTGCATGCAGTGGAAAGCCCCCCTCCCCCATAGTTAATAGCTGAATGTTATCTGTGAAACAAGCTAGTGAGGAGATCCTTGGTGACAAATACATCCATTCAAAAAGTGGCTAATTTGGAAAGCCAATTGTGATCAGAAGTCTTTGTGAGCACCAAAGTCCATTTTACTTCTAATCTATTTAAAAGAGACGCACAGACACATCAAACATTTGAGTGCCAAATTTCCATATTAATATCTGGGGGCTGGAGAGAGGTCAAAAAAGTCACACGTGGCACCCACAAGAGTGCAATCAAAGTGATGCCTGGTTTTTTTAATGGACATGCTGGCCCCCATTTTGACTTTTTTTGCAAACCCCTGCAGGGTGGGATTGGAGGAGGAGACAGTTTTGCTCCACATTCTGAAAAACCCATGAGTATCTGTTGGCTTAATTACAGTATTTTAATTCTCTCACAGTATGCAATTTGACATCAGACTAATTCTCTTCCTATTGGAAATGCAATTTAATCAGCTTCTTGTTTCTGTGCTTATTCCGACTCTTGACATGCCTGACGCTTGCAGTGCCAGAAAAATCAGAGACGCCTAGTGGAAAAACTCTGTGAATTAAATCATAAAAAGATCTGAGATTTAGCTTGCTAAAGAGCAAAAAAAGGGGGGGAAACATCCTACAGTTTCTGTTTCTCTCCTGTGAGTCTTCTGTCCAACAAACCCTCCCACAAAATCAGTGCTCCGTGTTATTAGCATGGGCCAATTAATCCTGCTGTATCCATAAACTAATCAGCAGCAGTTAGAAGCCTGTTATTAAAATGCACATTCCCACCTCAGCTACCCCCGAATAACAGCCGCAGCACAATAAGGCATCCTGTATGCAAATGTAATCAAGAGACTGTACATAGCAACATCGTTTGCCTAATTGCAAAATAGGGATTTGGGGCTGAGACAATGTAAGGCTTGCCTAGCAGGTGATATTTAATATACATCCCACCTTCACTCTTCCCTCCTTGCTAGTGCTTTCTTGAGTTATGGGGAGGGCAGGGTTTTTTGGGGGGGCGGGGGCAGGGAAAACAACCTGCAAAGTTTAGGGATTCAGCCCCTAAAGGACACATGAAATGGAAATTGCTATTGGGCTTTCCCACGTGTTTGATGCAGGAAGCAGGCATCAACTGTAGCGTGCATCCTAGAAGAGGACGGAGATAGTTTTTAGACAGGAAAATAAGCTAGCTAGACCACAACATCAGCCCCATCACCCTGGTACTTTGATGGTCCACGGAATGTTTTTCCCAGATCCAGATTCCATCATTCCCAAATGACATTCTGAGCAAACACCAAGGTGGGGAAGCTTCCCGTCTCCAGGCCCGACAGTATTTGTGCAAAAACTGTATTGGGATTCCAGCATCGTATCTTGTAAGTGTTAGATTTATTTACTGAGACACTGACAAGGTAAGAGGGGAAAAATGAGATGGCAATATTGCTTGTGAGCAGAAGACTAGCTATCATTCTCCAGCTATTGATCCCACCAGCCATTGAGATTCTGAAGCAGGAGTAATGGATTTGCAGGAGACTCTCTCTGAAATGTCATGGAGCATCTCTAAAACGTGCACATCCTGGATGGAGAGGTGGGCCGCCAGGCCGAGTTGCCAATTAAGGTCTTGTCTTTGCGGAACAGTTTCAACCGCCTCTTTTCAAGGCCAGCCTCTCTCAAGATTCAGGCATTTCAAAATCTCAGAAACAGCAATCAACACCCAGGTGAGCAGAGATCAACAGCAAGATTAATATTAGACCAACAATCCAGCAGTAAACAACTCCCCAATCAATGAACTGCCACCTCAGGCAAACAAGCTAACAGGAAACAACAGCCTAATCAAGGAACCACCAGGAACACTCCCAACACTGACAAGACAAGCCACTAAAACATAAACAGAGAGCAAACCCCACTCCCTGCTAGCATTGATGACGTTACCTAGTTGGGTCATGAAATGTCTGCAATGTCCCCAAGCTGGGAGAGCACCAAGGACCTTACAGTCCCTCTCCTCCTCCCCCTCCCCCCTCCTCCTCCTCCTCCTCTTCCTTCTCCTTCTCCTCCTCCTCCTCCTCTCCAGAAACCCCCACCCCATCTGGCACTGATGATGATACCTAGTTGGGTCATGAAAAGTCTACAAAATAACCAAGCCCAGAGAACACTGAGGACCCCACACAGAACAGCTTGTCTAGGAACAGGGAAAAGAATGCTTAATGTCAAGCTGAGTACCTGACAGGTTGGCAGGATTGGACCTGCAGCTGGATAGGCTTGTGGACTAACCTGAACCAACACTGCAAGATAATAGCTGGTGGAGTTTAAGCCAAAGGGAAGAGACAGGAATGCTGATTCTGTGAAGGCCACAAGAGAGGGCAGGTGGAGAACATTATGCACATAATGGAAGAAGAGGCAACCACAGGCTAAGATTTGGGAATTAGTAACCAGTAGCCTCATTTTGAAGTTTAGAGCTCAGAAGTTTTAGTAGTGGCTTTTCTGTTGAAATTCAGTCTGTACCTGCTACACAATAATGATGTTTTGGAAAATTGTGCCTCTGTACCTCATATTCAGAAAAGATCCCCAGCAAAGATCCCCCTCGGATCTTTTCAGACTTCATATTTTCCAGTAACCTTTCCAATAATAACTGCCTCTGATCTTCTCTCGCTGGGAGCCGCAAGGTTAATCAGGAGGTGAACCGTTGCGACTTATGATCTTGGCTGGCAGGTGGAACTTTGGCTGAACGTATTTCCTTCCATCTAGCATCCTCACAAACACTGATGCATTCCGATCTGTTGCATCTGTTCCTCTTGTGGCTGGCCTTGCCTCTTCTCTGTTCTTCTTGCCAGCTGTTCACCTGTGCTTTTCCAGATGTTCAGGAAGTGTGCAGGTTTTCACTTACCAAAACATAAACCAAGGAGAACATTTAAGCATGAAAAGCACCATTGAAGCCAGCATCAAGAAAAGGCCAAAGTGAGCAAGTGAAGTGGAGAATTGAGCCTCAAGGATCTAACCCTATGAGCTGAGTGGAGAGGTTTCTGCTCTACTGTTGCTTCTTCCTTCCAGGTGTTCTGGCATGACAAATCCCAGAAATCTGAGCCAGCATGGAAGAGAAGCAGTGCTTTTAATTTTGCTACATGGGATGCATTTTCAGCGTGGAAATTTGCTTCCTCTTGCCACTTCTAATATACAGCTACTGTTAGATATCTTGAGCAAAACAGGAGCAGTGACACAGGGAGGAAAAGAAATAAAATAGAGAAATGATGGGGGGAACTAAAAACAGATCAAAACAAATGAACATACAGAAATGAGTTTTCTGCAAAGCTCCTCTTTCTTAATCATCCAGAAATGGCTTGAAAATAGATATAGAATTTTCTTCAAATATTCTATGTCTAATTCTTGGTGCTCCCTTTTTTTAAATAGGCCCCAGCAAAGAACACAACTTCCCCATCTCTTCTCCCCATCATGGAAAGCTTTAGATCAGCCAGCCAGGCAAATTCTGGGAGTTGAAGTCCAGAGAGGTTAAGGTGGCCAAGGTTGGACACCCCTGGTTTAAACTTTCAGACTCAGCTGCAGTTGAAAAGATGAGTGTGGAGAAAGTAGGTCAGACACCTTAGTTTCTTTTGCCTCGGGAACGCAGTGTATTAGGAAAAATAAAATAAATTGAATTAGGCAAAGTCAAAAGAAGGTTTTAGTCATGCTGCTTTAAATTAACTTGGATCTATCTTTTCCTCTCCTCTCTGCCAATGTACTTCTGGAATTAAAGTTTCTCCTCCACCTGCAGTAGCAGTTACTTCACAGGTCCACGTGAACCGTCCTGAAGGATTCCTCCAAGTGGCCTTGCTCCAGTCCACTGCTAAGCAGAAGAATTTTCTGCAATGGATTTTTCTAAAACTTTTCCATTCTTTCCTTTCTTCTCCTTTCCCTCCTCCCCCTCCTTCAAAAAACCTTTAAATTTCTGCAAAGTATATAGATAAGCAAATAGTAGGATTTCATTCATTGCAGACATAGAGTAAGTAGCAAAAATGGACAAGAGGTTTTGGTAGTGCAAATTGGAAACAAGAGTCCTCGTAGCTGGAGCTGTGCTGGCGTTCTTAGGGTAGTTGATGACAATCAGCCAAAAAGCAATCAACGCATTTGTACACACAAAGGCAAAGTGGTTGCTTCATATGCAAATAGTCCATGATTATGAATATGAGTTATTTGCCTTTTCTATTAATGTCCTCCAAAAAATTCAGTGAGAACAAAATATATTCAGATACGCGCACAGATATATGGAATCCTAACCCTAACCCAATTTAGCTCAGTGGGGTTCTATCACTTTGGGGGAGACAGGCTAGGAGGCTGAGAGAGGATTTGTAGGAAAAGCGGAGTGTTAGCGCCCAAAGAATTGGGGAACTAAGGCCCTTTTATAATGCATGGACTTCAACTCCCAGAATTCTAATTTCCAACTTCCTCAACCAATGCATGTTCTTTAGCAGGTTGTGGCTTGATCTGCTTATGGCCCTTTTATGACGTGTGCACTTCAACTTCCACAATGTGCATTGGTTGAGGATGTTGGAAATAACATCTCGGAAAATATTCCATCTGTATCTCTAATTCCTCTATCCACCAAATATTTTCTTTCTTTCCATTTTTCCTGGAGGGAGAGAATCTTGTTCTTGTCCAAATGCTTGATTCGATCTGGATCAATTAAAAAAAAGAACATGACTCCCCTATGACCCATGTTTCTCAAGGCACATTTTATCTCCTTTTTTTATCTCCTTTCTTATTCTTTTTCTAAGCATGGTGTCTTAGACTGCTGGATCTACTTGAGGTAGGAAGATCTCTTCTGTAGGACCAGACTGTTCTTCTGCAGAAGCATCCACACACACTGAAAATCCGGAGGAACATCTAGAGATGTTGGGTACTCTCAGGAGTGGGTATCTTTAGAACTGGGGACCTGTCCCTTGATCACCTTAGTTCTTTATACCTGGGGGTTTGTGGGTGCATTTTGTTAGCTCTGGAAAAAACAAACAAGGTTTTTCTCTTCACCAACGAAAAGATGAGATGCCGTCTATTTATCCAGCTGCAGAAAACAGCTGTAGGCCATCCTTCTGCCTCTGCCAGCTGGGTTGTTAATCCAGCCAAATGACTGAATACATCGCAACAAGTCATCATCTTGTCTTTTCGAAAGGGTACACAAAGGCAGCCGGGTGAGATGACAGCCTCCACAGTTTACTGACTTTGAGATTTCTTCCAGATGAAAAGGCCACTACGTGGGATTGCCATTATTAGAATTCCTTCCTTTATTTAGTTTAAGATGGTCCAAAGGTCATGTTCCTAAAAGGGTTCTGGATAAATTAAATGTTAGATTCTAGGAGAAGGAGATAAACTTTATCTTTTTTTTTCTCTCTCTCTCTAAAAAGCACAAGGAGGTATTTTGTTTGTCTACTCACTGCATTTATTTCTTCTAAATGTATCTCAGAGTTTCTTGAAGGAGCAGAAAACAAATCCACCAAGGAACAGAAGCACACCACTCACCCAATCAGGACCATCCAGAGGCAAAGCCTGAGTTCTCTGTTTATGCTGTCCTGTTGTTGCCATCCAAGTGGCCACAACCAACTTGGTTTAGTGTCACACATTTGAACTATAATCAGCCCAACATTGCCCCAGATGTTCATTGTTCAATCAAAACAGGAGCAGGTGGATGGAAAGAAATGTAATATATAAAGGCAACCTGATGGGTACTTTCCAGAATTACCTTCTTGTGTGCAATGGGAAACACGGTTCTGTTTTCATGAGCTGTACTTTTTTTGGCCAATTCAGCTGACAGTTCTTAAACTTTCTCAAGCCAGTTTCATGGAGTTGAGCATGCTTTATACAGCTACTGGAAGTTTGCAGTGGTGGCTCTTTTGTTTCCTAACAGCACGAAGTCCTTTCCTTGTCTAAAGTAAATCCTGCAAAGTATTTAAGTGGTTCTTTCATTTGGAGTGCAGTTTTTCAACCTCAAAAATTTACAGATGTGTGGACTTCAATTCCCAGAATCCCCTAGCCTGCAAGTGCTGGCTAGGGAATTCTGGGAGTTGAAATCCACATATCTTAAACTTGTCAAGATTGGGAAACAATGATTAGGAAAGTATTGAGGTGAGTAACGTGTCATCATCTCCCCGAACCAAGCAAAATGTCTCTAGCTAAGTATGGCAATTCCTAAATGAGCTGGTACTGTTTTAGAGACTGTATGTCAAACCTGTGTATTATAAATGGGCTACATAAACCCAGGTGGATGTGGAGAGCAGCAAAATCCTAGAACTCTGCTGCCTTCTAGAAGACAGCCCTATTTTATTAGGCTTACTACCTGTAAACCTAGGAGAAAAATTGTATTTGGTAAAAGTAAAAATAAAAAAATCTCACCAAAGCTATCCGTAGATTTGGGCAGCCCTATCTGCTGTCTTACACCAAGCTTCTGGACCTTATAAGGCAGTCCCTGATCCAGAAATGTCTAATGACCATCTTAGCCAGTCATTGGATAATTCTCCCTTAAGCAATTGCATTAAATGCGTATCATATCTTAGCAGGCAAGCAGTAAACGGGGAAAGAGAACATATCATTAAAACACTGAGCTTATATTCCTGTCTAAATGCTCTTAGCACAGGGACTGTTGTGAGCAGAATTTCTTCAGGGTGGAAAGAGGTCTTAATGAGGAGGAAGGGACTGGACTGCTTGTATGGGTTAAACCAGGTTAACAACAATTTTATCTCAGAAGAACATTTACAGCAGGGATAACCAAGCTTGGTTTCTTCTCCCAGGTTAAAATCAAGCTGAGATAGAGAAGGCTTCCACATGCAGTATCTAACCAATGGTTATGCATATAGCAGGGCAAGAAGTAACGGGTGGGAGAGCATTAAAGATCCTTACCTAGAACTAAGGAGAAATTTCCTGACAGTGAGAACAACCAGTGGAACAGCTTGCCTCCAGACGTTGTGGGTGCTCCAATACTAGAGGTTTTAAAGAAGAGATTGGACAGCCATTCGTCCCCAGTGGTAGAAGGTTGGGCTAGAAGACCTCCAAGGTCCCTCCCAACCCTATCAGTCTAAGTTCCTTCCCCTTTCAAAATTGAGAACTGGAGCTATTTTGCGTCAGAGGGAGGGGAGGTGTTCTTGAAGGCTTTACTTGTCCGATGACCTCTTTGGAACCTTTTTTTACCCAGATCACTGATGGCATGACAAGAGAGTCCAGAGGGTGGAAAGCCCTTGGTGAAAGGCTGATTAGACCTCTCCTTTCTGGCGGCCTCTCCCGGCACTCAGAAGGTTAATCAGGACTAATAGTAAAAGGTTAGCCTCCCTTTCATGGGAACTGGCTTCCTTCTAAGGAGGCCTTGTTAAATGACAGCTTGCCTGCAGAAGCCTGGTAGCTGAGAAGGACCAAGGAAATTGCCTTGGAAAGGTTGAAGTGAAAAGACCTTCAGCCAATTACAAACTGGGTCTTGGTAAAATGAAGGGCTTTGGGGGTTATTTGAAATTCACCTGGGGGGAAAAATCCATGATCAGACCTCTTCTTTTCTGAGATTGATGGAACAAAGAAGGTTGGATAGATGGACACCACGTCTTCCCAACCTCCTCAAAGGGATGCTTAAGTTTAGGTTTGAGGCTGTATCTCAGCTTCATGGGTTTCCGTCAGTGGGGACTAATGCCTCATGATGTCATTGTTCAAATGATGCAATTCTGTATCATTTGTGATTAGGATGTCATGTGTGTGGTGGTTTTGTCACTTCTACCAGATGGTTACGTTCAGCTCCTCCTGTCTTCTGAAGCACTTCTGCCTCAGCTGCCATCAATTTAGATTTCAAAGCAAAGAATTTCCATGAATGGAGTGGCAAAAGAAATAGATGCTGAGAAAGACCTTACGTGTCTTAGAAGAAGACACTGTCTGTTTTAGAGCCACATTAGGCGCGATGTGAAGATAGACTTTTTTGGAGTCCAGGTCCAAGACCCAAATACATTTTTATTTAACCAGACAGCTGGCATGGAAGGAGATGTTTGTCTTCTGGGGCAAGTTTTAATCTAGTTGGCTCTTTTGAACAGACGTCCTTATGATTTGTGATTTATGTTTTTAATTTTTATTCTTGTGACGGTTCACCGACTTGAGCACCACTTTGACCAAAAGCCAAAGCTGGATCTAAGAATAAGCCAGTCGATCCATGAGGCACACTTGGCCTCCGGAAAAGCCTGGGAGCTCGGGATGAATCCTAATGTCCATTTAGTCGCAGGCCACTTAACCTTGAAGAGCTTTTATTTTAACAATTGCAATAGGATGAAAGATTTCTTCCACCGCAGAAGCTGAGGAACTCAGCGCCAGCAAGTAGGCAAACGCCTGTGTCACTCTGGGTGTGCAGTGAGGTTCTTGTGAACTTTACTTTGGCTGTCTCTGGGGAGGCAACCCCACATGTTGGAGAGACTCCATTGGCCTTGTAAGGGACGGCCTCTCCTTCTGCAAATATTGATTCCTTTGCCTGGCGTTTCCCATTAGACCTCCTAAAGCCAGAGAGCAAAATGAACCCTGAATTTTCTGCAGAATCCGGGTTCAGCAATTGTCTTTGGCTTCCTTTCACTCCGGGCCCCGGTGTTGGTGTTGCATTAAAGCATCTCTGGTGGAACAGAATTTTCTTGCTAAGCGATGCTGAGGATAAACACCAGGATCATCTACAACACAAACATTTTCCTGATCTGGAGCACTGTTAGCTTTTACACTAATCTTCACTAGAACTTTTGATCATGGGTGGAAACACAAATTCACCACTTCCCTCACTTTCACCAGATGTCCCTATGAAGCTGGAATCAATTCCTTCTACATTTCCCTTTCAACTCATCTTCAAAGACTTTGTTTAATTTTTCAGTATAAATAGATGTCCATTTTAATTATGCTTCCGATTAAAAAAAATAAACTTTGGAGCAGCATTGGGTCTGTTGTCCTTCCATTCAAATACATTTGGTCCATGGTGGTCCAGATGTCATTCCTACCTTGCCTAAAAAAAGGAAGGATCTCCCCCCCCCAAGGCTGTGAATTGTAAAATGGGAAAAGGGTCAGCCGTATCTCTTGGAAGAACATCAGTTCAAAGGCTTTCACCAGCCCCTCCTGGAGAAGATAAAAGCCAGATAGAAATGGCCTTCATTGTTTCCAAAGAATATCTTCCTATAATTGCAAAGCAGCCAAGGCTTTGATGGCATGGCTAAGTGGGCTTCAGAAATACACCTGGCCATATCGGCACACATTCAGAGCCCAGGAGAATAGCCTGAGTGCCTCTGAAAGGTCAGCTTTATCTCTGAAGCCAGATGAGAGAATATTGCAGTCCTAGCATATTTAGTCAGAAGCCCCACTGGAGAGGTCTCTGGCACATTTGGATAACCAGTGTCTGCTCCTGGAATCAGGATGTTTTTCACCCATTTTGTTCTGCAGAAACAGAATAATAGAATAACAGAATTGGAAGGGACCTTGGAGGTCTTCTAGTCCAACCCCCTGCTTAAGCAGGAGACCTTATACAGTTTCAGATAAGTGGTTTTCCAATCTTTTCTTTACAACCTTCAGTGATGGAGCACCTACAACTTCTGGAGACAAGTTGTTTCACTAATTAATTGTCCTCACTGTTAGGAAGCTTCTCCTTAATTTCAGGTTGCTTCTCTCTTTGGTCAGTTTCCAACCATTGTTTCTTGTCCTGCCCTTTGGTGCTTTGGAAAATAGCTTGACCCCCTCTTCTTTGTGCAGCCCCTCAAATATTGAAACCCTGCTATCGTGTCACCCCTGGTCCTTCTCTTCATTAAACTAGATATACCCAATTCCAGCAACCGTTCTTCATAGGTTTTAGCATCCAGTCTCCTGGTCACCCCTCAGATTGTTGACGATTAAAATCCACAACTTGTGGAGGGACTCTGGAGGCCAAACCAAAGACGCTTGAAGCTTGCCTATGACCTTTGGACTCATGGGTGAGTCCTGAAGCAACAAGCAAGCTATGGAAGAGACTCCCATATGGAAACACATCCATCCTTGTTCATCAGCAAAGCCTGGCTTGAACGTTGACTCCTCTAGGTCTTGAGCCATTTCCCTAAAGACCTTCATGGCTCCATGGACAATAGAGGTTAATGACTACAATTTTTGCAGTAGAACAGAGCTCATTCCCAGCTGAACAATGTATGACAGGAAGCAGCTTGAGGCAAATATTTATAATCATTCCAAGTGGAAAGCAGAATGCAAAGGGGACTGACAGGCGCCTGTCATCAGGAGCACTAAACAAGAGTGAGAACGGTGGAGAGTAGGTTGGAAATCTGAGTTTTGTGAAACTATGTTGCTCCAAAGGGAAGGCATTGAGATGTGCATTTATACCCCAATGAGAGAAAGGCGCTGAGGGCGGGGGATAACTGGAATTAAGAGCAGGACCACAGCAGGCCTGTTTTTCTGGGTGACATTGGGATGTGGCTCACAACAGCCGTGGAACCCATTCTTTGATTTCTCCTTCCCCATATTCTCAACTTTAAGTCTCTCTAATGGATGGATTGGTGATCTTTTCAGCATGAGGCATTCTTGCTAAATCCCAAAATATGAAACAGATATGGGGCCAGGTTTTCAGATACAACTTGAAGGTATTGTGGTTGAGTTGCATCTTCCAATCTACTAGATCACTTTCAAAGGTGCCATTGGCAGGTCTGGCAGGAAGTCCCAGACTGGATGGTTGTAGAAGAACAAGAAGAAGCAGAGAACGTGCTGAGAAGGAGAAGAGGCAGGCTTTCTCGGCCGCTTGCCTGCCCTTGCTCCTCATGGCACCATCCAGGTTTCAGAATGGTCTGCACTGATCTCTGCCTGGGTGAGTTGGGGCCTCCCTCAAATGTCCTTGAACAGGAACAAATGAGCAAGGGGGGAAAGGAGCCATCTGCTCTGCTGGGAGCAGGCAGGCTGTGGTCCCTTGTGGGGAAGAAGCACCAGGCCCAGATTTGATTTCGGTCTTCGGCCCTCAAGTTGTCTATCAGTCACGTTGGGCAGAAAATGGGATATATCTAACTAGCGCAATCTCCTCCTTTTTAACCCAGGATTGGGCCTCATAAAACACTCGACTTTGCTCTCTGGCTTTGGTAATATACGGAGTTATATAAATGTGAGAACTAGTTATAAGTCGCTTCTTTCCAGTGCCCACTGTAACTTTGAACATCACCAAACAAATGGCTGTAAGTTGAGAATTACCTGTTTGTGAAAAATTTACCCTTATTGGGCTATAGATTATCACACTGGAGGCATGAAAATGTTGTAAGAAGGACAGCTCAGGTAGCTGCCCTGTGTGTGACTCTTAATAATACTCCTGTGGCTATCAGAATAACAAAATAACAGAATAGGAAGGGACCTTGGAGGTCTTCTAGTACAACCCCCTGCTCAGGCAGGAGACCCTATACCATTCCAGAGAAATGGCTGTCCAGTCTCTTCTTAAAAACCTCCAGTGTTGGAGTGTTCACAACATCTGGAGGCAGGTTGTTCCACTGGTTAATTGTCCTCACTGTTAGGAAGTTTCTTCTTACTTCTAGGTTGGTTCTCTTCTTGATGAGTTTCCATCCGTTACTTCTTGTCCTATTCTGAGATGCTTCAGAGAATAGGTTGGCCCCTATTAAACATATAAGATTGTTATCATGTTGTCCCTAGTCCTTCTCTTTTTTAGACTAGATGTACCAAATTCTAGACTGCCCATTTGCTAGTGGTGAAGTCTTATCCACCTCTACCTCTTTAGCTACCAGTTTGTCTATAGGTCTAGAGCTGGGTCATTAATTAGCCGGCAGAAAGCTTAAATAAAGAGAAAGGACTATCAATGTGGCAATGAGGCTGGAGAGGAATTTGTGCCAGAGCTTTGGATGCCAAGTTTCTTTACTCATAAACCCATCTCTGCAAATATCCGCATGGAAAAGAAAAATCACGCCTGAGAATATTTATGTCATATTTTAATACATATTTAATAATGTTTCCACTTTCAAAATGCATATTTAAATGCACATTAGGTTATGCTTACCCAGCAGGGTTTGCTACTTGGCCAAGTTATGGTCTGCATATTAATTCAAGAAGAGCAGATCAGAATATTTTGTACTACGTTGGCCAGGACAGGATCGCTCCAATGTCTTTTGGGGAGCCTGCAGAGAAGCAGAATGGATGCTGAGCATCTCTGGGCATAAAGAGAGCATTTTAGATTCCTAGCTTGAAAGAGGAACTTTGGCACCCATGAATCAAGGATGCCATGTGTGTGTGTGTGTGTGTGTGTGTGTGTGTGTGTGTGTTTTATCTTGAAACAATAATCTGACAGTTCTGCAACTAAGTCCAGACATTTAGAGACTGACCGAATGATAGAATTTGATCGACAAAGGTGGTTGAAATCCTTGGAAATAGTTTGAAAAGCAGCCTAAAGCAGAAACATTTCTATTGAAAAACAGGCCTGATGTTTTCTTAAAAATGCTAAAATTAACTCTTTTCCTCCTCAACTTCCAAAGAGCCTTCCTTGCTGGGGCCAACATCATCATATTTACATTTTTCTTTCGTAGTCTCTGCCTTTGGGGGTTCTGCTTTTTCATTACAGATTTCTCTACCATTTTTATCTCTTTGTTTTCATTGGCTGGTGTTATTTTCCCAAAGATTAGTAATGAGAATCTGGCAACAAAATGGATGGTTTTTCTGAGTGTCAAGCTCCCTGAGTAATAATAGTATCACTCCACAAAGGAAAGAAAATATCTGGGGGGGGGGCTCACCTTTGCTAACAACACCCCAAAGTGTTGCAAGTTAAAAAAATCCTGCATTGATTGATTGGGGAAATGAGTTTTGTTATGGAAGAAGAGGTTCCTCCTTTCATATCTCATTATCTCTGATAAATTTGCACTCTTGTGAACAGGAAATGTAAATTGTTAAGAGAGTTCTTTTTTTTTTTTTTTAATTAAATTTATTATTTAAAAACATTGGACACAGTACCAGCGAGCTGACAAACCTTTTTGTCTACAATGTTTAAATATATATATATATACATGTATATATGTACATCAAAAATACACTTAAATACACTTAGATTACAAATCGGTGAAATACCACAATATTTAAAACAGTGAGCTAGTCTGTAAAACCTAATAGAGACCTTTCTTTTTATCCATCCAAAGATACAATTTGTTCCAAATTCTATAATAGTCTGATTGATCTTTATTCTTTAATTCCAAAGTTAATCTGTCCATTTCAGCGCAATCCCAAATTTTCCTAATAACCTCTTTTTGTCCTGGGATCTCATTCTTTTTCCATTTTTGCGCAAATGATATTCTAGCTGCTGTGATAATATGGATCGTTAAGTATAGCACGTCTTTAGGATATTTCTCTTTCGTGATTCCCAACAAGAAAAGTTCTGGACTAAACTCCAGATCTTGTTTCAATATTTCTTTCAGCCAAATCCAAATCATTCTCCAAAATTTTTGTGTTTTACTGCAAGACCACCACGTGTGGAAGTATGTGCCTATCTCTTCAGAACACTTCCAACATTTGGGAGATACTGTTGTGTACATTTTTGCTAAGCGGGCTGGGGGGAGATGCCATCGGTAAAACATTTTAAATAAATTTTCTTTATACGATGAGGCCAGTGTTATCCTTTTATTCCTATCCCAAATTGTTTGCCAAGTATCTAGGTCGATGTTATGTCCTAAATTGTTAGCCCAGATCAACATGGGGTCTTTCACTTGCTCTTCAAACAGCTTATATCCCAAAAGTAATTTATAAAAATTCCTTATTTGTTTAGAGTCCGGTCCCAATAATATTTTGTCCAATGCTGTTTCAGAGGTATATATCCCCCATTCATTTTTATCCTTCCTAAATCTCGATTGGATTTGTAAGTAGGCCCACCAATCGAGTTTTATACCTTGTAATTCTAGTTCATTCCTAAGTTTCAATTCCCCCTCCTCATTCAGAATATCCTTGTATGAGATTATGTTACCCAAATCAAACAGATTTGGGTAAACTATCGCTTCAAGGGTGGATAGCCAGACCGGTATTTTGGTGTAATTGTGAGATCTAATTTTTTTCCAAGTATTGAGTAGCGCTTGCCTGATCCGGTGTCTTTGAAAATGCGAGAAAAGACCTTGTTTCTCCGTCCATAGGAAAGCATGCCAGCCATATTGCAAATCGTGACCCTCTAAAGTTAATAGTCTTCTATTTCTCAAGATTACCCATTCTCTAATCCAGCTCAGGGCCGCGGCGTGGTAATATAATTCCCAGTCTGGCAATCCAAAACCCCCATTTTCCTTCGTGTCTTGTAAATATTTCAATTTAATTCTTGGTTTTTTCCCCTGCCAAATAAAATTTAGTGATAATTTATCCAAATTTCGAAAAAATTTAGAGTCGAGTTGAATTGGGATATTCTGAAACAGAAACAGGATTTTAGGCAGAATATTCATCTTAATGACAGCGATTCTTCCCAATAATGAGAGTTTTAGGTTTCCCCATCTTTCCAGGTCACCTTTTATTTGATTCACTACACTATCATAATTATCCTTTTTGAGTGAAGTGCATCTAGCCGTAATGTTAATCCCTAAATATTTTATTTTCTTGACTATTTCTATATCCGTGATTTCGGCCAGATTACCTTTTTGTTTATTGGTCATATTTTTAACAATCATCTTGGTCTTATTTCTATTTATTCGCAGTCCGGCAACCTCACCATATTTAGATAATTCTTCCAATAGCTTTGGTCCCGTCTGACATGGATCCTCCATAATAAAAACTAGATCGTCCGCGAAAGCTTGCAATTTAAAGGTTTCCTTTTTAATGGTTAATCCTTTTATCTTTGGGTCGTTTCTTATAGTTCTCGTTAATACTTCAAGAGTCAATATAAACAGCAACGGTGATAAGGGGCAGCCTTGCCGTGTTCCCTTTTGAATTTGAAACTTGCTAGATGCTTCCCCATTAATAATTATTTTTGCTTCCTGATTGTCATAAATTGCCCTAATTATATTTATAAATTTTTCACCCATATTCATAAAGCTAAGCTGTTGGCACAAAAAAGACCATTTAACATTGTCAAATGCCTTTTGGGCGTCTAAGAAAAGTAATGCCATCTGTTGTTCGCTATGTAATTCATAGTACTCCAATGTATCTAATATTATTCTAATGTTGTGCTTAGTGTGTCTCTTAGCGAGAAAACCATTTTGATCTGCGTGTATGAAATCATTCAGAAATCGTTTCAATCGTTCCGCTATAATTGATGTAAATATCTTGTAGTCCGAGTTAAGAAGTGATATGGGTCTGTAATTTTGGATTAATGTATGGTCTGTGTTATCTTTCGGAATAAGGGTTATGTTTGCCTCTAGCCAAGATTTAGGCGTCCTTGCGCCTTCTAATACTGCGTTAAATACCTCCACTAGGGGTTGAGCTAGGATATTTTGTAATTCTTTATAAATCTCTGATGGAAGACCGTCGGGTCCCGATGCTTTATTATTCTTTTGTGCATTAATAGCTTTTATCACCTCAGATAGTCGAATTTCCTCGTTTAACATATTTCTGGTATCTTCTGTGACCTTAGGTAGTTTGGCTCTTTGAAAATATTCCTCCATTTTCTCCACACTTGCCTGGCTATCTTCTTTATATAAACGTTCATAAAATTCCTGGGCTATAATTTTTTTTTTTTCCTCCTGGTGGAATATTCTCCCTTCCTCATCTCGTAGTTCGTGAATCCAGTTTTTCCCCTTTTGTTTTCCCAATTTGTATGCGAGCCACCGGCCCGGTTTATTTGCATTTTCAAAAAAAATTTGTTTCGTGTTTCTCAATTGTTGTGCCAATTTCTCTTTGTCTAGAATGTTAAGTTTGTGTTTAATCAGATCCATAGGTTGCTTGATATTCTCTTTTTGTGGATCTTGTTGGAGTGTAACTTCTAAGCTCTTATATTCCTCTTCTAATCTTTCCCGTTGTTGTCTTTTCCCCTTATTTTTATATACCATATATGCCCTCGCTACCCCTCTCATCACAGCCTTAGCTGTATCCCAATTGTTTTGTACTGAGGTGTCTATAGCTTTATTTTCCTTAAAGAAAAAACTTAGTTCTCTCTCCATCTTAGATTTGAATTCGTCTTCTTTTAAAATTGCTCTTTGAAGCGTCCATCTGGATATTTTTTTGGAACCTTTCCAGATAAGTTTAATAGGATTGTGATCTGCCCAAGTACCTGTCGCTATATGTACCTCATCTATTTCTGAACTAATTTCTTTCGTCATCCACACCATGTCTATTCTAGACCATGAGTTATGTCGGTTGGAGTAATATGTATATTGTCTAGCCTTACGATTTCTTTCCCTCCAGACATCTTGGATATTTAGTTCCTCAGCCAAGTTAAGAAAAGATCTCGGTAGAGTTCTTCTCTTCTTTTTCCTAAGCGTCTTTCCCATATAATCCAAATTTATATCTAGGATAGCATTAAAATCTCCTATTAAACAAATCTCCTCATAATCAATGCTACATATCTTATTGTGAAGTGTTTTGAAAAATTGTTCTTGGTTATGGTTTGGGGCATATATCTCTACCATCATGACCTTCCTGTGATTTATTATAACCTCGACTATCAGTATTCTACCCTCTTTATCGTTATAAATTAGTTTTGCAGTCAATTTTGGGTTTACATATAGTGCCACTCCTCTCTTTTTCTTGTGTCGGTCTAAGGAAACGAATAGGTTCCCTATTCTTGGTTGTACTAACAAATATTTTTGTTGTTCCTTTATATGGACTTCTTGTATTGCCACGATATCCAATTGTTGGTGAATAAGCCTATTAAAAAATTTCCGCCTTTTCACTGGCGAATTCAATCCATTAATATTCACAGACATAATACTACACTCACCTCCCTTCATCTTACTTATTTCTGGTTTTTGTGGATCTCGTGATTCGGGTCTCTCTCTCTTCCTTGTCTCTAGTTCCATGTTTCTCTGTTAACTCACCGGATTTGTTCCTTCTATCCTCTGTAGCTAAGATCTTCCCATCCATTGCCACACGTATTGTATCTCTTTCTCTTACCTCCCTTCCATCTTGATCTTCTAAATCTACTTCCTCTTGGCTATGGAAGTGGCGTTTGTAAAAATCTTCTGCCTTCTCTATCGTGTCCAGTCTATGCCTTCTATCCTGCCACGTAACAAGAATACCCTCTGGAGTTAGCCATCTAAAGTTTACATTTTCTCTTATTAGTTTGGATGTTAAGAATTGATAGCCGCGTCTCAGATCCCTCATCCTTTTAGGTATCTGTTTAAGGATGGTGATTGGTTGGCCCCGAAATTCTAATGGTTCCTCTCTAGATCTATGCAGAAGCTCATCCCGAATTGATTTTTTAACTAACCTTACATGTACTTCTTTTGGGAGGTTGTGCCTTCTCGCATAATTAGTTTGGACCCTGTATGTTTCATCAATTTCCGCCAGCATTTCCTCCTTCCCTACACCGAGTGCCTTTGCCATCAGTTCTGCCATCATGACCAACAGATCTTCCCCTCTTTTTTCTTGAACGTTCTGAAAGCGTAGATAATGAGCAGCCTTTTCTGCTTCCAGAAAAATGACTGTTGTTTCTAATTCCTTATTAGCCTGAAGGAGTGTTTCATTTAAATCATCTACTCTCTTTTCCTCTTTTTCCATTCTAGCTTCCATATCTTGAAGTCTTTGTTCATTTTTGACTAATTGCTGTTGAATCCCTTCAAATTTATCATCTATCGCTTGGATTTTCCCCTTTAATTCACCAGTGTCGTTTCTTATTTGGCCTATTTCTCTCTTCATCTCCTCGTGATTTTTGGCCATTGCCTCGTGTAGGTTTTGCAAAAGGGCATGTAAATCTTTAAAGGAATTCGAGTTAGATCTTTCCCTTTGCAGCATATCCTCTATAGATTTCTGATTGGAGGGACTTGAGGACATCCCCTGTCCCTGTGCTGCTGCCTTTTTGCCAGCGCTAGGCTTAGTTGCTCCCGAGATACTTGTCATGTTTCCCCAATTTTAACAGCGTTTTATCAATGTATAATACCCTGAGTCTTATATAAACCTTTTAACTCTATGACAAAAGATATATAAAACAGTTACCACCAGATACTTATTACCAACTAAGCAATTTATATAATAAAATTCTATAGTATGAATATAATCAAAGTCACGTTCTTCTTCTTTTTCCCCCCCCCCCGTTTCCGGCGCAGAAATTGGCACCTTTTCCGTCTTCCTCTGCTGTCAAAGACCAGTAGGTGTCCCACTAAACAAACCTCCAGTTACTAAATTGCTATATCAAATGGCCGCCCGTGACAAGTAGAGTAGAATTTCAAAAGTTTCAAAAGTTCACAAATTCAAAATTTACCAGGATAGACCAGACTAGACCAAGCTGATCGCTTTCCACGCCCGACAATCCAGAGTTCAATCTCTAAGGCTCCAAAGCTCAGACTTTGACTTGTTGTAGCTTTTCTCCAGCTAGAATACAGTCATATAGTCTTCGGCTTTCTTTCCCTTGCTGTTTTTGCCAAACGCCTCCCTCAAGACTTCTATCGCCGCTTATTCCCTCTCCGTGAGGCTCCCACTTCGAACCAGTACCTCTTTCACAAGCGCTTCCTATTTAATATTCGGATACACTCTCCGTCAGCTCCGCTCTACCGTTGTCCCGCTGCTTACGTGCTAGCTCCGTCCCTCTGTCAGATCTTCATGTCGGCCATTACTGGCCTCCTTCTCCCCGGTTCGCTCGCATCAGACTTTCTCCGGATCTTCAACACGAACTGCCGCTCATGAAGGTTCTCCGGGCTGCCTGCAACTTCGGATGTCCCTACAGGACCTCCTGAAGCTCCGAAAAGCCCCCGCGAACACTGGGTGAGAGGTTGTGCGAGGAGAGAGCTCCGTTCACACAGCCGCCCGCTCTGACAGTTGGCTCCGCCCCCCCCTTACACAAGAGAGTTCTTGTGTAATAACCACGAGGTGATAATTTGCCAGATGTGTAATCTCAATCCCAAAAATGACCAGAGAAGGAGAAAAAGCTTCAGGAACGAAAATGAACAGGGAGAGAGAAATATCTGCTATCCAATAATTGGCTCACATCACACAATAAATCATAGTTTGCTTAACTATAGTTTACTGGATAAACTGCAGTGGCAGGTTTCCCACAGCATGTTGGGTCATTAATTATGGTTTATAGGATATAGCCCCTTCATGGATTACTGCCTTGTCGTGGCGAAGGGGCTTGCGTAATTCAATGAAGCTATGAGCTATGCCGTGCAGGGCCACCCAAGACGGACAGGTCATAGCAGAGAGTTCTGACAAAACGTGATCCACTGGAGAAGGAAATGGCAACCCACTCCAGTATCTTTGCCATGAAAACCCCATGGACAGTACCAAAAGGCAAAACAATATGATGCTGGAAGATGAGCCCCTCAGGTCGGAAGGCGTCCAATATGCTACTGGGGAAGAGCAAAGGGCTAGTACTAGTAGCGCCAGAAAGAATGAAGTGACTGGGCCAAAGCTGAAAGGACGCTCAGCTTTGGATGTGTCTGGTGGTGAAAGGACAGTCCGATGCTGTAAAGATTTTTTCTCCATAGGGACCTGGAATGTAAGATCCATGAATCAAGGAAAGCTGGACGTGGTCAAACAAGAGATGACAAGACTGAACATCGACATCTTAGGTATCAGCGAACTAAAATGGACAGGAATGGGCGAATTTAATTCAGATGACCATCAGGTATACTACTGCGGGCAAGAATCTCTCAGAAGAAATGGAGTAGCCTTCATAGTCAATAAAAGAGTAGGAAAAGCAATACTGGGATACAATCCCCAAAATGACAGAATGATCTCAGTTCGAATCCAAGGCAAACCATTCAATATCACAGTAGTCCAAGTATACGCCCCAACCACCGGTGCTGAAGAGGATGAAATTGACCGGTTCTATGAAGCCCTACAGCACCTTATAGAACTAACACCCAAAAATGATGTCCTTATCATCATGGGGGATTGGAATGCTAAAGTAGGAAGCCAAAAGATAACCTGAATAACAGGCAAGTTTGGCCTTGGAGTACAAAATGAAGCAGGGCACAGGCTGATGGAATTTTGTCAAGAGAATACGATGGTCATAGCAAACACTCTTTTCCAACAACCCAAGAGACGGCTCTACACATGGACATCACCAAACGGTCAACACAGAAATCAGATTGACTATGTGCTCTGCAGCCAAAGATGGAGAAGCTCTATACAGTCAGTAAAAACAAGATCAGGAGCTGACTGGCTCATACCATGAGCTTCTCGTTGCAAAGTTTAGGCTTAAACTGAAGAAAGTAGGGAAAAGCACTAGGCCAGTCAGGTATGAATTAAATCATATCCCTGTTGAATATACAGTAGAGGTGATAAATAGACTTAAGGAATTAGATCTGATAGACAGAGTGCCTGAAGAACTATGGACAGAGGTTTGCAACATTGTACAAAAGGTAGCAACTAAAACCATCCCAAAGAAAAAGAAATGCAAGAAAGCAAAATGGCTGTCTGAGGAAGCTTTGCAAATAGCTGAGGAAAGGAGGGAAGCGAAAGGCAAGGGAGAAAAAGAAAGACAGTATGGCCAATTGAATGCAGAATTCCAGAGAATAGCTAGAAGAGATAAGAATGCCTTCTTAAATGAACAGTGCAGAGAAATAGAAGAAAACAATAGAATAGGGAGGACTAAAGATCTCTTCAAGAAAATTGGAGAGAAGAAAGGAGCGTTTCATGCAAAAATGGGCATGATAAAGGACCAAAATGGCAGGGACCTAACAGAGGCAGAAGAGATTAAGAAAAGGTGGAAAAATTACACAGAAGAACTATGCAAGAATGAGCTTAACGTCCCTGATAATCACAATGAGGTGGTCACTGACCTCGAGCCAGACATCCTAGAATCTGAAGTGAAGTGGGCCTTAGAAAAGCTGAGCAACAACAAAGCTAGTGGAGGTGACAGTATTCCAGCTGAGCTATTCAAAATCTTAAAAGACAGTGCAGTAAAAGTGCTACACTCAATTTGCCAGCAAATTTGGAAAACTCAACAGTGGCCACAGGATTGGAAAAGATCAGTTTACATTCCAATTCCAAAGAAAGGCAGTGCCAAAGAATGTTCAAACTACCGCACCATTGCACTCATTTCTCATGCTAGTAAAGTTATGCTTAAAATCCTACAAGCTAGACTCCAGCAGTATGTGGATCGAGAACTACCAGAAGTACAGGCAGGATTTCGAAGAGGCAGAGGAACTAGAGATCAAATTGCCAACATATGCTGGATCATGGAGAAAGCTAGGGAGTTCCAGAAAAACATCTACTTCTGCTTCATTGACTATACTAAAGCCTTTGATTGTGTGGATCACAACAAACTGTGGCAAGTTCTTAAAGAGATGGGAGTACCAGACCATCTTATTTGTCTCTTGATAAACCTACATGTGGGTCAAGAAGCAACAGTGAGAACTGGACACGGAACCACTTATTGGTTCAAAATTGGGAAAGGAATCCGGCAAGGCTGTATACTGTCGCCCTGCCTATTTATTTTTTTATTTTAATTCCATTTATATCCCGCCCTTCTCCGAAGACTCAGGGCGGCTTACAAGCTTAGCAGTATTTAACTTATATGCAGAGCACATCATGAGAAAGGCAGGGCTAGGTGAATCAAAAGTTGGAATTAAGATTGCCAGGAGAAATATCAACAATCTAAGATATGCAGATGATACCATACTAATAGAAGAAAGTGAAAAAGAACTAAAGAGCCTCTTGTTGCGGGTGAAGAAGGAGAGTGCAAAAGTTGGGCTGAAACTTAACATTAAGAAAACCAAGATCATGGCATCCGGCCCTCTCAATTCCTGGCAAATAGATGGGGAAGAAATGGAGGTAGTGACAGATTTTATTTTTCTGGGCTCCAAGATCACTGCAGATGGGGACTGTAGCCAAGAAATTAAAAGACGCTTGCTCCTAGGGAGGAAAGCCATGGCAAATCTAGACAACACACTAAAAAGCAGAGACATCACCCTGTCAACAAAAGTGCGTATAGTCAAGGCTATGGTCTTCCCAGTTGCAAAGTATGGCAGTGATAGTTGGACCATAAGAAAGGCTGAGCGCCAAAGAATTGAGGCCTTTGAACTGTGGTGCTGGAGAAGACTCCTGCGAGTCCCTTGGACTGCAAGGCCCTCAAACCGGTCAGTCCTAGAGGAGAGCAACCCTGACTGCTCTTTAGAAGGCCAGATCCTGAAGTTGAAACTCAAATACTTTGGCCACCTAATGAGAAGGAAGGACTCACTGGGAAAGATTGAGGGCAATAGAAGATGGGGATGACAGAGAATGAGGTGGTTGGATGGAGTCACTGAAGCAGTAGGCGTGAGCTTAAATGGACTCCAGAAGATGGTAGAGGACAGGAAGGCCTGGAGGAACATTGTCCATGGGGTCGCGATGGGTCGGACACGACTTTGCAGCTAACAACAACAACATAGGATATAGGCGCTGGGTTTGCACATCCTAAAAAGCCAAATCCCAGCAACTATTAATCCATCAAAATATGCATTATTGTCAAAAGTGGACCATAAACCTAACCCTTGAAAGCAGTTGCAGAAATAGAGATGCACAAGTAATATTAACTTTCATTTTTAAGTTGCTTTCCTCATTTGCTGCTTGCCAGCTTTGATCTGCAGTTGGGTTTGACTACAGCTCCCATCACTCTCAGTAAAACTTAGCAATAATAATGATAATTTGTACACTACCCATGTCTCAACAACTGGGCAAGTATTATGAATGGAGACAAGTAATAACATCAAGTCAATGTTTATTACAAAGTGTGTACACACACACACACACAAACATCCATGAACATCCATGCACAGATAGCACAAAGCCCCCACCCGTAAGGTAACAATGAAAACTGGTCATGGGGAGCGTGTATAAAGTCCCTGATAATGCTGGGGACCCTGCTCAAGTATCACTTAGATGCGTGTCCTGGATTGCATAATGCAACTGAATGTTGGGGCAGAAAAGTTTTGCAAGCTTCTCAGTGGTTCTCTGGGGTTCTGCTGATCTTACAGAGTTCCCTGGTTCTCCAAGCCGCTGCCTGAAATTTGCAAAACCTTTTCCAAACCCGAAGCGTGAATCAGCCCTTCAACAATTCTGATGCATACTTGTGAAAATCCAACCTTTTGGCAGCTGTAAGCAAACAAGCTACAGGGCAGCAGATATTAATTTTTGCAGACATACAATGGCTCTGGAAGGAAAAAATAGTGCAGACACTGAGCAAATATGGGAATATGCAATTTGGAGAAGGAAGCAGACCAGCTAGGGATACATAAACCAACGAAAGTCCTCTGGGATATTTTTTAAGGGGAAAAATATCATTATTTAATGCTTATAGGTAGCAGCCTAGCTCGTATCTTGCCTCTTAGCGAGGGGGAAATAATTCACTGGTGCTCCTGAGAATATTCATCAAGATGCCAAGGAAACAGCTTTGTGCTTCTGTTTCTTGTTTACTTAGCAAATACAGCAGGAACAGCGTTAAGATCCAAGCACCCTTCATGAAAAAGCAGCCTTGGATTAAAAACTGGCTCTAATTTTACAAATCTGTCTGTTGTCAAGGGACCTTGGCTTCAACACACAGTGACAGCAGCGTTGCCATCAAGAAATATTCCCCTGTTTATCTCAATAAAAGAAAGCTGGTAGGGTGGCGGGCAGTTGGTGTGTCCCAGGGTTAATTCAATCTGCGTTTGTATTTCCAGAATTCACTTGGAGTCCTGCCTCCTAAGTGACTCTCCCCATCCCTGAAGGTTTGGTTTCCCCTTGCAAGTTGAAAGCATCTGTAGAAGGACAGACGCAGAGACTTCTACTGTCGGGCTTCTACTGCTCTTAATGCAGGAATTTCTCCTTAATTCCAGGTTGCTTCTCTCCTTGATTAATTTCCATCCATTGCTTCTTGTCCTGCCTTCTGGTGCTTTGGAAAATACGTTGACCCCCTCTTCTTTGTAACAGCCCCTCTAATATTGGCACACTGCTATCATGTCTCCCCTGGTCCTTCCTTTCCACTAGATTTGACATTCCCAATTCCTGCAACTGTTCTTATGTTTCAGCCTTCAGCCTCCTAATAATCTTTTCAATCAACAATCCACAATTTTCCATCTCCTGCCCCAAAGAACCACCACTGCCATTTGTCCTCTCAACTTTCCATTAACCAGGCTCTGTTTTTCTTCAAAAGCTGATGGAAAAATCTGGATTTTGTTTCCCAAAGTCTTCTGCAGCCTCCATCCTGCCATCCCGGTAGGAAGGAGACAGTCATTTACCTATGGCACTTGTGGGAAACCAACCACAACTATTTCCTAGAGAAACTCTGATCTAGAGAAGCGTTTGTTTGTTTTTTTGTCAATTCTGAAGAAAGAAAGCAGAAAAGTTTTAATAAGCAGAGTGGTGGGAAAAGCAGCACAAAGTGCCCCAGGCAGAAAACCAAAGTTTGCAAATGCAGCATGTCAGCCATTTAATG
This sequence comes from Vipera ursinii, assembly GCF_947247035.1. Taxonomy (NCBI): domain Eukaryota; kingdom Metazoa; phylum Chordata; class Lepidosauria; order Squamata; family Viperidae; genus Vipera; species Vipera ursinii. The sequence goes on along the minus strand of NC_139519.1, from coordinate 24,992,775 downwards.
ATAAGGCACCTTCATACCTTACAGCTTCCTAGTCCTTTCAGGACCATTGAAAGAATCATTTGCTAGGCAACAGTTACTGCTTCTCTGTCTCTCTGTCTCTCTGTCTCTCTGTCTCTCTGTCTCTCTCTCTCTGTGTCTCTCTCTCTGTCTCTCTCTCTCTCCCTCCCTCCCTCCCTCCCTCTCTCCCTCTCTCCCTCTCTCCCTCTCTCTGTGTGTGTGTGTCAGCGTGCACCTGTGTGCTCAGAAATTGGTGAAGGAGATCCAAATAGACCAGGATTTTCCAATCTTGGCAATTTCCAGGTTTATGGACTTCAACTCCCAGAATTCCATAGCCAGCACAGCCATTGCTGAGAATTCTGGGAATCAAACTCCACTCACCTTCAATTTGCAAGTTTGCAAACTGCAGTCCCTTACTCAATGCCAAATAAGAGGATGAACAGGACAGAGTTTACTTGCTACGTTTAGTCTTAAGCAGAGATGGATCCATCACTCTGGATTTTGAGATCTCCAGTTTTAGAATTTATTTTACTTCGTATTTTAATACTTGCCCAAATTCTAAGCCACGTTGACCTCTGCAGAAAGGTAGCTGGTTTAGTCATGCTGAAGGCTATTCAAAGGGATACTAAGTTTGGGAGCCTAAATGAGGAAGTTTTGGCTCCTGAGTTACAACACCTCAAATTTTAACTATCGGAAGTTGTCGTCCAATTTGATCTGGCCACAGATTCCCCAGTACATTTACCTCCAGATTTATTTTTCTGCTTCTTACAACTCAGGCTTTGTGAAAAACCCAATGGGAAAAAAATCAATGAAAACTGTATTCTAATTGTCATCTGGGCTGGCCCCCTTGAGGATGTGTTCAACAGCTTTTTGTATTGAAAGATGGTAGTTAGCTGCTGTAAGCTTCATGTTACTATATTCCCACCCACCCCCACCCCCCCCTCTCTCTCTCTCTCTCACACACACACACACACACACTCACACACACAGTTTTTTGTTTGCTGAAGCCTCTGGCTAAAACAATCTGTTTTTTCTCAAGGTGGAGGAAGAGGAACTGTTAGTACAGGAACAGAGGCTGTCAATTTTTCAGCCCTCCTCTGCAGTCAGAATCCTGGGAAGTGGGATAAGAGAAGCTGCAGACTAGGAAAACAACGAGCAACAGAATGGAGGCACTCTGGAAATGACCAAGAATTGCTCATTAGAGTGCACACCATTACGTCCGCACAGCAAGGGCTGCAATAACAAAACATTAAGCGGGCATACAGGACTGGGCAGCACCTGTCCTGTGGCCAGGTACACCCATCATGCTAAGCTAGCATTTCCAAATGCTGAGTATTGAGCCAAGCCCTGGTTTCACACTTCATGCTAAATAAGCGTGGTCAAGAGATCATGAAAAAAATGAAGCCATGTAAATGAGCGTGGTCAAGAGTTTGTGTCAAAATTCACTTATTAAGCACCTCCTCTCAAGGGCCATGCGGGAGCTTCAGAATCAACGATGCTCAAGAGGGTTGTGATCAAAGTCCCTTCACACAAGGGGAATTGTGAGTTGTAATGAGTCTTTTGATTGCATGCAACGTGTTCCAGTTGCAACCTTCTCTCTTTCCTTCTTTTTCTTTCCTAGCTCTCTCTACCTATTACCAGTCTCTGTTTATGGAAGCGCTCAGATGCATTAGGAGCTCTGCAATCTCTTCTCACTTACCAGACACGTTCCTCCCCCCTCCCTCCCTCCCCCCCCAGATTCTTTTCCAAGATGGTTGTATTCTGAGGAGGACCAATTTCACAATTAGCTTTTAAAGTTCCATTTAGCAATAGGCTGATTTACTGGCTTTTTCAGCACTTTTCTAATTTGCACTGTGCTGGTATAAATGTACAGCTCATAACAGGGACCCTTGATCTTTGGAAAACATGAAAAAGCATAAACTAACATTTCAGTTTGGTAGACATGAATCAGCTAAGGCTGAGAGTTCCTCAGGTGAGGATTAGGAACATTTGAAAGAAAAGTGGGTGGGGGGGGGAAATTCCTCTCGAAGTAAATCAGAGCTGCCTGGTTATTATAGTGCTCTTGTTGAATAGAATAGAATAGAATAGAATAGAATAGAATAGAATAGAATAGAATAGAATAGAATAGAATAGAATAGAATAGAATAGAATAGAATAGAATAGAATAGAATAGATGAATAAAGAATAGAAAATAGAATAGAATAGAATAGAAAATAGAATAGAATAATAAAGAATAGAATAGAATAACAAAGAATAGAATAGAATAGAATGGATGAACAAAGAATAGAATAGAAAACAGAATAGAATAGAATAGAATAATAAAGAATAGAATAGAGTAGAATAGAATACAATAGAAGAGTAAAGAATAGTTCTAAGTTGGGTTTTTTGTCCTTGATAAGTTTCCATTCATTGCTTCATTGTCTTGCCTTCTGTTTTGGAAAAATAAGTTGACTTCCTCTTCTTTGTGGCAGCCCCTCAAATATTGGAAGACTGCTATCATGTCACCCCGATCCTTCTTTCCACTAAACTAGACATACCCATTTCCTGCAACCGTTCTTGTTTTAGCCTCTCAAATCATCTTTGTTACTCTTCTCTGCACCCTTTCCAGAGTCTCAACCTCCTTTTGATGTTTACTTCTTCTTGTTTCTTCTCCTGGAAGGATGATCTGGGCTCCCCTCTCCTCCTGCAGAGCAAATGTGGCAGACTAGTTCCCTAATAACAATGGGAAAAGATTTGCATTGCAGGGCAGTCAAGTTGGGGATTTATTATGTGAGATAAAGCAGATGTTTATCCACATTTGCCAAGCTAATTACACAAGAAGCACTCGCCTTCCTGGTGGGTATAGAAGAAGGGGATTGTCATAAGCTCTTGATTAGATAAAGCTGGCACTCTAGAGCAAAGGCAGAATACAGCAATTATTTCCGGGAGAATGGAAAGTTTAGATAAATGAAATTGGATTTCCTCGTCCCCTTGTTTTTTAATTATTTGGGGATCAAACCTTCTCAATTTTCTGAGCCAGTTTGGTTGGACGGAGGCCTTCTTCACATCCCGTTTGTGTCTTTCTTCAACCTGCTGTTGACCACTCTGTGGTGGTTTGGGGATTTGGGCAGCTCAAATCCCATCCACGTGAAGGTGCCAATGCAGAGAAAGACATTCAGTGGAGTTCCTTGTGTTTTCTTCTCAGATCAGACAGTAGAAATAGGTAGCTTCAGAAAACCTCCTGACCTTGCATTCTTGCCTGAAGGGTTTTCTGCTCACAGTTGCTTTGTCCTGGGCTGAGAGCAGAAATGAAGCAACCTTCAGAAACTGCTGTCAAGGCTGAAATCCATTTTTCACTTTGTTCTCTCCAGATGGTGGTTGGCCTCACAGCCTCTTGAAAACTGGTTCCTCTTCTTTACCCTCTCAGCTGTGGAGAAAAAGGAAGGGACAATTATTTTTTTCCACGAGCAGATTCTTGTGGGACATTCCTTCCGTATGAGCCCCCACCATTGATCCCTTCTTGTATCTGACACTGTCCCATCTGGACTAGAGGGCCAGGAGTAAAACCAAGTTACAGTTTTTTCTGTGACTTGCACCTGAATGGGAAATTGACAGAACTCTTGCAATTTCACTCGGGAAGAAGAAGATTTCATTTCATTAGTCTACCAGTGAACCTGTTTTAAAATAAAATCTAGGGGTTCACCAGTCTTCTCTGAATATCCATTTTCCCTAACTTGTAGTACACCTATGGCACATGCCAGGGGTCTCCAAACTTGGCAACTTTAAGACTTGTGGACTCCCAGAATTCATGGCTAGCTGAGGAATTCTGGGAGTTGAAGTCCACAAGTCATAAAAGGGCCAGGTTTGAAGACCCCTGTTCTACAAGAGGAAGAGGAGAGGATAATTACAAAATGAATATCTATTTCACTGCCAAAACGCTGATCAGCAGTTTAGTGGCTTCTCTTAGAAGATGCCATTTCTTCCTCCAATTCTTGCTAAATATAAATACATTAATTGTGGTTCCAAAGTTATAAGCCAGTTCTGTTTAATACTTGTAAAACATGAAACATTTACCAAAATACTTTGGTGTTTTTTTTAAAAAATGAAAATGTCACTGACTACTATAACATTTAACATTTGGGAGTTAGTAATGTAACCTTGGCTGAATTTTGTTTATAGCTGCCTTCCAGTGTCTAGGAAATGATTGAAGTTGCAACATTCTCAAGATTTGGCCAATGTCTTTCTATCCGCTGCCATTTAACAAGACTTGTCCTATTCCCAAGTGGCGCTATGTAGCTTTGAGTACATAGTAAGCCACCATAGTTGGAGGCAAAATTGTTTGAAGAAAAGTTGTTGGGTGTTCCAGGGTTGAATTCTGAGCATCTGGAATAATAACTGCAATACAAGGATAGTTCCCTTCGGCTACAAGATTAACTAGACAACTGTGATCAAAAAACAATTGTAGAAAACACATTAGAAATTCAGAGTCGGTTGAAGATTTTTCCTGGATGTTATCCAGAGTTTTATAATGAAGTGCATCTCAGGCATATTATAATGCTCTGGGTGATTTTGTATATTAATTAGCAGTCAGCATTTTATTAATCCTTCATTAGAACATAAACTGTGTCCCGCTGAGTGCAACTCCTGATGCACTGAATCTAGCAGTTGTTCTCCCAGGGGCTAACCAAGTGCACAAGGAATCCCGCTAGTTTCTCTTCAGAAGCAGCCCCACTGCCTTTGGGATGGTGTTTTTCAACCTTGGCAACTTGAAGATGGATGGACTTCAACTCCCAGAATTCTCCAGCCATCATGACTGGCTGGGAAATTCTAGGAGTTGAAGTCCACCCTTCTTCAAGTTGCCAAGGTTGAAAAACACTTCTCCAAACCAAGAGCAACAGGTTTCCAGGTCTTCCATGAATTGTTCCAACTTCTAACCCTCTTTTTGTTGGTACCCAGCACCACAGCTCCTGTTAGCAAACTCCAGCGTTGAATTACATGTTGTGCAAAAAATATAAATCCTGCTGTTACTTCAAGTCTGTATATAGTGAAGCATGAATTTAAAACTACCTGTCAAATGGGAGTGACTTCAGGGAGCTGTTCTCAGTAGGGCAGCAAGAAACCATTTAAGATAGGAAGATAGTGTCATGGTTCCAACAGATGAAACTCTTCAAAACAACTTTAAGGCATTGTTTACCTTAAAGAATCTTTTATTTGAGTAGCATGAAGTCGTCATTCACATAGTTGAAGCCAAAAACTGAATTCCCCTCCCCTGGGCACATAGTATCAAAGCACAATTCCCTCCTCCAATTAACAGTCATAAATCACATTCCCCAATTAACTTGAAGCACAGGCTTCCTCTCCAACTCTCCAGCCCCCCCCCCCCGATTCTTTATCAGCTCTGAGTTCAGTAACCTTGATTCTCAGGCTATGTTCAGTGTTACTATGTCTAGCTGAACTCTCATTTGCATCCCCCCCTCTCAGTATCATCTAACCCTAAAAGTGAAAGGAAAAAATGGCTACATTTCCATCTGTTGTCAATGCAAAAACATCCGATGTTAGCAGTGTTGACAGATAGCTCATAAACCACATTCAGCCACAATTTGTTTAACTGAGGCTTATTCAGTGAATCAGAATTGACTAGATGTATGCATCGTGGTTGACAAGCCAAAATAGCCTGTTTGCACCACACGTGACTAGAAGGTGTAGTAAACATAGGAAGGTTTAGCACCAGCCCAATCAGGGCTCAGCAAGTCTTGATAATCTGCCACTGTGGGGAAGCCTGAACACTTGGTTTCCTTCTGAAAAGGCCAAAGGTTTGACCTTAACTCCTCACTGTTCCCTTCTAGCTCTGATTCTCTGACAGTGGAGGCATTCTTCCCATCCCATTCACAGCAGGTCTTGTGACTCTTCCAGGGTTTGAACCAAACCCACTCAAAGTTCTAATAACCCTTTTGCTGTTTATTAAAAAAACGAAGTCCTTAAACATGGATTTAAAACTTCTTTTGGTAAGGATAAAGGAAACAGTCTGTGCTGTAAAACATGCCGGTCCAAAGTTTTGAAAATAATTGAAAAGCAGCCCACAAGGATTTTACAAAAATGCAAATCAAGTGTCCTTTGAGACCCTGACTACGGTTTAAGCAAAAAGATGGCTATTTCTTCATCTCCCAGAGCTCTAAAACTGCTGGACAATATTGTCTTGCAGCGTCCTCACAAGGAGCCGCTGTGTGGAGCATTTGCAGGCAATCTCAATTCCTCTCCTTATCCAAAGATGAATTACCAACAGCCGTTTCTACTTGCTGGTTTTTCATCCTGCGGCAGTTGTCTAAATCAGGGGTTCCCAACCGTGGCAACTTTAAGACCTGTGGACTTCAACTCCCATGCTGGCTGGGGAATTCTGGGAGGTGAAGTTGCCATGGTTGGTGACCCCTGGTCTAAATGCAGAACTGACTTCATCTGGCCATTTCTTCCCCCCCCCCCCGCCCCTGCCAAAATTGCTGAGATTTCATTAGGTCTTCTAGAGCAATATCTTCTTTAGTTCTCATCTCTGCTCAAGGACGGCAGGAAGCAAGTCGAAAGGCTTCAAATTAACCAACCTTACCCACTATTTTCACAAGGCAAGGTGTAGGATTTAATTAAATTCATTTTTGTGTTGCAATTAATTGCACAAAGCAATGGGAAATACAAGAATAGACAAACAGATTTTTATCTTCCCACAAAGAAAACAGGAGCCCTTTTTGCCGGGAACTTGTTGGTGTTTGGTCATAATTAATTACTGAAAGAATGGAAAGTCTCCAACAGAACATATGCTGAACATCTGCACGAAGGACGAAACGGAAACTCATAACGCCGTTTGGAGATTGACAGGCAATGTACGGATCTTGGAGGTTTATATTGAGTTGAACTTACCCTTATGGATGGTTTTGCCAATGCAATGTCTGTTGCTGTGAATAGGTTAGACTTCTACCAGCTGTCACGCTGAGTGGCAATGCAGCCCAAATGATGGTTAAATCTGCCATAGCTTGAAGAAAATTAGTATGCCCAATGGAATTATTTTCCTTATTTCAGGAAAAGAAAAGAAAAAGAAACACAGGTTAATTGGAAGCTTAATGCGTCCTTGTAGCACCTTCGCAGCTGGTCTTGAGACTAAAATGTTTCCTGGGTTTATAGGAAAATAAGGAAGTTTGTGGTTTTCCTAATTGTGAGAGACGGGGACCAGGAACTCAGGTGCCAAAACGATCTTGCCAGCAGATCCAGAATTCTTCCAGGGAAAAAATGCTCAGCCAGAGTGAGTGGATTGGAGGAGGCCCGCTCTCTCGGTCACCTTCTGAAGTCTGAAGGGGGGGGGTTCACCGGGATGAGGATTCCTCAGCATTTCTGCTTTGAGAGAATTTCCTGAAGCAAATTCACTTTCCTCAAACTGAATGGGAATGGGAGCAGTTGGTTCAAACTCAATAAAATAAAGATAAAAAGCCATGATCTATTCACAAAGTTTACTTTTTTCTGGAGGTAACAGGAGGAAGGATTTGAAGCTGTTCCTTCCCCAGGAGTCTCCCTCCCCCCCATGTCTTCTCCAAGTATAAACATCAGCTGTCAGCAAACCAAACACATCTCAGCACAGATACTTCCTGTTCCTCCCAAAGGATGTTCTTTCTTCCCTCTTTTTACTATTATTTGAATCAAGTCGCTTTTTCCTAATTTTTACACAATTATGTGCAGATTGGAGGCAAACCTAGAGGCTTTTTCTTCTCACGATCATTTCCTTTGGGGGAAGGAAGGCCCCCTGCCCTGCCAGATGTGGGAGCTCTCTTTCCCCACAAGCTGGTCAAGTACTCATTTCCTCCTTTTGTGCTTTGGAATTGCTCTTCCAATCAGTGGCTTTGATGGAGACACACACAGGGGCCCCCATTCTGGTCCACTGCTCTTTTGTGTAGGCCCAGCAGTGACATTTCAGGGTGTGTTTCAGTTATGAACCACAGACCCTTCTCTCAACTATAAGCTGGTTTCTTGGGGTAGGTAGGTAGGTAGGTAGGAAGGAAGGAAGGAAGGAAGGAAGGAAGGAAGGAAGGGAGGGAGGGAGGGAGGGAGGGAGAGAAGAGAAGAAGGTAGGGAAGGGAAGGAGACCTTTCTTGCCCTTGCTTCACATAAGTGTAGTGCAAGAAGAACTTGGCAAAGGGATTCAAGGCAATACTGCCATGGTCTCAAAAAAGGGTAGACAAGAAGACAGCCAGTGTAATGCCTAAGGAAGAGGAAAGACCTGGGCTGATCTAATTTTTGATGTCCATTTTGCAAACATGGATTGAACTTCTGGCAGGCTTAGGAAGGAGATAACCCCATGGCAATGAGGCTGTTCCAGTGCTAATAAGCGAATGCAGAAAACCAGCAGAGTTCAAGTGAACCGTTGCTTTGTCCCATCCCTATCCATCAAGCAAGAATCTCCTCACCTGGCTGAGCCTAGCAAACTTTCTTAGGCCTCATTTCTTCTTGCAATCTGAAGCCACCAAAGGGTACCGGGAGGCCCGTTCTTCACAAGACAATAGCTTTTTCCACCATTATCCAGAATGATTGCAGGATTTTGTGTACTGGTTTCTCCTGGGAACCAAAGACTCGGCTGTTATCTATCCTGGCAAGTCTTGCGCAAGGTGAGGAGAACATTCATCTTGCTAGATAGGAAGGCAAGCAGAGGTGCTGGTGCTGATATCTGCTGTCCTTGTTAACATCCAGTCGGCCTTTATCACAAGAAGGAAATTAATTCCCACATAGATATATGGCCTTGTGCAGCCTGACGACTCATGAAAGAAAAAGAGGGGGGCCCCCATCCAAAAGCGGGAGGGGAATGCCCGTTTAGCAGTTTACATTGCTCACTTTCCACTTGCCCTTGAGGAGGGTCCCAAAGAAAAGACTTCTAAGGCAGCAGCCATTTCCGTTGAATTAGTCAAGTTAATTGACTAGGGATTCACAGAGAGCCTGCTTTGGTTCAGGAGAAGTATTCACAAGGAATAATAAATTGTTCTAAAGCAGGTAGTTACAGGCTTAAGAGGGACTTTTTAAAAAAGGTTTCTACAAAGAATAATGTCAACTTAATTCATCGTTAGACATACCTTCAGGCTACAGCAGGTAAGTTAACAGTATTGATTTCCAAAAGATCCCTCAGCTGCTTATAGCAGGAGAACAGAGTTTGTATGTTTTATTCTAGAGGAGTTAGCAGAAAACGTCTGTATCTATGAGGGAGGGAATTTTTAATACCCCCAACCCCAAATCAGGAGGAGTCTGTTGGTGCCTCTCCAACTAACCCATTTCATTATGTTTAGATCTTTTGATAAAATTTTGTTAGTCATAAAAAGCTGCCACCAGACTTCTGATTTTTCTTTTGTTGCAAAAGACTAATATGACTTTCCTCCTACAGTGTTATGAAAGCCCAATAAGTGTTACAAATTAGAAAAAAATATATTGTAAGATAGGACAAAAAATAATAAAAAACTTTATAAGATGCGAATTGAAAAAAGAAACAAAAAGTATTATTCTTACATGGAATTGGATCAGACTTAAACAGAGTCATGCATCAATTTAGCACTTTTAAGAACCAATGCTGATACCAACCCTGTTAGCAATGATCAAGACAGTAAGTTTTCAGTCAAATTAATAAGATTATATTAAGGATTAATAGGGATTTCTAATTCATTTGGAACAAATCTGGTACTTTAAAACCTTATCTTAAAAGAAACATGAACTTTGAATATGGTTGCAGTCTATGTTTCAAATTATAATCCATAAATGGTTTCCGAATGAAGTTAAACTTAGTTTCAGGTTTATTTTGTAGGTGTGGAGCTGCATATGGAAGCGCTACTTTTTTGTTGCCATTTCAGTCCTCTTGAATAGTATGTGCACACACATACACCTTAAATTAAAGATTGACCCATCAATCATGTCTATTAAAAAGTTCTGGAAGTCACTCAAGAGGAAGATCTTCCAGAAAGTGTTTGGTAGCTACCATAGTACAGTATCAACATCATAATAATAATAATAAAGATTGTAATGTGTATTGTATCCATATTTTTTCTGGTTTGTTCTCATTGGAAGACCTAGAAGACCAAGTTAAGGGCAGAACATCACAAAGAAAAATCATCCACCTATGTGATTAATAAGAGTCGACAATGACTTGAAGGCACACAATTAATCAATCACAGTTTATGGCTTAGCATTATCTACCAATGAAATCCCTGAGGCTTGTTCAAAAGCCATGATTAGAAAATCTGGGCTTATGGGCCCTGCTCTCTCAACACCTTTCAGGTTGCCATCTAATTTGAGCCCTTCTGGCTGGCCTCTTTCCCATTCCTGGTTCTCTAGTGCAAACTCGGAGGACAGGGTGCCGCTTTGATCAACCTCCAGAAGAAGGAACTGAACTCTTTGGACTGTACCAACTGCTCCCTTTGGGGCGTGACATTTGCATCAATACAGCTGCAACCAGATCTAGGTCAGTGGGCAATCAGAAGCTTTGAGCAGGCGGCCAGCTGTAAGGGCATGAATTGCCCGGTGAATAGCAGTAGGTTCATCTGCTCGCCCAGAATTCTCCACACCAGTCTCCCTTGAGATGGGGCTCATTGTGGGTCAGGAATGGTCATTCCAAACCTCTGGAGGACATCAAACATGGAATGGCTAATCTGTTGGGCACGTCCATCTTCTAGAAAATCAGGGCAGAAAAGCAGCTGATTTGCCACAGTATTCCAACTTTAAAAGTCCTCCTTAATCAGAACTTTGCATGGTCTCTTTTGGTGGCCGCCGGCCAGATTAAAAGTTTTCACTCCAACTCAACATTAAAAAAATACTTTAGGAGTTGCTTGGGTGTTTATACTCCTCTAATTTTATTACAGTGAAGTTTTATTGAATCGAATGTTCGCGCAGGGCATACGTTCTGAAATCCCCCTCTGTGTGTGTCCATGTGTGAGCTTAAATGAAAGAGCAGCCTACACAGTTTAAAAATAATAAGGATAAAAGAAAATTCTCTCCCACTGTTTGCTTTCCTCAGCAACTATCTCTGTCATGACTAATTAGTCTGTTGCTTTGCCTCATTCTTTTTAAGAGAGAGATTTTGAAATAGGAGCATCTCACCGCAACAATTCAGTCTACAAATAGAGCAGCCCACCACATGAACCGTTACCCCTTTAAATCTGCACAAGGTAAGTCTCGGTGCCACAATTAGATTCTCCCCCATCTTTGGAAATCAGGCTTCCCCATCTGGGTCCTCTTCTGCTTCAGGGCTGACCCACGCGGGTGAGATGGTCTCCCTTGTTTTCAATGCAAGCCCTCGGGGAACTGGCCAGCTTGCAATCCATTCCATCAAAAGACCAAAATGATTGTTCTTAACGAGAGAGGAAAAATAGGATGACAGCCAGTATAAATAAGGCTATTAAGGGTGGGCAACTCCACCACACCTCCATTGCATTAGGGAAGCTTGTAAATCAGAAGGCTCATATTGACTTGTGCGCAGCACCTTGGCACACAAGAATGAATCGATTGCAAGCCAAACCACCTTTTGGCCCGCACGGTCTTGCCTCTGCCTTGCCCCTTTGTTTTTCTTCTCAAACAGCTATATTTCTGGCTCTCCCTCTCTTGCTCCAGAATGCAAACCAGGGAGATGCTAAAGGATTTTGTGGTCTAAAATAATTAGGTTGATTTTTCTGAGCTTATGAGAAGCTGGAGAAGCTGGAAGAAGCAACTGTACCATGCACAGTCGATTACTCAGCGGAAAAATTATGCATTTCCTTTGTCATGAAGCAGAAAAGGATATTATGTTCCAGAATTTTATTTTTTTTTTAAAAAAAATAGAATAAAGATTGACCTATAACTATGCAGTTTGCTTGTGAAGGCAGATTATCTTAGACAGATGGAAAGGGCAACAGGAAAATGCTTATCCCAGGAACGTGGGCTCAGGTGAAATAAAGCACAGGAGAAGACTTCTCTCTGGGCACACAAAGGGCCATTCTTTCTCCCCACTTCTGTAAACCATGGAAAAATTTCTGCAGGGCTTACAGAGTAATGAATAAAATTTATTTTATTGTACAGATCAAAGCAAAAGGTCATAGTTTAATAATGGTGGTCTTTATTTCCCAATGCTTCTTTATACAACCAAAGATCAATCGATTCTGTGATTGGTTTGGTGGTGAGGGTCAAATGGATGAAGTACAGTTGAAAAGCTTTAGTACAAACACTGCTTCAGTGCATCTTCTTCACTGTCCTTCAGATATTCTTCCAAGGGCCTTTTATTTCTTCTTTAACCATCTGACGCAACATTCCATACGTACCTATTTTCCTTGGTGAATGGAGTCTGTCAACATCATTGTGTGGATGAGGGGTATGACTCATTGTCATTATTTTTCTGGTCTTCCTATCATGGACATTTAATTCTGCTTGAGTACAGTCCACTATTCTGGCTCTGCATCTAATGACTGGAATTACCCAGGTGCTAATTGCTTTAATGGTATTTCCTCCATTGAGTTTGAAGTTTAGTATCTCCTTCATTCTTACGATGTATTCACAATTTCCTAGCTTCAGTGTGCTTGATGTTGTCACCTTGAAGGATGCCCAGGTATTTGTAATGATTGGCTTTATCCAGACTCTTCATGTTATTCCCATGGCATAGGGCATCTTGACTCCTTTAGTTTTCTCTCACGTTTGATGGTTAGCGTGGCACATTTGTCCAGTTCAAACTCTATTGCAGTGTCTTGGCTGTATGTATGGAAAATGTGGAACAACGATTCTATTCCAAATAGTATTTATGCCATACAGCTTCAGATCATCCATGTAAATGAGGTGGGATAGCTCGGCAGATGTTTTGATGTTTGATAGCCATGGCCTGAGTTATTCTGTATTGTTGACAGAGGGATCGATGCAGTCACAAACATTGATGGTGATAGCAAGTATTCTTGAAGGATCTCCCTCCCTCCCTCCCTCCTCCCCCCAAACACTTCTGAGCCTGCCTTGCTAGTCCAACTCTTTCTTTCTGCTCTGTGCCATCCTATCTCCACCTACCTCCTCCTCCTCCACCTCCTGGCATTTTCTCTGACAAATGCCTTCTGTTCTATCTGATCCTTTTTTCTCCTGTTTTTGTTCTCTAAAAACATCACCTCCCCAAAAAATTTCTGACTGAACAATTCAGAATGTACCCTTGTTACTGGCAGAGGCTTCAACATAAGGCCTGATTGATTCTATCTTGACATCCCTTGGCATTTGTCCAGGGTCTGAGTTGGGATCCAATCTCTACTCTCAATCTAGTCCCAACCTCTTGCTCCCCACCCCCAGGGCGACCTTCTGCCTGTCTGGCTTCTGCATCTCCTTCTTCTGTGGTGCATATCTGCCAGACACAGACACCCAAGTCAGCTGCACGGGGATGGGGTGGGGGTGGCAGGCTCTTTTGCCCGGGGGTGGGGCAGAGCCAGGCAGCTGCATCCCATAGGAGGTTACTGGCTCGGTATGGCGGGGACAGGCAGGTCAGGGCAGATTTCCACTGGGGAAGGGCACTCAACGCCGCGCAGTACAGCCCAATCCAGCTGACCACCCAACCCAACCCAACCCAACCCAATCCTCCCCCTCCCTCCCTCCCTCCCTCGCCTCCGCCCCCTTCGCTGCCTGGCGCCGGCTCTCCCTCCATCCCCGCGGAGCTGTCCCTCCTCTTGGTGCTGAATCGTCTCCCAATCCCGCCGCCAGGACTCGCTCCGGCGACTTAGCTGCTTCGTTCCAAGACCCCCCAATCACGCGCCACCTCCTCCTCGGATTCTCTCTCTCTCTCTCTCTCTCTCTCTCTCTCTCTCTCTGTGTGTATTTTAACACTGCTAGAAAAAAAGGCGCGCGGGTGAGGTGGAGGAGAGAGAGTCAGAACAATAGGATAGCACAAGGAAGTGTCAGCCCCATTTGGGCTGAGGACTCCGGGGAGAATAAATCCTACTTATTTGACTTTGGAGAGAATCCCCTCCTTCTTTCCTCTTCTTTTAGTTGTTTTTGGAGCGGCTAGCTAGTCCCTTCAGCTGAAGGCGCTTCTGCCCAACGCTTACACCCATCCTTTTTGGAGGAGAGGGTGAAACTGGGGAGTGAGGCGTCTCTTCACGGGGTTTATCCATGCTTGGTCGGCAAGTCCCAGAGTTGTCCTTCTCTCCGGGATCTCGGTCAGAGAGCCAGAGACAACGGGAAGTCACTTAAGAAGCTCGGAAGAGGAACCAAAAGGCGGAAAGGGCTAGTTAGAGCAAGTCCACGGAAAGCCTTGTTCTTCAGACTCTTATGGCTTGAAGGTAAGGGAAAAGAGCGCCAGGATTTATTTATCAAGTTCTGCGGATGAGTGTTACGGCTTGCATTTCAGAAGGGAAAATGTCTAGAGAGTTAGGGCTAGCTGACTGGAGAGCAACAGAATATCCGGGATGCACATATTTTCCCCTTCAAATGTATTTTGTACAGTAATTTATCCACAGAGAGCAACTCAATAAATCTCAGATGAGACCATTTCCTGAAACAAGTGGGGAAATGCCAATCTATCAAATATCAAATTTTAGAACGGCAAATCTCCTGTCTTGTCATTTCTTTAACTGTGTGAATAGATGTGCACCTATGTTCGGATATTTATAGAATGCTGGTGCTTTCTGCTCCTCTTTCGATTGCATTGCTGAAGGTAGGATTTCTGTATTCTTTAATACCGATATAGGAGAGAATCACAGCTCATTTTCCAGGTTAGGATTTGTTGTCACTAATCCTTTTGCTCCACGGGAATGAGGTAATATAATAATTGAGCCAGCCCAAACATCTTTAGATAGGCTAGCCGCTGAATGCAATCCTATTTATGCACTTACAGTATGTCTACTCTCATTAAATTTTTATACCCAACAACGCTGCTAGATTTCTCCAAGGTTTTAGCTGTTCCGTTTGCTTTGCTCAATACTCTCTAGAGGTCATTGATCTTTGTTCCCATTCTGCAGAGGGGTAAGTTTATTTGCCAACCCATCTCTGCTGCATTTATATCTGCTCTACCGCTGCTTCTTCCTCTCCAGAAATCAGGACAAAGTTGATCGCCTTTTTCAACTAAAGGGTAAAATAAGTCTGGCCCAAGCGGAGTGGAGAACTCTTTTTTTTTTTTTGCAAATGAGTCAAAATATTGCAATCCTTTTGAGATGATGTTTTTTTGTTCATTGTATTTATTGTATTTATTTTTGTATTTATTTTTAAGTAATTCTGCTTCATGACACCAGCCTTGACTACTTCTGGGGAAAGCCTGCTGAGTGGCTATGAGAGTTTCTAAGACTGTGTTTATTGAGAAAGAGCCACCTGATGTCCTGACTGCAATGCCCTCTGTAGCCCTGTCCCATTCCCCCACTTTGGTATGCATTTACAGGGCTGGGAAGACTGCTTGAGGCAGACTGTAGGATGCCTTAGCACAGCAACACTTTTAAAATATTCTGATATAAGATGGGGTGAAAAGATGCTGGTAGAGTTGAAGAGCCTAGTTCAGAAGTCAGATGAGTTCTGTGGAAGGTGAGGGAAGCTGCTAATCAGAAGCGGCCTCTTTTTTGCAGACATGTAGCCGTCTCTGTGGGAACCTTCAGGAATCTTTTTTCCCCCCGTGTAAATATACTCACACAGACTTTTTACAGCATAGCTATCTCCCATTTAAGGACGTTTATGGGCTTCAGACAAATCTTAGTGTGTTGCTACTGGCAACCTATATTGGTGGCTTTTGTTTTGCCCTTTTGTACATAAAAAAGGAAATATTTGAAAAATGTTAGAAAGCCTAAAACAATGATTTTCCCTAGGAGACTGGTTTTCAGCACTTACATAAAGCAAGAGACAAGATTTGTTTTCATACCTGGGAGTTTTTCAAATTGTTTCCCTTGGTGCTTTAAAGGTGTGTTGTCTTAAATAACAACCCAAACAGTTGTTGTTTCACTTCACAAGAATCCAAAATTATGCAGAACAAGAACATTGGAGCATGGAAGAAAATGCAAAATTGATTCTATTGACCTAATAAAGTTGATCAGTTCTCTATAAAACAAAACTTTTCCTGAGCCCTCCATGCTATCTGAAAGAATGGCAAACTGAGAAAGATAAGATATAATTTGAAGTCTCTGATGGGTACAGATCACATATTAATTCCTTTTCGATGGGGGCAGACTATTTTGACTTCATGAATTCTTGGCTGCATTCACCTAAGTTAAAGTACAACAAGGTTAATTGTGGCACAACATGTTGTGACAACATGTTGTTTCAGCATGTTATACAAATAAGGCTATTATGGTAAGCCATAACCGTGTTGATTTGGCCATATATATTTGGGCAGAAGTGTATTTTATTTATCTGGGTTTAGGTTTTAGTGTGTTGTGTAAACCCAGCCCTTCAGTTGTGTGCCTTCAGTTTTCTGGGCACTGGATGACTTGCTTTGACAGGGCGTATTTTCTTTCCAAGCAACGAAAGGAGACAAACCCTTTTGGCCTGTGAAAAAAGACAGCTGATGCGAGTTGCAAAAAAGAAAATAAATGTCAAATTTTAAAAAAACAAAACAGAATCACAACTTGGATGCTAGGTGACTTAAGGGAAGCAAACAAACAAGTACCCCATAAAGAGGATTTAATGCAATGATAAAACAATGTGACTCTAGGGTGAAAATGCAGAAATGATTGCATGAAGTTGAAAGTCATATAATGTGGCTTATGTAAGGACCAGGAAAAGCCAGAAGGCTTCATTGCTACCAACTTTTATGAGATAAGCTAAAAGGCTAAAACAAATATAAAGAATGGTTTCTGGAATCGGGTAGGACTAGTGATGTCCCAATATCTCAGGGGCTTCCACAAAGTAGAGGGAGTCAAGCTATTCTCCAAAGCACCTGAAGGCAGGACATGAAGCAATGAATGGAAACTCATCAAGGAGAGAAACAACTTAGAACAAAGGAGAAATTTCCTGACAGTGAGAACAATTGATCAGTGGAACAACCTGCCTCCAGAGGTTGTGGGCGCTCCAACACTGGAGGTTTTTAAGAAGAGACTGGCCAGCCACTTGTCTGAAATGGTACAGGGTTTCCTGCCTGAGCAGGGGGTTGGACTAGAAGACCTCCAAGGTCCCTTCCAACTCTGTTATTCTGTATCTCAGGTGGCAGAGATTGTGGCTGACTTCAGAATCATAGCTAAGTGGATATACCCCCACTCTAGAATTTCAGCACGTGACAAGTATGGATCTGACTTTCTTAGAACCTTTTGCTTTCCTGTAGTGTTTCCCTAACACCCCAGGCAGACACCCAGGCACAAATCTGCTTGCCACGTTTCAAGGTCCTCCCTACTCAATACTTCTTTCTAGAGGTGGAACTCTTCTATAGTTTCTACCTTGCTGCTGGTTGGCATCAGTCTATGCAGCAAAGAGGACTATTGGTCACCACGTAGGATGCTGATGTCCTCTGTACTTTCTGCTGCAGAAGCTTCTAAACAGGAACAGATGGCCTTGAGTCATACTTATTCTTGGACAAGCCCGTACAGATTTTACGGCAATTGTGTGGAAGTGTCATTGCCTTCTTATTGGTGATTGTCTGACTTCCCAGTTTGGCTCACAGCCCTGCTTTCTTGGTGGTGACCTATCCTGCTTATCTTCCCCAGGCTCCAGGCCAGACAAAAATCAAGCTGCAATTAATTAAAAGCCACCAAATTAAAAAAAACAACAAACCTTGTTCCTATTGATGTGTTTTGAAGAAAGAGCTGCTCTACAAGTTTACTTTTGTCTTTTCCCTGAGTTAAAATGAATATCACCATAGATCACACTTTCTCACTTAGCCCCAGAAGCCCCCTGATTACCATAATAATGGCTTCAGGTGCCTACTGATTGCTCTTCAATAATCCAGATACATTATTAATTAAACAGAGGATACAGAACTACTGTATCTAACCCGTTTTCTGGATGGCTTAAGACCTCACTCATAATTGAAATAATTTTAATTTGCCAATTGATTGCTTCCTCTAATGTCAGCAACAAAGGCTGTTAATAAGTTCTCAGGGCAGGCGAAGGAACTGCTGTCGAAGTAAAACAGCTCTGGATGGTAGTTAGTAAATATTTAAAGAGTGCTGTTCTAATAGATCAGGTTTAGCGAAATACAGCAGAAGGGATCCGCTTCTTGTCCGATAGATGTTCACAGCAGGCTGGTGGAAGAATCAATGGTTGCGTTAGGTAACTCTTCACACAGGAGAATGCATGGACACAGCTTCAACATCAGGACTCAGAATAACAGAATAAGAGTCAGAAGGGACCTTGGAGGTCTTCTAGCCCAACCCTTTGCTCAGGCAGGAAACCTTATACCATTTCAGACAAATGGTGGTCCAATCTCTTCTTAAAAACTTCCCGACTCAAAACAAGGCCAGTGTAATATCAAAGCACTTTAACTTTCCCAGACACCAAATTATGGATTTTAAAGTAGATGATTGGGAACAAAGATATTTTACCAGCACAGTTGCATGAGTGAGTGCTGATTTTATAAATGTGGAAAGATGTTGCTGTCTACCTTAGGAAGACTCAATAATCATAATGGGTTTTTAACTCTTTATAACAGTCAATTAACCAGGTACTTGTGACCTGCATCAGCCTATAATCACCCTCCCGGCCTGCACTGACCAGCCTTATCCCAATTTAAATCCTAAATCCTTTTAGTCACTCCGGGCTTCTGATGAAGTGAGCTGCATGGCTTTTAGAAAAGCCGATGCCTTTTAAATAAAAGGAGTAGTGAATCTGAAAAGCTGCTAGCAGGCTCCTAATTTTTTCCCCACCTCGGGGTTACATGCCGCCGCCCCCCCTATTGCACCCTAAGAATCACGGACCAAGAAAGGAGATAGTCCAGCATCACTCGTCATTGGTGAATCCCTGATGCATGTGATTTCTCTCTAGCCTTTGATCTGTGATGACTGGAGGCTGAAGCCCGCATCTGACACTGCTAAAAAGGCTTTGATGTGATGTGATTGATGGGTCTGTCGGTGGAAGGAAAGTTGGAGGCAGCTGGTGAACGTGTGCAGGACTTGGCTGGGAGTCAGGGCCACTGTGCACACAGAAGCCCGTCTCCCTCAAGACAAGCCTCCTCTGCATCTCTCCTTGCCATCTTTTGAGCTCCATTCCGCGTGGGGCTGTTCTTGTTCTCTTGGGTTTCCTTCCAATTTTTGACCCATTTGATGAGGAAGGCTGACACCTGGATTATTTCATGAGGGATATTGAGGCTTCCTTCTTCATAGACTCAAAGTGGCTCACTATAATAAAAGAGCCTTTATATAATCGTGGCCACACATAAAATAATCCTTGGAGCTCGCATCACAAAGTCTGTTGCAGGACTGTCTTTGCAGGAGGCCGTGGCTCTCCAAAGACTTGCCTCCATGAAAGACTTCTTACCTAAACTGTATAATTAGCTACTCAAATGTGCTTTAGTCAATCAGACAGAGAGACAGAACCTCACGCTGTGAGAACAAAGCGCTGGAAGCTCCATGTGGGAAGAGCTGCAAGATAAAGGAAACCAAAACTGAATGGCTGGATGGTGCAGCAAATCTTTCCCTAACGAGGTTGGCCCAAGCAGCAGAAGGGGAGAGATAACAAGGTGGCCTCTTTGAAGTGGGGCCAGGGGACCTTTGCTTCGCCTTTGCCTGGACTGGCCTATTTCAGGCTGCAGATGGCTGTTTGTGGTGATCCTCCTATAAGATTAAAAACTCCACCTTTCCGCATCTGGAAATCTAGTCTGGAAGAACAATGCCCCATTTGCTTACTTGCTTGCTTGCTATAATCAGGAGAAGCTTTATATGTGTGCACATGCATAGTGTGTGTGTGTGTGACAGAGAGAGAGACAGAGAGAGAGAGAGAGAGAGACAGAGAGAGACAGAGAGAGACAGAGAGAGACAGAGAGAGACAGAGAGAGACCATTGAAAGTGTGACCTTACATTTGCACCTGGCTCTGAAACAATGCAAATATTTCAGGATAGAGTTGTCTTCTATACTGAAGAGAAAGAACAGAAAAAATTTCCTCTGTTCTGCCAAACTCATCCGTCCTTGAGAAAGTCCAAAGCAGTTCTACTTTCAACTATTCTTGACACAAATCCCCTCCTGTCCCAATTGTTCTTCATCTCCCTTGTACTTTCTTTGCCTGCCCCACTCCACAAGCACCTCTTTCTCCTCTCTGTCTGATTCTACCCCACCCACCCCTTGCGTGCACACATGCACACGCACACACACCAAACACAACTGCGGGAGCTGCCAGTGCAACCGAGCTCTTTATATGCCTTCCTAACTATCTCCCCCACCTTCTCTCTCCCCAAAGCAATATTGCATTTTTGATTCCTCAGCCTTCTCCTCCTACGCCTTCCACGCACTTCTGGCGAAGGGGAGCATGTGGGAAGTACAAACCTGTGATTAGCCCATTCAGAAAATGTAAATGCCTTCCCCCCCTTCCAGCCTGAGTAGCACACAGGGATGGGGTAGAAGAGAGGAACAGAGAGAGACAGAAACCATAAATCAGTCACAGACAGGGAATGTCACTTTTAACAGCATGGAGTTTAAACAAGTCTGGGATTGCAATGTCCTCAACCTCTTCCAAAAACCAAAATAATGGAACCAACAAAAGAGGTGCCACTTATCAGCTTCAGCATAATGCGATTTCCCCCCCCCCCCCCGATTCTGATAGCCTTTCGTAGTGTTGCCTCCCCTGTCACCCTTATCTGCCTGCCGGTGCCTTCATTTATCTTGAATCCATTCCCAGAATGATTATCGGGACACCTTGTTTCCTGAAAGATGCTGTGAACATCCGCAGTTGAGTTGGTACTGCTTGAACCGTGGATGATTGTCTGCTGCTGAAGGTCGAGTTGGGTAATCAGAATTGATTGCTCGCTCAAGGTTAGGTGGAGGGATTTTGTTGTTGTTGTTGTTAAGCGGATAAGCTAAAACGGGGTCCTTTATTGAACCAGGAAATGTGGGCAAAAAAGAATTTGGCTGCAGGAAGCAGCAGGTCAACTAGAGGTGATCCAAGTGAACAGTGGGTTGGAACAGTTTCCTTAGAAGGAAAGGGGGAAATTTTGGGGAGAAGACAATGAATGTGGGCCTGAGTCAAGTATACAGATCAGGCACAGTTGGAGATTTCCTCCTGGTCTCCTACGACTATCCCTTGCAGCCATAGAGCGATGGCTACACATCCAATGGCTTTCCCATAGAGAGAAAGAGGGGGGCAGTTGGCTTTCAGTGGGGTAAGCAATAGAGCCACGGATGGTCAGCAGTGATTCCTGGCAGCTCCTCAGGGTTCAGGCAGAGCATTTCCCAGCCGTCCTTGGAGATGCAAAGGAGTGCCTCCAATCTCCCATTTGAGTTTGTATAGCTGGGCTGCTACTCTCCACCCCTCTGCTACAAGGCCTGGAACAATTCATGAGGGTCTACATGGGACCACCCAGATCAGGGTCAATCTATCTCTGAATTCCTATTGGTGGGAGCAGTTAGTCTATCCCTCCTATCTCCTGCAGTCAGACTCCTGGGGACCTTCAGCTCTTGAGAACCTTCCTGCCCAAAGGAAGGGACTCAGCAGGGGTTTTCCTACGTCCTTCGTGAACATCCTCATGGATGTATGAACTCTGGCTCCTATAAGCATGTACGGAGTTCCTTTGGTTGTTAGGATTGTTTTCCCCTAGAGGCATGGAAGCACGTATTCAAAGCAGCTGGGAAAAAGGAAGTCGCTGTGCCTTACATCGTAAACTATGAACTTCAAGCCAGACACTGTTAAAGATGAGAAGTGCTCATCCAGTGTGAAAAACAGAAGGCTTTTTAGTGAGCAGCCCAAGAATACAACAACACCCTCTTTGAGAGACGCACATATTTTGCTATGCGCAGAAAAGGACTTTAGGAGGAGTTCTTTCTTTCTTCTGGCCCAGTGTTCATTTTGACAGGGTGCTGTCGTGACTCCTAATCCCAAACAGCTGATCCCCAGAAAGGCCATGACCCTAGAAGACAGGGGCACCCCCTCATTGGGGGCAAAGTGGGCAATACAAGGAGGGGAGGGACCTGAGTAGGATAATCATGAAAAATGAAACTGCCAGAGCTTGTCCTCAGTCTTTTGTATATTACCAGAAAGATACCAATGTTGGGCACTGGGCAAGTCCTCCCCACAGTCTCCAGCTGTTGCTCGTGGCCTCTG